>NC_081827.1:224991548-225303395 GCF_030867095.1 Alligator mississippiensis | reverse complement strand
AGGTTTCTCTGCTTCATCCATAACTAGATTTCCTTCTTCATTCCATAAGAGACCTACGGTTTCTTTGGTCTTGTAGAATCCTTTTTATTGCCTTTGTCCCTTGTCAGTTGTATCTCAAATCATGCTTTGTCCTTCCCAGTTTTTTCTTTGTACACCTATGTAATACTCTTATACTCTTCCCTAGTACTATGACCAGTTTTCTCCTTGTAGAATTCTGTTTTGAATTTCAACTTACTGAAGAGATTGCTGTCTAGCCAGGCTGGTCTTCCATTGTGCTTCGCATTCTTCCATTACATTAGGATAGCTTCCTCCTTCACTCTTAAGAGGACCTCCTTCAAGTATAGCCAACTGTCTTGGACTCCTTTTCCTGTCAGACTTGCTTCCCTGGGGATCCTGCCCACCAGTTCCCTGAGTTTGTTGAAGTCTGCTTTTCTCAAGTCCAGTGTCCTTATTGTGCTGCTCTCCTTTTCTGCTGCTCTCCTTTCTTACCCTTAGGATCTTGGACTCTATCATTTCGTGTTCACTGTCACCCAAGTTACCATCCACCTTCACATTCACAACCAATTTCCCCTCTGTTTGTAAGTAGTAAGTTAAGAGCTCTACCCCCCCCCCCCACTGGTCTCAGTACCATGTGTATCAAAAAGTTATCCCCAACACATTCCAATAATTTTTATGTTACTGTTAAATCTGTGAGAGCATGGGAAGATCCCAGAAAAACTTCTTCAAGGTAAGGGTGGTCAAAATTTGGAACGGGCTTCCAAGGGAGGTGGTGCTCTCCCCTGCCTTGTGGGTCTTTAAGAGAAGGCTGGATAGGCATCTGGCTGGGGTCATCTGACCCCAGCACTTTTTCCTGCCTAGGCAGGGGGTTGGACTCGATGACCGGTTAAGGTCCCTTCTGACCCTAGCATATATGAATTTGAAAAAAATATTCACAATTTTTTTTTTTTGTTAAACTGCATGAAAAAAAATGTAGCTTTTGCCTCCTTACCAACTTTTTATTTTTTAGAAAAAGTTTTTGTGGTGCCTTTAAAAATATAGAAGAGAATGCTACTTCTAACAAAAATTTAGATGAAAATTTTCAGGTTTTCCTATCAAAATCCTATGCAAGTGCAATCAAAATTTAATTCAGCTCTGATTTCCACTGCATCTCCATCTCTATGCTTATGTTGATATATCTTTATTCAGCAGGTTGCTCATATTGTGCATCATAAATTTGATGATGGAGAGATCCTTTTTCTTGACTTGCAGATGGTATGACTGCTGCATGATTCTAATTTACAGTTCATAAAGTAACTTTTTCTAGTTTAATGTATAGCTTGGATTATTTAAAGTGATTAGCATACTGAAACGAGCAAATGATGGGAAGTCAGGATGTGATAAAGTCAACCTCCACCCCTCTCTGCTCTTTGCTTGTGTGGTTTTAGATATGCTGCTCCCCATAGACCTTCCCCACACTGCCCGCTTTGCAAGGGCTTGGTCTTCTGGGCCATGAACCTTCAGGGCTTTGCGTTTTTTCTGCTTTGCCTTACCTGTAAAGTGGCTTCATATACAGTAGCCCTGTAAACGTTTATTACAATGGCTAGGTGTCGATGGTAGGTGTTGTAAAACTTTGGGGACCTCTTCGTCGGTGCCTTGCCCCACAGTGATGTCAGGGTGAAACCCTATTCCGGTGGCACCTAGATGGTCTGGGCGCTGCCCCTTTTTCTCTCCTGCCATGTCGTTAGAGTTATCTGTTGGGGAGGCAGTTCTCTGTTGGGAACTCGGAGGGATCTCGACCCTGGGGGTGTCTTCGTGGGTCTCCAAAAGTCCCCGTTACCCTACCCTTACCACGCCTTCGGCCTGTGTTGATCGTGCTCCCCATAGACGTTCCCCACACTTCCCGCCTTGCGAGGGCTGGGTCTTCTGGGCCATGAACCTTCAGGGCTTCACCCCTGGTATTCAGGCTGGTTTTCCCCTCTTCAAAAAAATAAACTTGCCCCTACTGGGGTCATCTATAACTCAACTGAAAATGCCGGTGCCTGCCGGTGGAGCTCCTGAGACTGTCTGTCTGTCTCTTCTCATGGAGCTCCTTTCTACCTCTCCCCCAGGGAGGCTTGTTCTTCCTCTCCCATCTAACTGGTGGGGGTACTGGGGGTGCCCTTGTGCCTCGCCCCTACCAGTTCTTCTGGCATCCCCGCCCTGGAGCCAGGCTAACCTGAGGTCCTGTTGTCTTGGTCCCTCTTGCCAGCGTCACTCCTCTCCCCCTGTAGGGGGCTCGTGGTTCCCCGTGCTCTGCTCCCTCTGGAGCTGTCCAAGGATGGTTGAGGACTTGTGGGTCTCCCCTCAGCCATGGTTCTGGAGTTCCTAGTTGGAGCCCTGCTGCTCCCCAGCAGTGTCCCGCCTGATTGCTGCCTCTCTATGGAGCTCCTGGGCTCGTGCTGACCCCTAAGCCTGCCTCGCTGGTCGGGGTCTCCCAATAGATGGCTGACCCCTTCTCTGGGGAGGTGGGGCTAGAGCTGGAGCTTCCCAGCTTCCGGGTCGGTGTCTCCCAGCTGGTGTTCCACCCCTCTCTCCCCGGCTCCCTGCCAGCTGTTTCCCCAGCCTTTTGAGTAGTCCGTGTTGCTCAGAAGTCACGCCCCCAGCTGTCTGTGATATGCAGGCTCAGGCAGCTGCAAAACTGCCAAGCCTGCACCTGTGCCTGTGTCCATGTTCTGGTCTTCTCCCCACTGCTACCCATCTCTGCTCCTGCAGTGAGTGCCGTGGCGCTCTAATTAGGGGTGCGGGCTACGCTGGGGGGACTCCTGTCTCCCCTCTCACACTAGGTCAGGAGATGTATATCACCATAGCTTGTTGCAGTCAATGGATCAACTGCCAATTTAGACCTGCTAAGAATCTTTGCCTTAATGCCTGTTCAGCACTTTGAATATGTAAAATGTAATATAAATGCCAAGTATCATGAATGTTTTCATTTAGTGATTTCATTTTACTATGGTAATATAAAGATTAGCTTCCTAATAGACTGTAAATAAAATGATTGACATAGATTATGCAGTTTACTATCTTTATCCTACTGTGTTTATGGTTGGGGGGAAATGAGGATAGTTCACATGTTGCAGCCCAATTTGGCTTGATGGTGTTTTAGAATACTGATGAGTCACCCTTGCAGAGTTAAATAAGTAGTTCTGTCTGTAGATATACAACAGATTCACAGCTGGGGACTTCATGCCCTGCCACTCCAAGATCAAAAGTGTTTTTTCCCCCTTAGTTTTCATTAAAGTCCATAAATCTTTCCATAATAGTGGATTTAATATTTTACCAGTTGTCTCAAATTTTGCAAGACAAACTGGAGAATTGAGTTAATTTAACCCACCTATTCTTAAGGTACTCTGTACCCAGGAACCTGCAAGACCCACTAACATAAAGAAAAACTCAATACAGATCTATTTTTTTCTGTGTCCAGGAGTAGTAATTGCCTTTCTTTGTAGCTGTCTTCACTTATGTAAATCCTTGTGTCTCTCTCTCTCTCTTTTTTTTTTTTGCAAAGATAATATACCTGCCTGTAGAAATTGGGGTTGACCTTAGAAACTTTGCATACAGTATTAATAATTTAATTTACTTCAGTGAATCTGGATATACCCTTATCTAATTATCATAAGGAAATAAATGCATGAGAGTCCTGGAAAATAAAAGGAGTATCTTTATTTTACATATTTTAATAAATTATTATGGAAAGTACAAAGGCAAGCAATTAATTCCCAAGAGAATTAAAAAAACAAACAAACAACCTTTAACTCTGGCTTGTAAATTACAGTTGCCTGTTTATCGTGGAACTCTTAGAAAAAAATGTTTGAGATGCCTTATGAATTTGACTTTCATTCTTGCTTTTTAACTTGCTGTGAAAATTGAGTAAACAGAAGTTGTCACAAAGAATCCAAATTTATTCTTTTTTTACTCCAGCATTAAAATTTCCCAAAGGCTTATTGAAGAAAAGGCTTTGAGATGCCCTTAGATTTTCTGGAGACAGTTGCTAACCTTTATATGTGGAGTTCACAAAATAAATTCAAAAGCTGAATCTCTAAAAATAGGATTTGACCTCTGCAGATCTTGGAATGCTATCAGAGAAGTCAAATGTGGCTTTCAAAATTTTCTAATTCGTATCAATAATTGAAGTCAGAGTAGAATGTGAATTACCAGAAAGAATATAAATACAAAAGGAGGAAAATTGGATTTCCAAAACGTTATTTAGAAAGAAATGCAAGAGAAAAAAATGAGAACATCAGGAAATATGATGTATAAAGAAATAAATGACAATTCTTAGAAGGTAATTAAAGGCTTTTACTTGTCCTCTTGTGAGAAACATTAAAGCTACTTTATGGTAGACACCTAATTGAATTCCATTTAAATCAGTGTAATTCTTGATAAGCAAATATATTGTATACATCATATTTTCTGTTCTTTCTCTAAAAAAAAAAAAAAATACCCATTGTGATTGGGAGGCTTGAGTTTAAATCCGTCAGTCTGTCTGTCACAATATATATAGTATTTTATACAGATTTGACTGGTAGTGTGGAAGGAAAACATATCAGTCTACAAAATCAAAATACTGGGAGCATGTTTTAGATAGTGATGTATATGTTGAGTTAATAGTGGCAGTCAGTTTGAAAGTGGTGGAGGAAAATTGTTTTGCTTCTGGTGGGAAACAATACATTACAATGATTTATGAAAATTAAAGCTAAAATACCAATAGGTCTATGTGGCAGAACACCTATGGTATCTTTAAGAGCTGGGATAAGCAGCTGGCAGGTGTGGACCTGGCTCTGATGAGCGGCTATTTTAATATTCAGGCCTCCAGGGCTGGAGGCAGCAGTTTGCTGCCTGATGTTCCTTTCATAGCATCTCTTGGTGGAGCTGCTACTTCTGCAATATCTCGGAGGTGAGGGAAAGGCTATGGGGAAGGAGGAGGCCTCTTGGTCCTGGGCATGACTTGAAACTGCACCCTGCCAGGGAAGGGTGGCCTGGTGGACTCCTAGTGGCATGGGAGCCCCCAGGAAATGCCATGCCAGTTACCTCCCCAGCAAAAGGTGAGGAGGGGCGCCTTAACCCCAGCCACCAACTTTGGGTGGGTTATTTAACACTGGAGGCAGTAGAGGGCCAGACACACCCAGGTTTGGCACCTGAGCCTGGTTGGAGCAAGACCCTGGAGAGTGGGTAGTGAGGCTAAGCAAGGCTGTGGCCACCTGACCCCATGTGGGGTGCAAGACCCCAGTGTGTGAGAATTGTGAGCCAGGCATGCCCAGGGTGGCACCTGAGCCTGTTGGGACATAAGGCCCAGAGAGTGGGTGGTGGGGCCAGGCATGCCCAAAGGGGTACCTGAACCACAGTGGGGTGTAGGACCACGGCGGGTGAGGTTCAGGTAAGCCTTTAGGTCGGCTGAAGCCAAAGGTGGGTCGGAGGCCAAGCAGAGGCCCTGAGAGTGAGGGGCAGGAGTAGGAGCCTGAGGAAGGGGCATTATGTTCTGGTGTGGGGCCAGGGCTAAAGTAGGCTCACGGATGAGCAATTGCTCAGTCAACGCACAGTGGGGTAGTGGGAGATGCCCAAGGGACTGAGCTGGGGCTGACTGAAAAGCGGAGAGCTAAGCCCAAGAATCTTGCAGAGTAGGGTGGGATGAGTGTGGCCCAAGGGGATGGTATGCAAGAGACCGGGTGAGAGCTGGTGGAGTGCAAGAGGCCCTGGTGAGAAAGGGGTGGTATGAATGTGGCCTGTAACATGGCAGTGAGAGAGACACAGCTGTGTCTAGTTGGGTTCAGCCTTGAGCTGGCGATTGAACAACAGGTCATCTGTGAGGCTTGGTTTGCAGTACAGGGGTGGTTGGAGCTGCATACATAGGCCCAGGAGAACAGGGCATTCAAAGAGCAGCCTCTCACCTAATTAAGATCATAATTATTTAACAAGAAGGCAGTTGGCGCACCCAGAGGCAGGTGGGAGACCAGCACTGTGGCTGGTTGGGGAGTTCCCGCTATGCCACAGCCTAATACATCTATATTCTTCTGTGTGTGTGTCTTGCATGGTCAGTCACAGCTAGTGTATCATTTTGTTAAATGGTCAAGTTAAATAATAAAAGAGATTTTTAAAATTTAGGTTTCTAAATACCACAAAACAGGTTTCAAAATAATGAGTTTAATGATGGTGATGCAGTGCCTCTTTTAGTGAAGGCAGCAACCATGGTGTTAACTGAATATTTATATCTAGGAACCTACTGAAATCATGGCAGAAATGGGCTCTGCGGCAGCTCCTTTAATTTTGCAGGTTCCTTAGTGCTCCCTGCCCCCCCCAGTTGATTGGCAGACGGGCCCCGTCGCTTCCTCCTGATCGGCAGGGAGGTGAGAACTGTGGTTTTAAATATGGTGCCATTTTTGCTTCCTGGCCACTTGGCAACAAGCAGCAGGGCCACTGGGGACCCTCAGACCAATCACCATGGGGGGGTGGGGGTGTGAGGGAACCTGGAAGATTAAAGGAGCTGCCATGCAGCCTACTTCTGCTGTGATATCAGTAGGTTCCTACTTATATCCTTAGGTGCTATGGTTATATATTACTGAAAGTAACAGTTGGCTGGAACACAAATGTTATTTCTTACTTTTCTTAACAAGTATCACTGTATCTTCCCTCTGCTTTATATTCATTGTTTATATGCATGTTTGATTGTCAGTATGCATTCAAGAAACTTCAGTTATGGAACGGTTTGTAACTTTCTTCCCTTGTCCAGAACAAGAAATGGTAGCTGGTTACAGATATTTTAATCAGGAAAGCACCTCTCACAGGAGAAATCTTACATATGCCGACCAGTGTATAATTGTGGATTAATTGGCAACCTACTTAAGAGCAAGTTAACCTCCTTTTATAAGTACCAGGCAGAATTTAAAGTGTTTGTTTGACTTGTAGGGCCTAAATTGACAGTGACTTACACAGGTAAAAGATTAATAATTTAAAATACATTTTTAGTCCTGACTTATGGTTGGTTGTGTTGGGTGCATGATTTATGGTTGAAATAGTTTTAAAAAAAGGTGGGGTGATCATTTTCATATTTAAGGATTGTTAGAAAGTGCTTGGAACAAGGATACACACACTCCATTCTTAAGGCCTATCCACAGGAATCAGACAAGATATACTTGGTTTCTCACTCCACAATCAATTGTGTTTAAAAGAAAAGTCAATGTGGGCACGATTATCTAGGATGTCATGACCTACAAATATTCTTTAGGTACTTCTAGCGCTTCTATTAAATATGCATGGCTTAGTCAACCATGCATTTCTTAAAAACCTATTTATCCTTCATTTACCCAATGTGCTGGCAATTTCACTTATGCTTTCTTGGTTTGCTTAGTGTTTGTATGTTCTTGCCAGCAGTCAGATTTTCTCATTGCAGGCAGTTATAATCATCAGAGAGGTCAACAGAAGATATTTTTTCAATATCTTTTTCTTCCCCTTGCTCCTTAAGTAGATTAGGCTCACTTGATAGCTGAAGTACTCTAGGTTTTTATAAGTCTTTGGTGAAAATAATTGCTAATACTAAAATGCATAACGATTCATATTATGCACATAAAATAAAAAAGCAATTTCATACTTGAACAAGGTATTCATTTGGTTATACTCCAGTTTTCACATCCAGGTTATATCAAATTTACTGGATAGATCTGCCTCAGATTTACGTATGCATACATAATATTGAATGTATGTATCGTGTAATTATTGAGCAAAGATTTCCTGATTTAGGCATTTGCGCTTCAACTCATTTATTCAAGTTAATCGTTAGTGTAGTAGTAGCTACCGTGTCTTTTTCCATGTAGGTACTTTATAGAGGATGTTTTGATGGGGGCTGGAATGATTACATGAACAGGAAGTTGTCAGCCATCTTTGAGTTAGCAGTTACAGTAAAGCTGTTTTGAGAGCAAGAAGTCTCCCTGCCTTTTCCTGAGCTATGAGATTAGCACATAGTCTCAGAAGTGGCTAAATCTTGCCACCATCAGGAACATTAAGATCAGTAAGAAATCATGTGATTCCTAAATGACAGACCAAGCTCCAGCAGCAGCTGAGTCCAGGTCAGGGCAGAGGCTAGCTACAGAGACAATGCAGGCAGTTAAAGTTACACTATCAACTCAGCGTGATTTCCAGTCCCCTGGAACGTGGCATAGACAGATCAGACATTTTAACTGCTTCAGGGAAGTGTCAGATCTGAATAAAAAGTCTGAACCTTACCAAGTAAGTACTCTCATCTACTCAGTGGGGGATCAGGCTAATGAAATTCTGATGCCACTGCCTCTTACAAATGCAGAGAAAAAGCAATATACTGGTGTGGTAGAGGCACTAACTGAACATTTTTTGGGCAAAAGAAATATGATTTATGAATGAGCTAGATTCAACCTCTGTAAAGAGGAGCCTTCAGAACCTGTGGACAGCTTCATGACATCTTTGCATACCTTAGCTGCTGCTGCTTTTTTCATACGGCTAACTTAGAACAACAATTATAAGTCCAGTTTAAGGTTGGTTAGTCTAATGCTCTTGAGGAAAAGAAATGTATCTTTCCAGTGTCGTCATCAAATTTGTATAGGGGGCAGAGTGTTGTTATGTGATCCGTAGTTTGATCAGGGTTTCCACAGTCACATTCTGCAGAACTCCTAATATACCATCTGTGCATCAAATGACCACAGTGGCCATGCCCAGTTTGGATCCAAGTTAGAAACTTCCATGTTTTTTACAGAAGGTCAAAACCAGGAGGCTTTATTGTTAGGTTGGAAATTAGATGTTTAATCTGTTTATTCTGAATGGTTGTTTTATTCCACACCTTCCTCCAAGCTGTTGCACTTTTGTGTCCTACAAGGGCTTGTTATTACAACTTGTACATTAGCTGGATAAAAAGTGCACTTTTGCTATCTGTCAGCTCATGCTTGTGGGACATTGGACCACACCACAAGGAATCCAACCAGATCCAGCAAAAGTTGCAGCTATTAATGGGTTACCAGAACCCAAGGAAGCCCCAGAATTGCACAGATTTTTAGGAATGGTCACATACGTGAGCTGCTTTGTGCCAAACCTGGCAACAAGAACAAAACCCTTTAAGAGACCTTTTAACTAACAAGTACATATGGCTCTGGAGTCCACTACAGCAATCTACCTTCAGTGAGATTGAATCAATACTCAGCTCATCCCTGATATTAGCCCAATATCATACAAGTATTGCAGCAGATGGTTCATCCTATGGACTTGGAGTGTTACAATGTCAAGAAGTTGGCCATTGGGCCCCTGTCAAGAGCCCTTGCTCCACCTGAAACTTGGTATGCACAAAGAGAAAAAGAAGCCCTAGCAATGACATGGACATGTGAGTGACTCAGAACTTTTGTTGTTGGCCTGACTTTTACTTTACATATGGATCCTGAATCACTCATGCCCCTTTTAGGAGACACACCTCTCAATGAACTTGCACTGAAAATCCAGAGATTTCATCTCAGGTTGCTGAAATTCAATACAATATTGTGTACATTCCTGGAAAAAGAGTTACAAGACAGCTGATACACTTTCTAGGGCACCATTACAGATACCATGGTCTACAGAAGAACTGTGCCAAGAGTGCGATGTCACTGTTTATGTGGACCTTATTGGAGAAGAGATACCCATATCTGTTTCATTACAGATGAAGATCCAGGAAACTCAAGAAGCTGACCCTTTCTGTCAAAAGATAAAGAATTACTGCTTAGAAGGATGGCTTCAAGTAAGATTGAAAGACTGTGAGCTGGTGAGGTATAAACAAGAGAAACTCAGTTTCTATGTTGTCAAGGATTTAGTCATGTTCCACAACAGACTACTAATATCTTCCACTCTGCACCAAGAGATCCTAGAGAAGATTCATGAAGCTCATCAGGGTATGACAAGATATCAAGCCAGGGCTCATCAGACAGTTTGGTGGCCTTCTGTCGGTGACGATATACAGAACTGGGTGGCTAGTTATGAGTTTTGTGCTCAACACCAACCAGTCTGTGTAGAGCCATGTCTTATGACTGAATTACCAGATTGGCCATGGCAGATGCTGGGAGTTGCCAACTCTCTACAAGTCTACCAACTACAATTGTTGACTTGGTTCCAAAACTTGATGCACGGACATTTTGTGAAAAAGATAAACTGATAAAGGACCATCAGAGATGATTATAACACTAGGCATGCCTCAAGAAATGTACCTGCTCGTTTCCCACAGCAGGAAGTTTGGATTCCAGATGCAGGAATACAAGGCACTGTTCAGGCTGTGGACACCCCTTGTTCATATTGGGTAAAAACTGGGTCATATTGGGTGGAGACACCTAGAGGTCTTTTCCATAAAAATTTGAGAGCATCTCTGTCATATTCCACCTCTTGACTTCTCTAGGTTAGGACATATATCAGTTCCGCCAAATAGACTAGAATTGTGAATCTATCTGCTTTAAATTTAAAGGATTATTAATGTTTCTGTTTTTATTATTCTCTTTTTTTTAGGGAAGTGAGTGGTAAAGATTCACAAGAGAGTGATGTGTGTGTATAACTTCTCCTCTCAAGATGATTTTGCAGTTCTGTGGAAAACCTTCAAATTTCTCCTGAGAAAGGGGATGTAGTAGTAAGTCCCTTCCTGAGGGCTGATATGATTACATGAATAGGAAGTTGTCAACCATCTTTGTGTATGTGTTAGCAGCTGTAATAAAGCCCTTTTGAGAGCAAAAAGTCTCTCTGCCTTGTCTTGAGCTCTGGGATGGCACAGTTTTTATGCTATTGCAACTCAGACCATCTCAAGGGAGAAAGACTGGAGTACTGGGGAAAGGACAAAGTGAAAGGGCACATAAAAAGGTTGGAGAGAATTTCTAGTGGCTTAATGGTAAGGTGACAATCAACTATGCATAACACAAGTGTACGAGTAATTTAGATAATCTTGCTGTCCATGTTTGTGAAGCTCAAGTATGTGTAGAGGGTTATACTTGGGCTCTGGGGATAGGTTGATGATACACTGGCTGTACTATTGTACAACAATCTGGTAAATATCACATCAAAAATTGCAGCAACAATCCACCTGTTGTTATTCTACAGTTATTTTTTGATAAAGCACATCAGCATAAAACTTTTAAATGAAATGTTATTATATTTAGTGTTTGGCCCAGAAATCTAAACAGATTCTTGAAGAAAACATTTCCCGATGCTGTGTTCACTAGATTATCCAAGATTAAATTATATTCCTGGGTTACACATTCCTGCTAGAAAAATATAATTATAATTATTTCTGTTATGGTAACAATACAACAAATCAAAACTATATTTAATCTTCACTTAACATAAAAACATTTTAAGTAAATCATCATTTATGCACTTAAAAAAAAAAAAATTAAGCCAGGTCAACATGGTGAATCTGATGCCTCTGTAACAGGGAGATGATGTTTTTGTTTTTTTTTCCATTATGGCATTCTTATTCTCTCTCATAAATTTGAGTAGATAGGCTTTGTGCCCAGAGAGTCTGTATGCCTTTTTTGCTGGATACAATCCAGCAGACATGGAGAGCAGTTCTCAGGAGTGCATCTTCTTCTACAGAATCAATACTGTAGTACATTTCTATCATACTAGCTGGATTCATTAGGATGCTCCCCCCAGAGACAGGTGAATGTTGCACTGTGAATCAGTGAGATGAGGACAATAGTAGAGCCAGTGTGTCATCATCCTATCCCCAGAGCCCAAGTATAACCCTCTACACATACTTGAGCTTCAGAAACATGGACAGCAAGAGTATCTAAATTACTAGTACACTTGTGTTATGCGTAGTTGATTGTCATTTTACCATTAAACCACTAGAAATTCTCTCCAACCTTTTTATGTGCCCTTTTACTTCGTTCTTTCCCCAGTATTCCAGTCTTTCTCCCTTGAGATGGTCTGAGTTGCAGTAGCATAAAAACTGTGCCATCTTGGAGCTCAAGACAAGGCAGAGAGACTTTTTGCTCTCAAAATGGGCTTTATTACAGCTGCTAACATACAAAAAGATGGCTGACAACTTCCTATTCATGTAATCGTATCAGCCCTATGCTGCTGGTTATAGTAGTTTTTTAAATTTATTCTGCTGACAGGAACAGTGAGACACAATAGCTACAAAAATTGAACGGAATGGCTCCCTTTCCAAGCACACCTTCATATTAAGGCATAACTGAGTATTCCTTGGCCATCATTTAATGTTATGAATGAAAAGGAGTTTGTAAGAGAATCAGGCCAATACACAGCCAGAGACTTTCTCCTTACCTTCATGAGACCTTAAGTTATGCAGAGGAAGGAGACCACAGGCAAGTGGAATCCACTTACAGTGCCAGGCAAATTAATCACAAGCCTCTAAGATAACATCTATTGGTAGAGGGACCTCTGAACACCTGTTTCAGCACCTGTTGCAGTGTCTGGTCACTCGCACTATTCGTCCCAGACAGCCCTCCTCACACTGAAGGATTCATTTCTATCCTAACCTACAGTGCCATTGAAGTTGCATCTGTTGGGAAGAAAGGCAATTTATCTCACTGCATCTCATGTCCCACATATTCTTTCTCTACAAGTTTCTTAATAGTTTAGCTGTTTCCTGTTGCCAATTCCTAGTTGCTGTTTAGAGGAACACTTGTGATTTCCCTGACATTTTCAGCCAAAAGAAAGCAGAAAATATTCCTGTAAGAAAAGGTGGAGAGTGGAGGTGATGAGATTCTATATCTGTTTAAAAAAAAAAAGAAAGAAAATCTACCAAACTTTTTACCATTTTGTTTATGTTTGTTTGGTTTTTATTTGTAAGTATATAGGTTTAACTGAACCTGACCTTTTCTTCATAAAGTGAGGAATATTGAAGTGTCTTAACATTAGTGGCTATCCTCAATATTTTATGGACATTTTGAATATACTGGGATATTTCAAGAGGAATTTTCTGCTTATGCATATACAAAGCAGGATTAAGAGTTACTGAGAAATAAGCACACATTGTGCATGGTTGCTGGCCATGGGAAAAATGTTGCTTGGGGTCAACTAAAACAGAAGAATAACATGCTTGCTTCCACTTCTTTTCCTGATGGCATTTTGAATGTGTTTGCCTGTTAGGTGCATCTTCAAAATAAATCCCAACAGATTAGGAAGCCTGCATAGCACTCTAATTACTTATTGTTCCTTCCATAGCACCAGGTGAACAAACCCAGCAACCAAAACCAACGTGGACATTTTTTTTCAATGTCAAATGGATTTAGTACTAACTCTAGTGCCATAGTGTATTTAGCTGTGAGGAAGACACTGCTGACCCTAATGCATGTTTAACGATGGGCCTGCTATCTGTTTAGGAACAGAAAATTATAGACACAATCTCAGAATCACCACTTGTAGTTTAATATATTTTTTTCTATTAAAACATATAAAAGTGCTACTCTACTGATCAAACAGAGACATAAGTGGATATAATAAATTGTGCTGGAAAAAGAAAATATATTTTCAATTTAAGTATAAACTAGAACAGAGGAGACAGAATTCCTGTGCCTAGAGTCCATAATATTTATAGACCTAAACCTTTAAGCTCATTTCTGTTAAGTTTTAGCGGTGAAGATTAATGTCTAGTTTGCTTAGCAAAGCCGTTGTTCTGTACATTGATAAGAAGCCTTTAGTTTCTTTTAGATTATTGGTAGAAAATGGTTATGCTTTGTAGTTATTCTGTTTTTGTCTTGAAGATCTAAGCAATTTAATGAATAACTCAATTAAGTGATAACTACCCATGTGGTCTGTGGGTTGGGGGGTTTTGTTTGGGGGGGGAGGGTAAGTTTGTTGCAATACTAAGAAACCAAAATCTTGAAGATAGTAGAAGGAAAAATACGTAGGAATTCTGTTAAAAAATGTTGTTTTATTTTATAAATAACACTAGAATGCCACAGAGATGCAGACAGCTTTCTAAGAATAGTCATTAAATAAATTGGTAAGCCAAATGTAAGGGTACTTTGGTTATATTTGCACAGTATTTCTCAACAAATTTATTGATTTTAATACCTATTTAGTTTTTAAGACTTGTTCCATGTGGGTACAACCCTATGCAAAATAAGGCCTACAGAAGGGATACAGTAATTGGATTGTAAAGGTTGTGAGGCGGGTAAGAAACTGAATAAGGGTAAGCAAGCAATAGAGGTAGTGTGAGATACCAGGCTTGAGGAATGGTACTAATGGAGTTCCTTAGGATTAATATCTTGAGTCCAATTTTGTTAAATATTTTCATTACTGACTTTGATGCAAGGAGAAGTGAGGTGGTAAAATTTGTTGCTGACACACAGTTAAAAAGCATTGTCACCTGCAGAAAAGGATTGAAACTTCATATATAAGCAACTGAGTAGCCCTGAGGACTACAGTGATAGAAATGGGTATGTAATTCAATTGTAGAAAAAAAAATCTCAAAGATGGAGGCTCACTAGTTGGAAACAATTGGAGACAATTCTGTATTCATTATTCACAGTATAATTATGAGTCTCCAGTGAGATGCAGCTGAGAAAAAGGCAAATCTGGTCACAGGATACATCAGCTGAGTTATATTCAGATAGGAAAATATTAATGCCAGTATAAAAGGCAATGGTAAGATCCCAACTGGAATGATGTGTACAGATCTGGTCATCCATGCTCGTGAAAGATAAATTGAAGCAGAAATGTTTTCAGCACAGATCTAGGGAATCAAAGCCTATTGTATATATGAGAGGGAACCAGCAGGGCTAGATTTGTTCATTTTAACAAGGCAGGTACTGAGAGAGGTTAGGATTGCTGTCTTATAAATGTATTTGAAAACTAAAATCCAGGGAGGGAAAAGAGCTGTTTAAGCTGAAAGGATAATGTTAGCAAAAGAACAAATGAATATATATTAGCCAAGACCAGATTAGCCAGATATTGACTGGAACTTAGAAGATTCCTAACCATTAGTGCAGTGAAATTCTGGAACAGCATTTCAGTAGGCAAATTGGTTTTAGGATGGCATTTGATTAGTGAATAAAAGGGACTGTTTGGCACTAGACCAACAATAGCAAGTGAGTGAACTTGATTGAGAAGGGTTCCTTGTGTTCTTAAAACTGATTTGAGGGTTGAAGATAGAGTATTACTATTAACTACCTGTTTACATTATGAAAAACAAAATTAAGAAGCAACTGGAATATAGTGAATAAATACTTTCATGGGAAGAAAATATTAAGGCAAAAGAATTCTTTAATATAGTGGAGAAAGTTATAATGTGAGTAATGTGGCTGAAAGCTGAATCTAGATGAATCAAAAGAGAAATTAGCACAGATTTCAAACAGTGAGAGTGATTAATCACTGGAACAAACTACCAAGGGATGTTGTAAGGTTTTGATGTCTTCAGATTAGCAGTGAAAATCAGTGGCCTGTGATATACAGGACATCTGACTATGTAATCTAATGGTCCCTTATAGAATCAGGGTATGAGTCTGCTAAATGAAAAGCATCTCTCCAGATTTGTTTTCTGCCATCAAGGATAAAAGTAACATTTCAAATGACACCTGGATTTCAAGAGCTTAAAATATCAGTGTCCCATTTGGAATATAATGCTTATGGGATTTTCCTGTTAGACACTGTTTTTAGACCTTTATGCTAAAGAGAGTAAAAGTTAAATTATAACCAGGTACAGATACTTTGTTTCTACCAGAAGAATCACCATTCTCCCAGTAGAAACCCACAATGTGCATATGTTCAAGCTTTTTTTTTTTCCTAGAGCAAACATGGCTGCTCCAGGAGAAAAATAACCTGGCAACAACTGGGGTTAAGTTGATTATGGGAGAGTTTTCCTGGGAGACTTGAATGTTTATATTTTTCCCCTGGTTTAACTCTTCCTTGCAGTCTACAGGAATAAGGGACCAGGAGTAGAATGGAGGGGAAAGACTCCTTGCCTTCCAGAGACCAGCATCACCCTAGTTTTGAGAAGGTGTTGGGGGCAGCTTCTCCTCCACTCCTATAGCAGTCTAGGAGGTGAGGGGAACAGCAGTCACTGCTCCTTGCCTCCTCTCTAAAACAGACAGTCCCTGGTTTGGGGAAGAGTCAGGAGGCTTTGCTGGCTCTTGCTGGCTTCCCCTTGCCATGTAGGTGAGCAGCAGGGCAGCAATTTAAAGGCTGGAATTAGGGCTCTGAAAGAGTCTCCTCAACTAAGCTCCTGGCTCTTGCCAGCTCCCTCTGGCTGCTCAGCTGAGTGGCAGAGTGGCAATTTAAAAGCTGGTGGCTTGGAACAGGGCTCCCAGAGCAGCACAGGGAGAGGCAGGCTGCTGTGCCTCTGCTACAAAGCTCCTGGAGCCTTGCTGCAGCAGCAGAGTGCCCCTCTCCCACCTCTGTGCACACCTTTGGGTCAGTTTATAGGTGTGCAAGGAGTGGGGTCATTCTGTGGGGGAGAACCAGGAGGGTTTTCATCATGGGAGAATACCCCACTCCTGCCATCCAGCTGTTTGGCAGGGTTGTAGGGTGGCATTCTCAGTAATGCCAGCTGTCGTGAAACCAGCATGAGACTCAGGATTTCTAAGTCAAAATAACTCTGACTCGTGATCTCCTGATCAAACCCTCAGATCTCCAGATTTTCCCAGCTCATAAGTCTGTGGAGAGGAAGGGACTGGGGAGGAGGTGTGGAGATTGAGGTCCCCGTGATGAGGGAGGGAGTGGGGCAGAGGCAGGGACGGGTGAATGGGGTCCCAGGGCTGGGGCAGATCATCCAGAGGTGCGGGGGGGAGTGGGGTCTCCTTGCAGCTGTGCGCACCCCTGAGGGAGGCATGGAGGGCATGTGCCCCCACAGGGCAGGGCAGGGCAGGGCAGGGCAGGGCAGGGCAGGGCAGACTGTCTGCTGCGGGCTGGGGCTCTGTGCTCTGCTGCCTTTGCCCTGGGAGCTTAGCCACACAATGCCAGTGTGCTTCCTGCAGCCAGGTGGGTAGCGGACATGCTGTGTGACCAACATGCCCTGTGTCCCCTGCCTGTCCAGTGGGCGGCAATGGTGTCACACTGCTGAGCTCTCAGGGCAAAGGCAGCAGGGCATAGCCCCAGCCTGTGGCAGGAAGCCCGCCTCTACCCTGTTGTGGGCATGTACTCCCTAAGCCACTCCCAGGGGTGCGCATAGTTTTGGGGGGACACGGCCCCCCACGCCTCTGGACAACCTGTCCTGGCCCCAGGGCCCCATTCACACCATACCTTGCTCCTGCCCCACTCCCTCACTATGGGGGCCTTGATCTGCCCCCCTCCACTTTCATCATCCCCCCATGCCCATTCCCCTCCACTTACCAGCTGGGCACTCTGTGTCTGTCTGTCTTCTCCTCACTCCCAAGCCACAGTCCCCCCCTGCCCCCCAGCCCTGCTGCTGCCTCTGTCCTGACCCACAGTACCCCACATCCTGCCAGGGTGTTCAGGGACCCTCCTTCCCCAGGATCCAAACACCACACACATCCACAGCCCCCCACACCTTCACAGATAACTCCCCACACTTAAACACTTCAAAATTAGCATCTCATGATGTACATGCCAATCTCTTGATTTTTTTAAGAGTTCACCTCATTAATTTTGGCACAGTGTGGGTGGCAATACTGCATTCTCCCAGGGCTGGAACTTGCCTGTCTGTGGCAGCAGCTGCCATTTGATAGCCTGCTGCCTTGCCAGGCAGGGAGAAGACAGGCTGGGCTGTCAATGGGTTCCTCTAAGGGTGGGAGTAGCCCAGGAGCTTTCCAGCCATGGGGCTGGAGGAACATTACTATAGTCCAGGTACCATTGGCTTTTCAACTGGAAGAAATTTCTTTCCATGGAAAAGAATATCCATATGCAACCTCTCTTTGGGGTCTCTACAGTCCCCCACAAATCATGAACTTCCTAAAGTATGTTCTGTAAATACCAGCTGTTCATCATGAGTCTCACAATAGTCTGTGCTTTTCTTAAGTGCTGCATCCTGTAGTCATGCTACAAAAGTTCTGTTAAAAAAAATAAGTTTCCTGCCCTAAGGTTTTCCCAGAAAAGGTGGAGAAGAATAATCCTATGAGCCCAAGACACAGAAAAAAAATTGGCCAGAAGCAGTATTTTTAAAAATCATTATGCTTTAACCCAATTTCAAAAGAAATTAGTTGTCTAAATATTTTTGAGGATATGGGCCAAGGTTATATTTTAATAAAAATATTTTAATTCAAGGATATTATTCCTACACTTGTGTGTTGGGCAAAACTATTTTTCAGTATTAGACCTTGGTATGTTCTGACCTTACATAATTAGCTATGAATTGACACAATTTAGTTCTTCACTGAACTTTCAGAACAAACAGATGTAATCATGTCAGTCCAATCAGATCCACACAGGTGAATCCTGCCTGTGCAAATTCAGTTGCAGAATTAAAGCCACAGAGGAAAAATGTATTTGATTATCCATGTCAGACAGATGAAGTTTGACATTGAAGATTTATCACTTTTATTATTGGGACTAGCTTATTTAGGGGAAAAAAACATTAAAATTGAGATTGTTCTATTGATCACCAGGACAAAAACACTTTGACAGGATCAGGGCCCAGGGCGGCTGTAGTGCCACTCGACCCCTGGTGTACCCTCCCTTTCTACCTTGCATACCGTGTCTTGATATTATTTATTAGGTTTTGGGAGGCTGCTCCAGAGCCCCAGAGTCAGTCCAGTTTAGCTCCACCTTCTCCCTGGGATGCTCCATGTTATGACCTTCCTGGCCCTAATAGTTTTCCAGGGCATCAGTTGCCCTATAGGCTATTTGTGTCCTCCTCTCCACTCCTGTCGCCACACCTAGGCCTTGCAGATGTTACTTTAAATTGTCCACTGGGCCCTGTAACCCTGTCCGTTAACCAGTCAATCCATGTAGCCTGCCGAGCCCCTGGCCCTGGCCCTGGCCCTGGCCCTGGCCCTGACAAGGTTGTTTTCTCCTCGGGCCCCTGGTTCTGATCTGGCTTCCACCCATCTTAGGCTTTAGCACCCTCCCTTGACTTAAACTTGCTCTGGCTTTGGCTTATCTGTGTCTTTAGCCTCTCTACTGTGGCCTTAACCTACTGCTCACTGGGCCCCTGGCCCCAGTATGGCCTACTGGGTCCCTGACCCTATGCCAGACTGCTCCCGCTGTACCAGTCCTCTGTCCTCAGAGGCTCTAAACCATGCCAGGCTGATCCCACTGGCCTTGGCTCTCTCAGCCTTGGCCTCTACCTCCTCAGCCTCCTGCGTCCCTGGCCCCAGGCTAGGCAGCTTCTGCTGGCCTTGACTCTCTCAACCTTGGCATGTACCAGCCCACAGCCTTCTGGGCCCCAGACCCCAGGCTAGACTGTTTGACACAGAGTGCTTTGCGCCTCCATGGTCTTTACACTTCCCCCGTAGCTACAATCTGGTCCTCCAGTTAACCTAACCAAACAAAACATAAACCCAAGCACAATCTCTCCGCACAAGGTCAGTACTTCCCATCAAGCTGTAATTCCCCTTTAGCTTCCCCCTGCAGTGCTTTGGGACAGATTGGGTGTTGGGCAGTCCATCTACTGCAGCCATCCTGCTCAGGAGCACTTCTCCCTGCATCCTACAGAGCCAGACTGCTTGTCTGGTCTCAGGCACTGGCTTTAAGTGGCTTGACCTTCTCTGCTGCAGCTTAGCTCAGCTACTTGCAGCTTTTTGCTTCTGGGCTTCCTAGATGTCTCCCTACTTTGTTACTTAATGTAGTGCAGCTAGCTCCTACGATAGTCCCTCCCCCAGATATTTATTACTGGTCTGTTTGCTTCCCAGCAGCTAACCCTTGCTCAGCTGCTGGTTCCAACCCACAAGATTAATGTGCTGCAGCATCCTCTTAAATTAACAGGAGCCTCTGTTAATTACTAAGAAAGTAGTAATACCTACAGGTTGTATTTTTTTTTGTACATTTAATTACATGTTTAAAATAAATAAGGAAGTTGAAGGTTTTGATTCTACTTTTTTCAGTGGGATGATACTTGTTAGATCAGTGATAATGATGATTTCTTTCTGTTTTCTCTCCCTTTCTTTTCTACTATTTACTGAACTTTCCTAATCAGGCCCACTTTTTGTCAGTTTTATCCATTTATACAACATGATATTGTAATTGTATATCCTGGGGTATCAAATGTACATGCAGTAGGCAAGGAAATATGCCATTTTTGTTAGAATCTACTCACTGTATTACTAGAGGAAGTAGTAGGTATCAAGGAAAGGAGTATGGCATCCATTTGCATTAATTTCAGCTAATGCACAACCTTTTAAAAATATTATCTCAATCTCTTGTGCGTGTAAAATTTCACTGGGAATCTGATATATGACTTTTCGTCTGGGAGGTAAATATCATTAGTATATTACTTCACTATAATTTTTGGTATCTATCAAAAACTGAGTGGTAAAATGTATTAGAAATATCTATAACTTAAAAAAAGTCCTGATTCAAATTCAAGACTTGATATGATTAAACTCCAGGGTCAAACTTAGAATTGTTTTTTCTATCTCTTTCTTTTTCTCAGTAATTGTTTTTGATTGATAGCTACAAAAGTTTAGTAGTCATACTTAGTACAAAGTAAAACTGGCACAGAAATATTAAAAGCAAACACACACTCTTCTTTTACAGCTGTTATTTCAAGAAACCAAGAAGGACCTGGAGAGATGGGAAAGGCAGTGCTCATTCCGAAGGATGACCAGGAGAAAATGAAAGAGCTTTTTAAAATCAATCAGTTTAACCTCATGGCCAGTGACCTGATTGCTCTTAACAGAAGTTTGCCAGATGTGAGATTAGAAGGGTGAGTTTGCAATGTATTATGTAATTCTCATCACACAGGGCTCAAACCATGTAATAGACTGCATTGTGCCATTAGGTTTTTATCCAGAACTCTTTATTGATTTCGAGGCGTGATACAGCACACTGCCTAAAAGTGAATGTATAGTTATTATTTTCAGAAGTGGTTTGAAACTATAACAATATATATTCCATATTCTTATTAAATTTCAGCCAAAGGTTGTAAGGCGGGGGACCTGCATGCATCTGTGCATTCAAGAACATACTAACAAAAACGAAAATGAATTTTTTTTTATAGCTAGTAACACCCAATTATGGTGCAGACTGAGCAATTTGTGCTGCTCTTGGTTACCAGCTATTGTATCTGGTGGGGCTTGAGAGGGGGCTGGGGAGGGCAACAATCTCCCTCTTTTTCTAATAAATCTACTTGATACTTGAAACACATTGAAAGAAAGGCATGTTTAATCAATCCTTTGTTTTAGAAAACACTATACATTATTTCTAATTGAAAGGCATGCTGAAAACCAGTAACTACATTGCTTCTTTGGAGATATATCCAGAGTTGTTTTCTGGTATACCATTTTTTGTAGTAAGGAGGAATTTTGTTTTTTACATCATTCAGTTTTTTGATGTACTATAAAATATCAGGGTGCATCATTTTACATTGTGGCGCAGGACATAAAGTTATCTAGTATGTCATGTGTCCAGGGATTTTAAAAAAGTGTTTTTCCAAGGGAGATTCTTAATATTTGTACTAACATTTAAAAAAAATACGAATATAGGAAAGTCTGCGGTTTGAACCCTGTAATTGTGCTTACATATTTTTGTGGATGATATCTTCTGTTGGGTCAATGGCATGGTGGAGATAGATTTACACAAGCTTTTGAAGAAACATGCACTGCATTCAGAACCTTGTCAACGTCTATTCTAACCATGCCATTGGTCCAATAAAAATCATCACTTACAGAAATTCTTGCCTCACATTTCCTAGACCATCATGGCTACATCATCACTCCCAAAACTATGCTCATAGATGGCATTTAGCGCTGAAAAAATAATTATGGAAACTAAAACTGTACCAAAGCTGCCAGATGGCTTATACCATAGGGTTTAGTTTCATTTCATATTATCTTTTGTTCACATAAATTTTGGGGATAACAAAAATTCTTAAAAAGTTTAATGGGAACAATGTATTTGAAGCATGTTCTTCAAATATGCAATCTTAAGTGATGTTTAATGGGTTGGTTGTATATATGACTGAGTGATGGTGAGTGGCTTGTGCTCCCCCCAGTCAGTGGTGGGGGGTGTCCCTGACTGCCCATGGGGAACCCCCTCCCTCTCTCCACCCCAATCTCACTTACCAAAAAGTGGCTGTGCTGCTTCCGGAAGTCCCGTGGCCACTTCCAGAAGCAGTGTGGCCATTTTTGCTAGAGGCCCTGCTCCCTGGCCAGCGCTCACAGGGGGAGCACTGGCACTCCCACCTGCCCCCCTGCCCCTCGCCTAAACAGGGAGCATGGCCTGACAGGGGGCACACCAGTGCTGTCAGGGGGGTGCACCACCTATGCATAGTTACTGATGTTTAATGAAATCCACAGGATAATGTTCCATTCATAGGTCATGTATTTGCACATGTGTGTGTATGCATGTGTGCATTGACTCTCATCAGCAATGCCTATGTCATTAGAAGTTAATGTGCTAAAAAGATGGCCCCCCTGTATACTACAGCTTATCTGGTAACAGTCAATACTACATCTAAAGATTCAGTAAGAGGTGTGTCCCAGGGGAGCGGGGGCACTGGGAGACCCCTGCGGCAGCCAAGGGGTCTGCTTACCTCCCACAGGGCCAGAAGACCCGAAGAAACTCCACGCACCGGCAGTGCCGGCACGGGTCATCAGCCGGGCGTTTATCCGGCTACAGCTGAGCGGCGGGGGTGGGGCACGCCGGTCGGGAGGAACAAAAGGCGGCCCCGCCGAAGCAGCGGGGCGGCTGAAGGGAGAGAGCTGGAGCACTGAGCCCCAGCGAGCAGGGGATCAGCTGCCACCCGCAGAGTGCGGGACGCCGCCGGGTTAGAGGCGGAGCAGGCTGCGAGCAGCGCAGCGGAGCACCCAGAAGTGAGGAGACAAGGGGAGAGGTCATCCCCAGAGGTGGGGCAGCAGCCAGCGGGGAACCCGACACCAGAGGCAGCAGGAGGCGTAACAGCTATCCCAAGAGTGGGGCCAGCTGTAGCCTGTATTACGGAGCCAACGGCGTGGGTAACTGCGGCCGGGACTATTGGGGAAGCAGAGAGGACGTCTGCATCCCAAGGAAGGAGGGATCAGGGCAGCACCCCCCCCCCCCCACTGGGAGGGGCATACCCGGTCCGAAGACCGCCGGTAGTGGCTAGGGTGACCGAGCCGAGAGAAGACGAGACGAGGACGGGTTAGAGGCCAGGACAGGAAGACCTGAGGTGGCGTATGGCCAGGGTGTAGGGGAGGACGGAGCCCCGAGAGTACCCGCGAAGAGGCGTGCCGGCACCAGGGGATACCCCAAGGGAAGACCCCCCCACGGAGAGAGTCATCAAAGTCGTGGCAGGCGAGTTCTGGGGTCCCCCTTAATACCAGCTGGGGTAAACCCTGGGGCGTACCAACGAAGCTCGGGGGTGCAAGATCTCGAGTCCGGGCGAAAGCGGCGCGCGAACTCCTAATCGAATGGAGGTGGGTACAAGGTGGAAAAAGGCCACCTGGCTGCCTATGATGTTGGGAGTAAAAGGAAACATTTCTTTCTGTCCTCTTCCTCCCCACCCCTCAATTAAATATATGCGCATAAACATATTAGTTAATGTTCATATTTCATTGAAGCAATTGAATTACTCCAACATAAAGCTAGTGTAGTGGACAGAAAACAAGATATCTAATTTATTCATTTTAAAACTTTGGATAATTGTATGTAAAAATACAGCAAAATATAAATGGCTGTTCCTTTGAAAGAACATGCAGTAGAAAGAATGTGCTGTAGCTTACATGCATAGAGGATTGATGTGGTTCAACTACCATTTTATTGAACAGAGAGAGGTAGTTAGCTGTGTTAATCTGGAGTTAGGCAGAAGGCAAGGTAGATTTGTACTTTATAGACTAAGGGCAGGTGCAGACGTTACATGTAGATCAACCTAACTAGGGTTAGGTCGATTTAAATGCTGATCTGTGCAGATATTCAGGGAGGTTAAATTGGGCAAAAAATGGTGGGCCTGATATGAATTAGTGCACCTGAGGAGGTGAACTAACTTAGATTGGGAACCGGTCAGGCGGATCTAGTGAATGTTTGCATGGGTTCAGAGTGAAGCCCCAGGGCTGGGAAAGCTCAACCACTCAACCTAGCCCTGGGCTGTGTTCTTCCAACCTCCCCCCCGCCTCCCCCATCCAACTCTGACCAGGCTATTTTTAGCCCCCAGACCTCCCCATCCCAGACAACCCTTCCCTATGGACCCCCTAGAACTGCACCCGGTCCTGCCTGCCCTTCTCCAAAGTTACTTATACCGGGTTCCCAATGTGGCTCCCAGACCTGACAAACTACATGTTGCTCACAATCTCTATTATCAGACAGCTTAAAGTAAGCCATTTGATTGTAGACCAGGTGTGGTGAATTTTTCCACATGCTCTAACTAATACATCTCCAATTTAGTTAGTTTGTCAGGTCGAATCTACCCTGCCTTCAATTTTATTAAGATTAACATCTAGGTATGTATTAAGATTAATATTTAGGTATTTATTTCATAAGTATTTATGGAGGGTAAAAGGAGTTTTATTTTTCATGTAATCCACATTGGAGTTTAGGGATTGATCTTTATTTTTTCTCTTCTTAGTTCGCTTTTTTGTTTTTCCCCCCATTCTCTGTTTGTGACCAAGGTGACTGATAATGACATTTATAGACAGAATAAATTACTGAACTCAAACGCTCTATTAAAGGGCTTCCGATTGGATTTCTCACTGTTGTTGAAACTCCTATCACTGGACAGATGTTTTCTGAAAGGCAACATTGCTCTCTGCCTCTGCATTCTGTCGTTCTCCCTCTCCTGACAAGGTCTCTTCAAAGACAGACACATCAGGTTTTGAAAGTTAAAAAGTTCACATTCATTCCTGATCTTGTTAACTTAGCCACCTAGAAATAGGAAAAGATCTATTCTTATTTTAAGAAACCTAATAAAAGTGCAACTGACAGATAAATTGAAAAACAAGATGCTAAATAAGACTGCTGTATTATGTATTCCATATGTTTTCATTTTGATCTGGGAATTAGAATGGCTTTCATGTGGAGGCTGAAATCCTATCTGAAGAGATAAGGAGGGATAAGAAAGCTTGTCTAAATAGCTCATGTATCCTAAGACTTACTATTTTGCAACAGTGTAGATGGCTGGCATGTGAATCAGGATCACGTCAATTATGTTGTTCTGTTTTACCTAATGTCCCAGTATTGCCTCAGAACAGTGCTCATTAGTCAAATTAATTTGCTCTACTTATAATGCTAATAATAGAATATTTGATTTTGCAAATGGTTGAACATGTACTCAGGAGTTAATATACTCAACTGAGTGTTTGCAGAATTGATTACTAGAATAATAGATTCTTTATGAAAAGCATGAAAGAAACTATAAATCATCAACATTCTATTTATCAATATTTCTGTTTTTATAAATAACATTCCTAAAGTAATATATCTTACAGCTGAATCTCAGTTGCAGTAAATATGAACAACATTGCCAAGGGCTCCTAAAACTTCCAGGTATTCATGCTCTTAAAACTGGATCGTCACTTAGCAGAAATCCTTCACTTTTTACATGTTTAGTTTAAAAGCTGACATCTCCTGCTGTGAGTGAAATTTAAAATAAAATAGCACATACTTACACATGTGCACACATTCACAAAAATCCTACTGTTAAGAGAGCTCCCACACATGAACAATGTATGTGAGTTGTCTGTCATCTTGAGTTGTCATTTGAAAATCAGTCCTTGCCAACTTATCACGAAGCTGTATCTGAGATTTACTGCACACAAGGAGTATTTTTGGTAATTGTGTGGTTATTAATGGCAAACATTAACTGTTTAGTGGCTTATGGGTGTACATGTCCTACCTGCTATCATGCTGTATATGTGTAGATTAGTTTCTGGGCAGAAAGTGGCCTACTGAGGACTTTTAACTACTCAGAGATGTAAAGTCAGGTTTCAGTTCTTGATTGCAGCTCAGATGCTTTTCACTGCACCAGGGGTGGATTTTGGGTATTAAGCAAACTAGTTGACCCTTGGGCAGCGAAGACCTGATGTAGCAGCTGCTAGGCTGCCAGCCAGTTTTTGGTGTAGATACACTGCCAGATGAAAGGGATTTTAGCCAGATTTGATCTACCCTCTGCTGCTCCTCAACTAATTCTTTTCATTGTGGCACAGCTAGCCTAATTCTGTCCAGACTACTCAAAGTTAGGCCTGCAATCTGTCTGGTTGCACAAAGGTGAACTTTTCAGATATCTTACTAAGCTGTGCCATGCAGTCTTCAGGTCTACTTCCAGATCAAGAGTCAAGTGCTGCATGTAAGCATAACTTAGTGAATCTTGGCAAACACAACAATTAGCTTTAAAAGTACAAAGTGTGAGATTCAAAGTACTTGATATTTTTTTAAAGTTTTTCCTGTTCCCCTGTGAAAGGCAGTAGTTGATGGGAGGAAGATGAATGGTAAAATTTTGAACTTACCAGACAGCTCTATTCAAACAAAGGGGAGAGAAAGGGACCTGTAAGTGCTGAAATAAATCTGTCTTCCAGGATCAAAAAGAGTGTTATGTTTGGGTTCTGTAAAAAAGATAGGAAGTGTTGAGGGGATTTTAAAGAGAGCTGTTCCTCCATTTTTTCCCAGACAGATGCTTTCTGTACACACACTATCTTTAGGGAGTGTTAAATTGTTCTCAGTGCCAACTTGTAATGCTTTGTTGCTAGGGAGGAATATGATTTCACGGTTAATATATTTAGCATATGAGAAAGAGAAAGACAATTTTTATTGAAATGGGAGATGTAGGCATATGTCTGATGATCTGTGATTGGTGTCATACTAGCTATACCGTCTCGATTACAAATTCAGCCTTATTCTGCAGGACTTGGAGAATTTTCAGAATTATTGTTACTATGGCAACATTTGATGAATGGAAAATTTTGTTAAATTTGAGTATTCTTGGTAATTTGTGTATAATTTTATATATAGTATATGCACACATGTACACCCAGAAATACATTATGTTTGGCATCAGATTACAAAAGTATTGTACTGGTGCACTAGTGACATTACTCTGTGAACTGAAAAAAGCTGCACTGTAACAGACGTCAGAGGGCTGGAGGCAGTAACGATAAAAGTTCTTCAAAAAGATGGCAGGTGTAATGCTGAATGATTTGAAGACAAATAATGAAATCAGAAGGAAAAAAAGGATGTGAAATCAAGGTATGGAATCAGCTATATGCATATACTGCAGCTCCCACCCCTGCTGTCCCCAAGACAAAACGTAGGGTGTTTGTTGTGGGAGACTCTCTCCTGAGGGGGACTGAGGGGGCAATCTGCCGCTCCGACCCCTTAGCCTGGGAAGTCTGCTGCTTCCCGGGGGCCCACATCCGGGACATTGCGGTGAGGATCCCAGAGCTCCTCAAACCCACAGACCACTATCCCATGCTCCTAATTCGTGTGGGCACCAGTGACACAGCTCGGAGTGCTCCCAGCCGGGTCATGAGGCGCTACAGGGATTTGGGAGTGGGGCTAAAGGGTCTGGGGGCACAGGTGGTGTTCTTGTCGATCCTCCCAGTTTCAGGCTATGGGCCGAGGAGGGAGAGGAGGATCCACGTGGTCAACCAAAGACTGCGGCGCTGGTGTCGTCGGGAAGGCTTTGGCTTTCATGACCACAGCCCGCGAGCTGCTGGGAAGAGATGGCCTCCACCTCTCTCCCCTAGGGAGGAGGCTCTTCTCAGCCAGACTGGCTGACCTGCTCCACCGGGCTTTAAACTAAGCCCGCTGGGGGACGGGGGCACTACCGCCACTGCTGGCCCACTGAGCAATCCTTGCAAAGCCAGCAGGTCAAGGCACTTTAGGGAGCCCACCCCTGCCCCAGCCCTGGCAAAATCTGTGGGCAAGGAAGGAGCCCCCCAGGGGGCACTTGCTTGCCTGTACACAAATGCCAGGAGCTTGGGGAATAAGCAGGAGGGACTCATCCTCCTTCTCAATGCAAATAATTATGATGTCATAGGGATAACGGAGACCTGGTGGGACTCCACCCATGACTGGACCACAGGTATAGATGACTATACCCTGTACAGGAGGGATCATAAAGGGGCGGGGATGTAGCTCTCTATGTTAAGGAAAGCTACACGTCCCTGCAAGCCGATATTGGCGACCAGGGTGGACGGCTGGAGACCCTCTGGGTTAAAATCCATGGGGAACACGGCACAGGGGACACAATGGTGGGAGTCTACTACAGACCTCCCACCCAAAGTCAAGAGCTTGACCAGGAGTTTGCCCGGAAACTGGCTGAGGCCCCATGCTCCAGGACCATGGTTGTCATGGGTGACTTCAATTACCCGGACATCTCGTGGGAGGATCGCTCAGCAAAATCTGAGAGGTCGCAAAGCTTCCTCTCGTGCATAGATGACCTCTACCTGACTCAAGAAGTCTATGGGCCAATGAGAGGCAAAGCGCTGCTCAACCTGGTACTGGCTACTGGGGATGACCTAGTCGGCGACCTAGTGATCGATGGGAACCTGGGTGACAGCGACCACGAGCTGATCAACTTGACCATCTGCCGAAAAGCTGGCAAGTCAGTCAGCAACACAGAAGTCCTTGACTTCAGGAAAGCTGACTTTGACAAGCTCAGGGGGCTTGTCAGTGAGGCCCTAAGGGACCATGACCACGGAGAAAGGGGAGTTCAAGAAGAGTGGTTGCTCCTCAAAGGAGCGATCCTCAATGCACAAACTAAGTCTATTCCATCTCGGAGGAAAGGCAGCAAGAGGGCACAGCAGCCCCCCTGGCTCTCCAGGGACCTAGCAGACCTCCTGAGGCTAAAAAGAAAGGCCTACAAAGGATGGAGGATGGGATTCACCTCCAAGGAGGATTATTCTGCACTGGTCCAGTCCTGTAGGGAGCAGACCAGGAAAGGCAAGGCTGCAACTGAACTCCAACTAGCTTTGAGCATCAAAGACAATATAAAGTCCTTTTTCAGATATGTGGGGAGCCGGAGGAAAAGCAGGGGCAACGTTGGACCCCTGCTGAACCAGATGGGGCAACTGACGCCCAGGAAAAAGCCAACCTATTAAATAGGTACTTTGCGTCGGTCTTTCATCAGTCCCATGGGACTCCCATACCCGCTACGGGACAGGGAAGTCCGGGTTAGGGTGATCCCCTGCCCTCCATTAATGCTGACTTCGTGAAGGAACATCTTGAGAAGCTGGATACCTTCAAGTCAGCCGGCCCTGACAATCTTCACCCCAGGGTACTCAAGGAGCTGGCGAGCATCATAGTCCAGCCTCTAGCGTGGATCTTTGAAAACTCTTGGTGCTCTGGTGTAGTGCCCGAAGACTGGAAGAAGGCCATTGTGTGCCTATCTTCAAGAAAGGGAGGAAAGTGGATCCGGTTATCTATAGGCCCATTAGCCTGACTTCTATCCCGGGGAAGATCTTAGAAAAGTTTATTAAAGAGGCCATCCTTAATGGACTGGCCGACGCCAACATCTTAAGGGATAGCCAGCCACGGGTTTGTTGCGGGTAGGTCTTGCTTGACCAATCTCATTTCCTTCTACGACCAGGTAACCTATCACCTGGACAAGGGAGAAGAGATTGATGTCATATATCTTGACTTCAAAAAAGCCTTTGACCTGGTTTCCCATGATCACCTCTTAGAGAAACTGGCCAATTGTCGCCTTGGGTCCTCCACGATCCACTGGCTGGAAAATTGGCTCCGGGGTCGGACCCAGAGGGTAGTAATTGATGGAAGTCACTCATCGTGGTGTCCTGTGACCAGTGGGGTCCCCGAGGGCTCTGTCCTTGGACCCATACTGTTCAACATCTTCATTAATGATGTGGACACTGGAGTCAGAAGCGGACTGGCCAAATTCGCTGATGACACCAAACTTTGGGGAAAAGCATCCACACCAGAAGACAGGCAGGTGATCCAAGCTGACCTGGACAGGCTCAGCAAGTGGGTGGACGAGAATCTGATGGTGTTCAACGCCGATAAATGCAAGGTTCTCCACCTTGGGAAGAAAAACCCGCAGCATACTTAGGCTCGGCAGTGCTATGTTGGCTAGCACTATGCAAGAAAGAGACTTGGGGGTCATCTTTGATCACAAAATGAACATTAGCCTGCAGTGCGATGCTGCGGCTAGTAAAGCGACCAAAACGCTGGCTTGCATCCATAGATGCTTCTCAAGCAAATCCCGGGACGTCATTCTCCCCTTGTACTCGGCCTTAGTGAGGCCGCAACTGGAGTACTTCGTCCAGTTTTGGACTCCACAATTCAAAAAGGATGTGGAGAAGCTTGAGAGAGTCCAGAGAAAAGCCACGCGCATGATCAGAGGTCAGGAAAGCAGACCCTACGATGACAGGCTGAGAGCCCTGGGGCTCTTTAGCCTGGAAAAGCGCAGGCTCAAGGGTGATCTGATGGCCACCTACAAGTTTATCAGGGGTGACCACCAGTATCTGGGGGAACGTTTGTTCACCAGAGCGCCCCAAGGGATGACGACTAGGTCGAATGGTCACAAACTACGACAAGACCGTTTCAGGTTGGACATAAGGAAGAATTTCTTTAGTGTCTGAGCCCCCAAGGTCTGGAACAGCCTTCCACCGGATGTGGTTCAAGCGCCTACATTGAACACCTTCAAGAGCAAACTGGATGCTTATCTTGCTGGGATCCTATGAAACCAGCCGACTTCCTGCCCTTTGGGCAGGGGGCTAGACTCAATGATCTTCCGAGGTCCCTTCCATCCCTAATGTCTATGAAATCTATGAAATACTTCTTATATAATAAAGGGCTTAGTCCATCTGTCCGTCTATCCACAACACTCTTAGAGCACTCTGATTAGTTAGTGAAACAAACAATCAGAGTGTGGAGCACCACTATGATGGAGGGGATGGAGCAGGGGGGGGCAAGGCCCAAACTGCTGGCTTTGTCCGGCCCCCCCCCCCCCCCAACCCTCCCAACTTCTTGGAGGCAGTGGAGTGCTACCAGGATGGCAGGGACAGAGTGGGCGGAGGGGGGAGCGAGCCCAGTGGTGCTGGTCTTATGCCCCCCACTCCGTCCCCACCATCATGGCGATGCTCCACCACCTCTGAGGAGTAGGTCTGGGGGCGGGGGGCAAGGCCAGCGACACTGGAGGCAGTGCTGACGTGGGGTGCTGACAGATGGGATGATGGGGTAAGGTTCTCCTGCCTGCTCCTGGGATGTAGCAGTGGCAGCACAGGGTGGTGGGTGGCAGTACTCCCTGCCCGCCTGCCCCCCACCATCATCATTCTTAAAAGATTATAGCGGTATATTCTAAAAGAAAAATTATGCTGGTAGGAACAATGCAAAAGACAGATGACAGAATGCCAAAAATCACAGAAACATATTTTAACATGAGTAAGATCAGTCCAACCTTAAGTCAGGTCATCAACAAGATGGCTGAACATGGTACACGGGGACAAGACCAAGAAGGACTTAATGAAAGAACAGTTCCCTTGTCAGTAATGGATAGCAGTGTAGTACTGCTCCCATGTTTGCAACAATGCAGAAGAAAAAGGAAGATTTATGTTTTGGTGTGTAAAAGGGAATCAATTTATTATTAAATCTGTTTACATACATATCATGTGTTGTGCATCTCCTCAAAGGTCCACACACACAGCTGGATGTAATTCATATTATTCTGACTATATTCCATGCAGACACTGGGTCATGTTTTGGCTGTAGCTGCTCTTTATGACCAGTTGAAGAGGCCCTCTCCTTGGTCCTTACTATGTGTGCCAGAAGGAGAAGCAAGGTGAAGTGCTCCAGACTGCTGTTTATCCTTGGCTGGGTATACCTGCTCATATTGGGCTGCTGCAGGTCAGCTAACTAAAGCAGCTTGATTTGTTTTGCTTATCCCAGTAAAGCTTAAAAGTCCCTAGCTGCTGTTCCTGCAGTGTGGTCCAAGGGGGGAGGTGCGACCATGCCCCTGAACCCTCTCTGAATCCACCCCTGCATACAAGTCATTGTCTTACCTACTCCTATAACTGCACAATCAACCGTGCTGCAGAACTACAAAGCATATCACCCTGAAACACCAACACCCCCTAACCTGCCACAAGTAAAGCAAAGGGACAAGGGCTGTCAGTGCTTGTCCACTGTAAGCGTTGTTAAAACGTACTTGAAAGATCTAAGGAAGAGGGCCATGCCCATATTAAAGAGGAATATCCCCTCAGTCTCTATTCATCTGACCGTGGAGTAAAATTCCTTCTTGATTCCAAATGTAGGGATTCAGTCTGAAGGCAATAATAGAATGTAGAAAGAAATGTCTTTGTAGAAAGAAATTTATATGGTAAGTATTGGGGAGGAGAAAAAGCTATATAATTTAGAGAAATGCTGGCAAAAGATTAAGTGGCTACATGAATAAATTTAGAGTGGAAATTAGGAGGTGTCTAATGATTAAAGGAGTAAAGTTTTGGCTGAGTCTTCTGAATAACATCGAGGACAAGGAACCTAACTTGTTTCAAGATGGAGCCTAACAACAAAAGAGGCAGCCCTGGAGCAATAATTGCACATGCAGTATGCAGATTTAGATATTTGGTATCTTCAAGAAGAATTGAAATAAAATTCAGTCTCTTTTTGGGAGGTGTCCAGTAATCTCATTCTTCAGAGCTTCTGCTTATCACCTGAAGAGGGCAGAAGTATTCTTTTCCTCTGGACTGTTCAATTTGCTGCCTTCAGATTTTTTTTCCCTTTTCCCCATGAAGGATTGGACAGATGCCACAGCTGGAGGTGGGAGCTTGTCTATAGTGACCAAAGCTCCTGATGCAGGAGGTCTCTTTCAGCTGACCTTAGGGGTCATGATGAGACAGGTATGCAGGGTCCAGAGCATTTAAGACTTTAAGTCAAAACCACCACATTAAATTGTGCCTGGAAAGGTAGATTGTGGAGTACTGCAAGCTTTGTGAACCTTCCTTCCACCCCAGTCTGGAGTAAGATGAAATAGACACTGTTGCTGTAGGTTCAATATTTTATTAGCGAGAGGCAGCTGATCATTCTAGATAAATTCCCAGATAATATACACTAAATATAAAGTACCATTTCTAATGTTAACCCCTGACTTACAGCAGAACACACCCTAATGGGCAACTCTCTAGTTGATCAGATACATGTCTGAGAAGCACCAAAAGGCATAAGTAGATTTTAAACAGTGGTTTGCATTCAGAATGTGCTTTGAAACGTCTACTGTGTCCCCTACGAAATCATAACTGTAATGTTGGATCAGGATTTTGTTTCTGCTTCAACTGTGTTTATGAATTAAAAGCACTAAGCTGTATCGTATAAGGAAGTTTTTGCCAAATATAAGTTGGACCTGGAGAGGTCAGTAACGCTGAGATAACTGCTAGCTAATGAACAATTACATTCCTCTGAAGTTCTTGGAAATAAGACTTTGTGCTCCTGAATCAGAGATTTACAGACCTAGTATGAAATCCTGGGCCTATTTGATTTCAGTGCCAGTTTGGGTATGAACATTAATGACACCAAGATTTCAAAGAGGATTTAAAATTCCTCTTCAGTTGTGAAAGAATTTCTGCTTTAAAAGGAGAATTCTATTGAATGATGCTATGTTTCTCTACCTGTGCTGGTAGTGTAAGACTTCTGGCTGGTAAATTTATGTAACAATAACAGTTGCAACATGCTCCACACGTTGGGCGCTTCCACACATGCAAGCACATGCGCTTACAGCAGCTGAAATAGAAGCAGTGCAAATTTGAGCCGGGGCTTTTTACTTCAGATGCTTTCTGTACACACACAGAAGACACGTGCTCGGACATACACTTTGTTGTGGAGCAAATTGTGCCACTTGTGGCAAAATAACCCTGCCTGACTCCTCCCGGATCTGCAGCCAGGGGGAGCTAGAGCCCGGGGCCATCACCTGTGCTGTCCCCAGCTGTATAAAAAGTTGCCCTGTCCTGGCCCCAGCAACATAAAAAGCTGCCCTGGCAAGTAGCTCAGGGCTACTAGCTCTCAGGAGCTTCTGGGTCCCAGCCAATTGTCACCTGGGGACACTACCCCTTGTGCCAGCTGGACTGCTGAAGCAGCCCTGAGTGTTCTCTGCACTCTCAACCCACTGCAGCAGTCTGACAGTGGGGGCTGCTGCCTGGCTGTGACCTGCTGTGCACCTGCCAAACTCGGATGGGGACTACAGAGCCAGTAGAGGCATCTGCCCCTCTGGGCCAGCTGCCAGTGGACTGCGGTTGCAGGGTTGGCCTTTGTGTAGCACTACTGCCATGAGTGCCCCCTGCCCAGCCATCTGGGCAGTTATCACCCGGAAGATATTCTAGGTGTGGTGGCCTGCTTTGAACTGTCAAAGCATGTCCTCCTGGCCCATTTTGCCAGGTCAGTCACAGCCAGCTGGGTCCAAGGTGCCAGCTCTGAGCATGCAGGGTCCTGCCACTGGCCTCCCTAGCAGGGATTCTGGTGTTCCCTATTGGAAAACTGAAAAATCCCTTTAAAAAAAAATAAATCCCAAAGTCACTCTGTAAAATACTCCCAAACCCATGTCCCTCCACAAGTAAAACAAAAGACCACTATAAAGAGAGAGAGAGAGAGACACAGAGATCAGTTGGACAGTGTTTTATTGATTATATCTACAGTGTTAAAGCAAGTCTCTTATCATAATAATAAAGTGAACTCTAAATACAGGTTTCATGAATACATATTTTGTTGCCCTCCCACAGGGCGATGGCCCCCACACAAGGGCTATGGCCCCCCCAACAGGGGTTTCAGCTCCCCCAACAGGGGGTTCGTCTGCACACAAAGGGTTCAGCCCCCCCAACAGGGGGTTTGACCCTCCTGCAAGGCCCACATGCCACACCCCAGTCCCCCAATTACTGCCCCACCTGACCCCATCCCCCACCAGCTGCTGCAGCCCCCCAATGGCTGTCCCACCCAGCCCCACCCCCTGCTCCCCCAGGCTCCCTGATGGGTGCCTGGACAGGAGGGCTTGCTCCAGGCCGATCTCACTGCGGTCCACCCACCTGTTTCTGGGCTAACCGCCCACCATGCCTTGTTGTTAATTATTTATTTGATCTTAATAAGTGGGAAGCTGCCCATTTCTTGCCCTGATGCCAGGTGGTGCTATCTGCGGCTCCATTCCTTCCCTACACCGCAGCCCAAGGCTCACAGATGGCATCCATAGTTCTCACAATCACCAGCCCCTCGCTGGGCCCCTGAATCCTACTGTTGAGCCCCTCTACGATCCCTCCATTCCAGTGGCCTAATCTGCCTTCTTTCTCGGCAACATAGCTCCCTGAGCTGCTTCCCCCTTAGAGGTGTGGTCTCCCCGGGACCTTTGGCTACTAGCCCCGGCCCACCTCCAGGCCACTCGGAACACCAGGCTCTCGGCCTCTCGCCCTTTGACCCTTCTGGTCATGGCCCCAGCATGGACCAGTTGGGGGAATGTTCAGACAGGTTTGTGAGTCCATGGCCTCACACTCTTCCTTTGTGGTCCACCTTCCAGACCCTCCAAAAAGGGGTAACCCACCCAGTTGTGGGAGCTGGGGTTAAGGCACCCCAACCCGCCTTTCACCAGGGTGGTAACTGGCCTGGCATTTCCTGGGGGCTTCCGCGCCACTGAGAGCCCCACCAGGCCACCCACTCCCAGCAGGGTGCAGTTTTATGTCATGCCCAGGACCAGGAGCCTCCTGACCATCCCCTACAGCTCCTCCCTTACCTCCAGATGATACCTGCAGCCAGGCAATGTTGTTGCCTAGCTTCCTAGCAGCAAAATGCCCTATTTATATGGGCAGCCCTGACTCTTAAATGGCTGCTCTCATCAGGCATATGCCACCTGCTGTTTCAGGCCCTTAAAGTGGCAGGCACAAACAGTGCCCTGCCACAGTGCCCCACCCAGCCCCAGCCCCTACCTTGCACCCCCAAGCCCCCAAGGCTATCCCCACAACCCCAGGCACCATCACTTAAAAAAAAAACCCATAAAAAGAACAGGAAAAAAAATGGGGGAAAAAAGCCTCTCTTTACCTTAGAAGAGGGATGGGGGGGGCTCCAGGGCCTCCTGGCAGAGCCCCCCAGGCAGCACAGGACAGTGGAGGGGACAGGAGGGTCCAGACTGGGGCTGCTGGGGCTGTCACCCTGCCCTGCACTGTGCGGGCAGGGTGCCAGTCAGCCACACGGCAGCTCCAACTGCTGGTAAGTGCCGGGTTTTGGGGTTTTTTTTTTTTTTTTGTTTGTTTTTTAAAGTATGGGGTGGAGGGCAGGGATAGTGGAGGTTTGGGGAGATGGTGCTGGCCAGGGCAGGGGTCAAGGGCCTTGGGGAGGCTGGCAGCGGGAAGGGCTGGCCGTGGCAGAGGTCGGGGGCTTCGGGGTGGTTGGTGGGGGGATGGGCTGGCTGCAGTAGGGGTCAGGGGCCTTGGAGGGGTTGGCGGGGGGAGGGGCCGACTGTGGCAGGGGTTGGGGGGCTGGGGGAGTGGGTTGAGCCATTTGGGGTCCCCCCCATGGTCCCCTTCCCCCTCCTCCAGCCCCCCCGACCCTTTACTCACCAGCACTGGAGCTCTGGTTTTGAAACATGCGGCCTGGCCCACTGCATGTTTCGGCACCAGGGTGAGGGGCCAACTATAGAGATGCTCTGGCAGCCTTAGCATCTCCATGAAGGACCCAGCCTCCAGTTGCCTGTGCCACTTCTTTAAGCTTCGATTTTTTTTTTGTTTTGTTTTGTTTTTTGTTTTTTTTTTAGACCCCTGCATATCCAGGGGTCTAAATTTTCCCCGTGCTGCATATTTGTAGCACAGGGAACAATTTTTTGTTCCTGCACGTGCCCATTGCCCCTCCTCAAAGGAGTTTGAGGTAGGGCAAGAGCCACGTGCGCACTCGTCTGGACACGACCCTTATGTCCTGTGTCATCAGCAGAAGAATACCAAGAGAGAGCTTTTGTATTTCTATTTTGAATTCTATATTCTAGATTTTTATCCTCTCGTGCTAATTTGGACTATATTACTGGTATAAACCTTGAAAAATTACATTAATTCACTGTAGGCACACAATTTCCATTTTATTTCCAAGAATAGTCTCATGAAGGAAGAGCTTGAAGGTGGATTTTTGAACAACCAAGCAGTTCAAAAATCCACCTTTATTTCTCTGTCATTGATTAGTTTCTTTTTACAGGTTATGAAGTATATTCTATATGTTGAAAAAGCTATTAGAGTTGGATTCGTTCATCTTTTAGGTCCATTTACTGGTAATTTTTTTTCCTTGTGATCAAAAAAAAATTACATAATAGATGGGAAGTTGGGCAGGGGGTGGGGAGGCAGAAGCTGGAGGGGGAACAGGTGGGAGGTCATGGAGGTGGAAGGGGTTGCAGGCATTGTGGGGGCAGGGCATTAGGGGGTGCAGGTACCATGATAGGAAGCAGGTAGCATTAGTCAGGCTCTGGAGGGAGAACAAGAGGATGGGAAAGGGGTAGAGATTGGCTTCCTGCCTCCCTGGCTGCCCGCCCATACCGACCGTCTGCTCAGCTGCTGCTGCTTTCACCACTGTAGCAGTGGGAGGGGGATTAATTTAATTTACTTGGGGGGTTGTGTGTGTGTGTGTGTGTGTGTGTGTGTGTGTGTGTGTCCTATCCCCTCACCCCTCCACAGCCTGTACATTTTCCATGTATAGAATCTAATTACTGTGGGGGGGTGTCTTAAATTCAGAATTGTCTTGGGTTCAGGTAAATACTAAATATGGTAATAAGCTTTCATTTTGTGGCTATGGACAGACTTTCATTGATGCAGCTGCCTGTAATCTCAGATGTATTTTTTTTTTTTACATATTTCATTAATAACTGCAAATGTTTGCATTGTCTAGAATAATGATATTCTGGATCATAATTAAGGTATCATGAATATTTACCATCATCATATTTACCGTCAATTCAGATTCTGAAAACTTTATTAATAGGTTCTGGTCAATCTGATTTCTTTGGTAGCTGACCTTGACATTCCCTTTATCACAGTCTCTGAATATTAAGGAGAGAATTATCATAACTATCTTTCTTGACTTGTTATCAGGAAAGCATGAAAATACATTTTGTTTCAATATATATTCATAATAACCAGTATATTTTCTGAGCAACATCATAGATGAATGTTCTGTCTCTCTTGTACATTGGTTACAAAAATTGCAAAGAAAATTACTGTAGAGAGTTGGTAGAGTTTCCAAAATTCAGTTTCTGAGCAGCTTTCTATTTCAAGATCAGTGGTGGACTCCCCCCGTTGGTCTCTCTAACTAATGTATTTCAGATATTTCATATGTGCTCTTTGGCCAGGGTTGATATTCTTAAGAAACTTTAATGACAAGTAAGAAGCCTGCCATTTTCTGTAAGTTATTTTTGGGCTTTTTGTTTGTTTGTTTGTTTTTGAACACAGCGTTGCAAAAACTTTAACAGAAAATTTGATTTTGGTTCTTTTGGTTTACTCAAAAAGGATTTCTTAGAAAAAAGATAACACCTGATGTTCTGTCTTTTTCTTTTCTCTTTGTTATAAGTTATTATTGTCCTTCTAAAGATTTATTATTTATTCTTAAGTGACTGTTGGGTACTTAAACCGTAATTCTGCTGATTTGTCTCTGTCTCTTTTTTTTCTTTCTCTGTTTTATATATGGGGAGGTAGAGGAAGAGACTTTTTTGACTTTTAAAATCTTTATTATAAAAAAAGTTACAAAGAAAAGGTGAAAGGGCGAATGTGTGTGGCTCCCCAGGGTTGAGTATGAAACACTTTTCAGCAACAAAACACTCATAATCCCCAAAGATTAAAACCTTCCCTCTCCTGCTCTGCCCCACCCAATTTTCTTCATTGGTGTTACATATTTAGGATTAGCAGGCCATCTTCCATCTTGAAGGATATGTTCTTGATAGCCTAGCATGACACAAACTAGTCTACATTTTCAGGCAAATCATGATCCCCTAGGTCTCTTTATACAGAATAGAGAAAACATATACAGTCTTGGAGAAGTCCAAGTCCAGCACGCCAGAAAGGGTGCTGAGAACAGCAAAGATTGATGGTTGCTGGGGCAGTCTAGGAAGGCATGGAAGAACATCCTCAATTTGTCCTGAAAGGGCAGGTCACTTCTGCTGCCCAGCCCAATAAGCAGACAAAGGTACTGGTGACCATGTCCTCATGCAGCAGCTGACACTGGAGGTTATCAGTTTTGTTGGTGATGGGCAGCCTGTACAGCGTATGCCAGGCTGGGAGGGCTTGTTCTGGTATTGCTTCTGCTAAGCGCCACTTCCAGGTTGTGTCAGAGTAGAGAAGGCATGAGCATAGATCAGTTGAATTATGGTTTAAAATGCACGTCAGTCGCTTAAAGAGCCTTGACTTGATTTCAACTAAACCAGATAACTGGATATTTTTGTTGTTTAGTTATAAACACCCCCTGAAGGATTTAAAATGCTGGACTGTTCCAATAAATGTTCATTGTGATGCAAAAACTGCTTAGCGTTTTTGTAGTTTTGCTCTGTCCCAGGTGATTTGATGCACTGAAAGTCAGTTATGAAAGCTGTCCCTTGTGTCTAGCATTTATAAGTCAAACCAGTTAGGGAGAGCTTCAGAATTGATTTTAAAGAAGCAAGAGGGAGGATTTAAATAGCAACCACTTTATATTCTAAGTCTGTACAGTTTCCAAGGTCTTCTTTTATGATGAGATCTTCGAAAGAATATTTTTGATTTATAAAGCCTCTTATTTATTACATTGACTGCATATCTAATCGGACTGGGGAGGCAGATGTTTTTCAAAACACATTTTTCCATAGTTCACTTGATAGGCATTGTATTATTTGCTTGATTTAAAAACAGAGCTCACAGAGAAGTTTACATGAATTTGTTTCTGAGTTTATAGTTTGCATACTTGTACGGACTTCTCAATTTATGAAGATGTCATAAACTTGTTTAATACAAACCATCCAATGACAGTTGCTATTGATACCTGACAGTATATGAAAAATGACTAATGGTTTCCAACGCTTACTTAAAATTAAATCCTGACACTTTTTTCCTGCACTTGCTCTACCTTAGAATTCTTTACAGATATTTTCTATACATGGAACACTATCTTCTTTTATACTCCTTTTAAGTGGAATACAATGCATAAATAATAGTTAGCAGTAGATTAAAAAAAATATCTATTTAAAAATCCTAAGGCCTTTAGAGAAGAATGGGATAGTTGATTGGTCATAGATTTGTGCAAGTATAAGAAGTTTTTTAGGTGCCTAAGTGCTTTTGTCCTCATCTAAAACAGTGCTAAATCCAGCCCCATGCTTTATGTTGGTTTTTGACATTGAACACCTTGATGCATAGTCCTTATGGAGGAAAACTTTTAGTCTTAGTAGTGGGAGCCAGCAGCAAGGGCTGCAAACTTCTCTTTTGGGAAGAAAATGCCAAGTTTTAGTACTTCAGAATGTGCTTCTATCAGGGGAAATGGTCTGATGCTCTGCAGCCTGGACTGCTGCTTTTCAAAAAAGTGTATATTTTTTTCCCTGGATGACTTTTAAACTGCTGTTGTTGTATATTGTTGTGGTCACAGCTAATCCATCTGCTTTGGGCCATCAGTTGTTACATTAGTATTAGTTCTTTCCCATCTCATACTGGATTAGTCTTTTGAAAATACAGTGCCAAAACTCATCTCTTTACGAAGTGTAAAATTAAAAGTTACTCTATTTGGTTTATTTTTGAGTATACAAATTATGTGGAAAGGAAATGCACATTATGCAGAAGAATTTCTGAATTACCTGTCCTGAATGGTATAATCCATAATTATAAATGGATTAGGAAATAAAAGAGATTAAATGAATGAGTTCTGCTAAAAATTATTATTAAATGAAAGTTTAAAATGATATCTAACTTGTAAAAAAAAAAAAAAATCCATCACTTGGGAAGACTGCCAATTGGAAGGAAAAAATGCAAACTGATAATCTGCATGTGATCAAAGACAGTACCCCACACATAAATTAACTAATGACTATTAAAGTTAGGACAAGAAAAGAGAGAAGCATATTCATCTCCTGACTGAGGAAAATGTGATAATAAGTAAACAGACCATTTTTAAATTGCTTGTGTGACACTTTCAGGCAAATAAAAGGAACAATTCAAATCTCATTATATTGCTGTTTTCCCAATATAAAAATAGTTCTGATTCTACTCTTGATTTTAATGGTTTAAACTAATGTAACATGTGTTTCCAAAAAACTTCTAGTTTATAGTGGTAAGTATCTGAGAACATGCCTTGATCAAAAGAGATTAAATAAAACTATAAAATATAGAGGATGCCTTTTAGGTCCCAGGTCTGGGAGAAAATATAGAAGAGATTGGCTTTGACTAAAGACTGCCTTTTTTTTTTTTTTGGAACCCCCTAGGTGATTTTGGTAAATACCAAAATGAGGAGGAAAATACCGTGTGCATATTTACTATGCCATTCGGCAGTAATTGTTCCTAATGGTAACATTAGGTATTTATTGTTATTTTCATTTTGTCAGTGTCTAGAAGTCCCTTTGATGGGCTCCATTAGCAAGATGCTGTGAAAATACAGGCAAAATCTGGCTCCTTTTTAATATAAGTAATAATCAACAGCTAGGTAAAGACAGATGGATGGAAATTCTAAAGAAAAAATGAGACAGTAGTTGGAATAAGAGGGGATTGTCTTTGCACACTGAATACCTAAAACATTGTACAACATTGTAAAACATTGTAAGTTTTTCTAGGTACCTTGCTGAAAGAGATAAAGGAAATTTAACTTGGCAGAAACAATAGAAGGAATGAATAGTAATGATGTCCCTGTTGGTCATGTAGTTGGAGTACCAGAAAGAAATATGATATCAGGCTAAGAAGAGTTGTGACCATGTCAAGAACTAAGAGTTTAAAAAGTAATTAAAGAAAATTGTAGTGCAATGATGAGACAGTTAAGTACTTTTGTATGGTACCTACCAGAAAAGGCATCAAACCACTAGCACTAAAATAGAAGTAATTAAAAGCAGGAAGGGAAAAAATAGTGCCTCAGAATAGTATAGGAATTACACGGATGCTTATATGTAGCTGTAACTCCTTTGTACTATAGAGAAAAACTTTTCCAAAATATGTTCCTCTTGGGAAGGTCAGTGAGACCCTCTTGATCATGTGAGAGAAGTAGGAAAATGATGGTGGCTGGTGGCTATATTGGGTATACTTAAGGGTAGGTGAGTAAACACAGTCCTAGCAACTAGGTTTGAGGGAGTGTGGCAGTTGAGTCCTAGAGCTCCAGACAGTGCTCTACCAGAACTTGCTGCAAAGAGGAGCAGGGACTGGTTGCCTGAAATAGACCATTGTTTTAGAAAGAATTAAAAAAAAGAATGCCTGGTTGAAGATGAAGAATGTTTTGCATTTGAAAGCTTGCCTAACTTTATCCAAACTATGCAGTTGGTCTAATAAAAGATATCACCCTCAGGAATTTTTGCCTTTCAGGTAGGTGGGGCAGGCTGGGGAGAGGGACAGTGCTTATCAGGGCTGGGTTAGCTCTGGCTCCTGTTGGCAGAGGGGTAACAAATTGGTCCAGTGTCCCAGGAACTGAAAGAGGCTGAGGGGAATTTTAATAACTTTTCTCTCAATCAGAAGAACTTGTCTTGCTCTGAGCACCTGCTAGGGAAAATGTCTGTCTGTCTGTTATCACAGCAGCTGATTCCTTGATAGCATGCCCAGTAGTGAGCTGTCAAGGGCTCGTGTTGGATTCCTGGTTCTACCGTGGCCTCCACTGATCCACAGAGAGCATGCAGGGATGCTTCTGTGCTGCCACTCCCGTGTCCTGTATCTAGTAGAGCTCCAGCTCTGCTCGTCATGGCGCAGCTGTTGTGGCAGCAGGGTCTCAGCAGGGCTTCCTGCCTGGGCAGGTTATTAGGGAGCCAGATGCTGTCTCTCAGTTGATTGCTGGAGCCTAGGCAGGGACATGTTTGTGTAGCCTTCCCCCCTCCCACCGTGCTGCACGGCTGATCTCCAGAGTTGGACAACTGGGGGGCTTTGCCAGCTTCTCATTGACAGTCTCTGCCATCCCCCTGCGAGGGAGAGGGCAGGCTGTTATTGATTGGACTTCCTGATGGCAGGGGTATCCAGGGAGGAGCCTTCTATTGCCCCCTAGCTGGAGAGCTCGCTTTTGAAGTACTACAAGTGAAACCCATTTCTATATTTAGTAACAGTTAAAACCTTAATCAAAGTCTGTATTTCATTAAACCAAGATGAAGAGGTTTTGGAAAACTTTCTAGAGATGCACGGAATCAAGAATCCAAAGCCTTCATGGTAACTGACTCACAGGAGATTATTATAGCCATAAAGAAAGATAACTGAATATATCTACAGTTTAAATATTTTCCCTAATTGCATACATATCTGTTCACTTTGTATAACTATAATATTAATGTTTCTCATAAGCCCTTTTTTGTAGAATTGCAGTTAAAAATAAACTAATATGATAGCAAAGAGGTAAAGTATTCCATGCAAGAAAATATCATATAACATTATAGAGCTGTTGGAACTCATTTCTAGAGATTTACACGGGGATATTCCCTGAAGCCAAATTCCATACACACTGGCAGATTTTGCTTTATTGTATACTACCACCATGTAGCAGAAAGCACGGTTTTTCACATTTCTTTTAACATCATAATAATTGTTTGCATTTTACTAGTGTTGAATAAATGCTTTTTATCTATAGCTATATCTAATATGTTAATGTGTGGTGGGGAGGGAGAGGAGAGGGGGAGTTGGGGAGAGAGAGAAATACTATTTATGGCTTAAATGAAAAGCTATCAGTCATGTATACTATATGTGACAAAGGTGTGGGTGCTGTGAGAAAAAGTTTCAGGCAAGCACTACTAGCAAAGCACCGAGGTAGAAGCAGAGATGAAAATATGAATGCTCACTGGAAGCATTTGTGTATAGCTCATGTAATTTTAGGGTGCTACCAGAATCAATCTAAAAAAAATCTAAGTTCTGTATATGTGCAAGTACTGAATATCAATATTATTTCACCTTGTGAAGGGATTGCATTTAGAAGTTAGAGAGAGAGATTGGCTATTGACCCAGCTACTCTGTGATATTTAATAGTTACTGTAACAGGATGGTGCCTGGGGGCCATTGGGATGCCCCCTAGTGGCTGCCTTGTTCCTGCTCAGGTCTTTGTTCCCATGCCTCAGGGTTTCCCCCTAATGTCTCGCCTACCAGGTCTAATCTGCAGGGATCCGGGTTTCCCATTTGGCATGGGAAGATGCGTACGTTCCCCTTCTAAGGAGAAAAACATGGATTTTCCCTTTAAAGGAGAAAAAGTGGGAAACAGCGGTTTTCCCTTTGCAGGCTGGCTGAGTTCTAGCCTGCAAGGGGCTGCTTGGAGCTGGGGGGAGTGGGTGGAGGGTGATCCAAGGCAAGGAGTGCCATGTGCATGTGGTAGCCGGACAACAGTGGTGAGCAGCTCCTGTAGCTCCCTCCAGGTAAGTCTATGTGGGGGACACAGACTAAGGCCCCATGGAGAGGAAGGGAGTAGGGCAGAGCTGGGGCTGCAGGTGCTGCCCAGATCAAGTGGTGTATGGGGACCGGGGCAAAGGCAGGAATGTGTGGGTGCAGTGCCTGGGCAGGGGTTGGGAGGGAGCCACTGGCAGCTCCCCACCATTGCATGTACTCCCAGGGAGGGAGGCATAGGGGCACATGTGTCCCCTAGATTTGTGTGTGGGGCGGGGGCAGATGTGGGCTGCCTGCTGCAGCCTAGAAGCGGAATCTGGGGGGGATGTAGACCCTTAGGGCAGGCCCACGGCCAGAGCAGAGCCTCGGAGGGGGATGCAGGATGCTCACTGCAGCCTTGTGGCTTCCTACCCTGTTGCTCTCTCCACAGGGCCTCTGCAGCAGAGCAAGTCAGGGAGGCTTGATGCGGCTGCCAGGAGCCCCACACCAGCCACACCACCATGGTGAGGTGCCCCTTCCCTGCCCAGCAGCAGTGGGGGGCACAACCCGATGCCACTGCTGCTGGGCTGTCAGGGGGTGCCATGTCATGTTGGTGCAGTCAGTGTGGGGATCCTGGCAGTAGAACTGAGCCTCCCCACCCCGCTGTGCCATGGAGCTGCCCGGGGAGAGGGCAGCAAGGCAGGGACCCTGCTGCCCTCTCCCTGGGGGCAAGGTGGTGAGGCTCAGTTCTAGTGCCAGGAGGCAGAAGCCCTGTTGGGGGGTGTGGGAGCAGCAGGAAGTGAAGCCCCAAGGTAGCCCCCCTCCCCAAGGCTCTGCTGTGGCTGTGCTGCCTGTGGGGTTGGGGGAACTGGGCTCCACACTCTACTGTTACTGCAGCAACTGCTGCCTCCTATGGCCAGCCACTGGGGCCCAGGCACTGCTGGTGGGGGAGGGGGCTGCAGGCCCTGGCCCTGGTCCCATAGCTGGCAGCTGGGGGCCTCCAGCAGGGCTAGGGGGGGCTGGGGGTTGGGAGCGAGGGGTGCCAGTAGTGGTGGGGGACTGTGAGTCTAGAGTGAGGGGCACCGGCAGGGCCAGGGTCTGTGGGTGAAGATTGAGGGGCACCAGCAGGACGGGGGAGGAGAGGCTATGGCTCGGGAGTGAGGGGCAGGGCACTGGCATATCAGGGCTGCTCAGCACCACAAAGCAGGGGGTGCAGCTGCAGTTGGACTCACATTCTGATGAGTGAAGGGGACAGGGGGAGCTCTGATTTTTTATGATACAAAAACCCAAAATCCAATGCCAAAATATATAGATATTTAGAATTAATTTTGTTAGAATGATTGAGGCGCTGGTAGGCTTCCAAATTGCTTTAAAATTGTAAATACATCAATAAAATATTGTGTTCAACTGATACCTATATATATATAGTAAAGTTTTGCTTTAATCTAGTAAAAATATGGATTTGGGGTTTTTTTAAATCAGAGAATTTTGGGTTTTTATCAGAGAATCTGTGATTTTTAAACAGAGAAAAACAGGAACCATGTGAATCTGGTAGCTGCTCCAGCTGCTCTGGGACCCATGCCAGGGGTGCTGCGTGTGCCAGAGCAGGAGCCCTAGACCAACTGAAGTAGGTGTCAGATCAGCCCCATCCCACTCATCTAGTCAGCAGGTCTTGACAACCTGCTCTACAGAGACCCTGTTCAGTGCTCTCCCTTTAAAGCATCCACTCCTACCACTGTTGGGAGGCAGGATACCGGGCTATATGTACCATTGGTCTGACCTAGTATGGTATTTTGTATGTTTTTGTATGGGATATTCTAGTATCATATAAAACCCTCCCTGATATTTTTAAATTTAGTTTTCTGTATGACAAACAGTACAGAGTTCTTTGCATTTTCATTAGTGTATTATTTAGTTATGTCAACAATTTATTTAAAGTTAAGGATATTTAATTTTCCTATCACTAATAACATTAAATTATATGGGAAATATTTTCCGCCTAATTTCCTGAAATCATGACCTTGCAGTTGACTTTCATCCATTCTTAGGCACAAAAAGTCCAATCTTTGCTCCAAAATCCCCCAAATTTGACAAGCGTCAGGACATGTTAACGCTCACCTTTTCCCGCTTGAACATGGAGGAGCTGATAAGACATGCGAGGGTGATTAATTGAACAAATTGATTTGTCTCTCTGGTGTTTGGGTAGTGTTTATGATTTTAGTGCTACTCCTGTATGTCAAGGACACATCCACAGTAAGCACATGAGCACACTTTTAGCTTTCCTATACATATAAATGAATATGAATAATAAATCATGAGCTAGAAGAGAGCTTTATTTATCCCCAGATGTTACATACATGTGGGCTGAAATGTGCTTTTATTTAAATACAGGTTTTTGGGTTCTTCCCTTCCTTTCATTTAACTCTTTCTCTAGTAAAATTCTCATGTGTATACCAGGGATTGATAATGATGCTTGCAGCAGAGTCCACTTTGTGAAGTGTCTGTAATTCTATTTCCTGATTTAATAGTGCATAGCTATTCAAGCATGAAATTGCCTCCTTTATGTAGAGCAATCCCCTTTTGCCTGGCAAGTCAAGGCTCAGAAACTTGATGTTTATTGTGATTACAGCTGTTGACCCAACCAGTTGTTGCTAGGAACAAAGTTAAGCTTTTATTGCATGCCCTCTGAGAGAGAAATGGGAATAAGTCTCCAAAATCAGTTCACAAGTGAGAAGAGCCTACAATTACAGTCAACAATGTGAAGCCAAATAATCAACATGTCTTTGCTAGAAAATGAATCCGTTGTGGTTACATCTCATTGCTATTGTTATGCTATTTTTACTAAGAGTAGACAATGAAATGTACAATTACAAATGAAATTGCAGCAATACAGTATTATAAAGCACTTCTTGTACAGACCGAAGTGTAAATATTAACTTGGCTTCTGCAGTTTGCTGAACGCTAAGCATGGACAAGCAAAAGACTAGTGAACAATAGCTGAGCCTTTTTATCAGCAAATTATAGAAAATTAGGGTTGGAATGGGACCGTAGGAGGTCATCTAGTCTAACACCCTGCTCAAATAAGGAGCTCAATCCCCATGTAGATCATCCCAGCCATGGCTTTGTCTAGCTGGGTCTTAAAAACCTCCAACCTCCTAGGATAAAGATTCTACAACCTCTCTGGGTAACCTGTTCCAGTGTTTTACTACCCTTCCTAGTTAGAGAGTTTTGCCTAATATCTAACCTAAACTTCCCTTGCTGCAACATGAGACCGTTGCTCCTTGTTCTGGCATCTGCTGCCCCTGAGAACAGTCTAGCTCCATCCTCTTCCAAACCTCCTTTCAGGTAGTTGAAGGCTTCTATTAAATCCCCCCTCAGTCTTCTCTTCTCCAGACTAAATAGGCCCAGTTCCCTCAGGCTCTCCTCGGAAGTCATGTACCCCCGCCTCTGAACCATTTTTGTTGCCTTTCACTGTACTATCTCCAATTTGTCCGCATCCTTTCTGTAGTGGGAGGCCCAGAACTGAATACAATACTCCAGATGTGACCTCACCAGTACTGAATAGAGGGGAATAATCACGTTCCTTTACCTGCTGGCAACACACTACCAGTGCAGTCCAGTATGCTCTTAACTTGTAACAAGGACCCAGTGTTGGCTCATATCCAGCTTATTGTCCACTGTAACCCCCAGGTCCTTTTCTACAGAGCTGCTGGCTAGCCAGTCAGCCCCCAACCTGTACTGGTGCATGAGATTGTTCTGTTCTAAGTGCAGGACTTTATACTTGTTGTCTCTAGTGGGTTATGGAATAGAGAACATCCCACACAATTTACTGATTCGTTTTGATGCACTGGCTGGGGGAGTAGTTAACTGATTGCACGATTTCACAATGATTACACACTTAATTTATACAACACAACTTTAGTTTAAAACTCTTTGCTACATATATAACACTGCTTAGCTTTAAGAAACACCACAAACATTAAAAACACAATAATTACATATATCAGAAACAATGCTCCGAATGCACTTCCTTCCCAAACAATGCTATAAGAATTAGTATTACAAAAACAACTACAATTACAACTAAAAGTTAAATTTGAATCAATACTGTTATTTTCATAATATACTTACAATCCTAGAATTCCGAGAAGCCAAACACCTAAATACGGTTTCATTCCTCGGTAGTATGATTTAATGGGTTGGCCTCAGTAGTACGGTTCAATGGGCTCGCCTCAGCAATACAATTCAATAGGCTGGCCTCAGCAGTGATAGGACTAAGTCCCCTTCCTTCAGTCCCTTTCAGGCGCTCTGCAGCTTCAGCGTGAACTAAGAGATTCGTGTTCACGGAGAGGTTAGTTCAGGTGATCAGTCTGACCCGGCCTATACTTGCGATTCTTCCTTCGTTGCTCTACAAGTATAGTCACCTCCAAATTGGGACAGTAAGTTACAGTTTTTATTGAGTGAGCTGCCGTCAGTGGGCTCCTCCTACTCAACCTGTCATTACCCCCAAATTTGGGCTCGGATCTTACTCAACAGATTCTTTTACCTTTGTTGAACATTTTAAATTACCTTTGGGAAACTTCCATATCACTGCAAATGCCCTTTTCTTACCAATCTGGTCAAAAGGCCTTAGGGTTTGATCTCTTGGAATTCAGGATATTTGCTCTCTTTGTAAAAGACTTCTAAAAGATTCAAATTAAGACTTTAAGCAAAGTCAGGACCTTTTGCATGTAGTCCCAAAACAATGACTTGGATAAGGAGATAAATCTTATCTTCTTCCTGAAACTGGCTAATGGGCAACCTTTACAAACATTCAAACTATTTCATTCAATATGACACTTGTCCTTGTTGGAACTTTCTTGTTGAAGATTTCTTTTGGCCCAATTCTCCTATTTGTCTAGGTCACTCTGAATCCGACCCCGACCTTTCAGGAGTATCTACTATACCCCTGAGCTTGGTGTCATCTGCAGATTTGCTGACTGTGCACTCTATGCCATCTTCCAGGTTGTTGATGAAGACCATGAACAAAACCGGCCCCAGGACCAACCACTGGGGCATTCCACTTGATACTGGCTGCCAACTAGACAATGAGCCATTGATTTCTACGCTTTGAGCTCAAAGCTTCAGCCAGTTTTCTGTCCGCCTTACAATCAGTTCATCCAGCCCATACTTCCTTAGCTTGCCTATGAGAATGTTGTGGGAGACCATATAAAAAAGCCTTGCTAAAATCAAGGTATACCACATCCACTGGTCTCCCCACATCCACAGAGCCAGTCATCATAAAAGGTAACCAGGTTGGTCAGGCATGTTTTGCCCTTGGTGAATCTTTGCTGACTGTTCCTAATCACCTTCTTTTCTTCCAAGTGCTTAGAAATGGATTTTTTAAGGATCTGCTCCATGATTTTTCCATGGACTGAGGTGAGGCTGACTGGTCTGTAGTTCCCTGGATCCTCCTTCTTTCCTTTCTTAAAGATGGGTACTATATTTGCCCTTTTCCAGTCATCTGGGACCCCTCCTGATCGCCATGAGTTTTCAAAGATGATGGCCAGTGGCTTTGCAGTCTCATCAGTCAACTCCCTCAGTACCCTTGGGTGATCTCATCCCGCTCCATAAACTTGCACATGTCCAGCTTTTCTAAATAGTCCCTAACCTGTTCTTTCACCACTGTTGGCTGATCACCTCTTCCCGAAACTGTGCTGCCCAGTGCAGTAGTCTGGGAGCTGACGTTGCCTGTGAAGACTGAGGCAAAAAAGGCATTGAGCACTTCAGCCTTTTCTGCATCCTCTGTCACAAGGTTGCCTCTCCCATTCAGTTAAAGACCCACACTTTCTCTGATCTTCCTCTTGGTACTGGCATACTTGTAGAAGCCCTTCTTGTTACCCTTCACATTCCTTGCAAGCTGTAACTCCAGTTGTGCTTTGCCCTTTCTGACTTCATCCCTGCATGCCTGAGCAATGCTCTTATACTTCTCCCTAGTTATTAAGTTTCCACTACTTATAAGCTTCCTTTTTGTGATTTAGTTTACTGAAAAGTTCTCTGCTAAGCCAAGTTGGTCTTCTGCCATACTTGCTAGTCTTCCTGCACATCAGGATGGTTTGTTCCTGCACTCTCTGTAAGGCTTCTCTAACATACAACCAGCTCTCCTGGACTGCTCTTCCCCTCAGCCTCGCTTCTCAGGGGATCCTGCCCATGAGTTCTGTATAGGGAACACAATTTGGTGAGAAGTTGACCTATAGGGAACACAGTTTGGGGAGAAGGTAAGCAGCTCAGTGGTGAAAGAACAGGTAGGTACTACTTAGAAAAGTTGGATGTGTATGGCGCTGGATGCAATGCATATGAAGGTATTGAGGGAGTTGGCTGATATAATTGCAGAGCCACTGGCCATTATCTTTGAAAATGCTTGGCGATGGGGGGAGGTCCTGGATGATTGGAAAAGGGCAAATATAGTTCCCATTTTTAAGAAAGGGAAGAAGGAGGATCCAGGGAACTACAGACCAGTCAGCCTCACCTCAGTCCCTGGAAAAATCATGGAGCAGATCTTCAAAGAATCCATTTCTAAGCACTTGGAGGAGAAGGTGATTAGGAATAGTCAGCATGAATTCACAAAGGGCAAGGGCAACCTGATTGCCGTCTATCATGAGATTACTGTTCCATGTATGTGGTGTTACCAATAGGATTCTTTTTGCCAGAGACCCCCAAGGATTAATATGAACCCTCATCTGATTTGGTGGATTGATATTGTGCGGGCCGGGCCCCGATCCCGCCCTCATCGCCATTTGCGGCGGTGATTCCGATCCCATTCTGGCCACCATGAGCTAGACGGGGGCGAACCGGGGTTGAACCGGACCCATCTTCAGTGCACGCAGGCTGTGGCCAGCAGCCCGGGCACGCAGGGCGGGAGAGAACCGCGGGGCGGTTTAGTGCACGTGAGTTAGAATTAGTTACGGAGGCGTAATGGTTGATTGAAAAGATTATTTACTTACACCGAAGATGGTATGGTGTAGGCTGGACAGGTTTCCAGGCACAGCTCCCGCTTGAACCCTCGTTGGAGGACTCTGACAAATCGATTGCTCCCACGGAGTTTGCTAGGCTCCGCGGGTCCGGTTAAGTTGTATTCGAAAAGTTTCCCTGGAGTTACTTAGGCTCCGCGGGTCCGAAGTTTCAGGAAAGGGATACGTCTAGGATTGCGCTCGGCGACGGGGAGAGGCTAGAGGTGCAGTTCATTCTTCCCTCCGGAGTAGTTAAAGCTCCGTGGGTTCGGTTATTAAGCCTCTATTGCCTGCTTAGGAGAGGCGCGCTGGGTCCGCGACAGTCTGCAGCGCTTGGAGATCTTCACACAGAATCTCTCTCGTCCTCTCTCTTCCGACTTGGGCGGAAACTACCCAAGCCTTATGTACGGCTAGCAAGCCAATCGCTAGCCGCCACGTGTGCCTATATTAGGAATGGGCCAATAACATGGCGTAAATCCTAATACAAATGGCGGGAACTTCTTTACAGCGTGTATCACTACGATGCAAAAGAGATGCACACTGCAAAGAAGCTGTAATCTGGCGGGAAATCCCCCGTTGCACCAGAGTTCTCTCTAACAGCAGAGAACTCTACCGTGCAAAGAAAGCGACAAATTTGGCGGGAAATAATTTAGCGGTGCCGAAGCGCGCACACAAACAAAAAATCACAACTTTGGGTTGTGACAGATATGACCCCTCATCTGATTTGGTATCAAGTGAACTATAATAGTAACCCCTAATCATTATTACACATTCCTCCCTGTAATATGACCTGACAAGTGGCTCCTTTAGATGTTATAGCAGCACCTTTTGGTGGTACCAGCCTAGGGCCCTCCCGTAGGTGTGTGGGATGTTTGTTTCTGGCTTCCCAGTTGTTCAAGCAGAAATCCACAACTGCCCCCTGTCTGTTTAGAGTAATACCATGAACATACAACTGTCCCATTTTTTGTCCATTACTTTTATAATTTACTTATCCCAAATTGTCCAATCCTCAGGTTCCTTACCTTATCTTTTTAGATAAGGTCCTCCAATCCCATTCAGTTTTTGGTTTTGTATCCTTTTAGAAAACTGATGTACCTGGTTAACCCACCACACCAATCACAGCACTCACTTTTTCCACTGCCTTATTAAGGTATTCTGTACAATTTTATTGTTTAGTTCCAGGAAAGTCTAGAATATGGCCAGGAGCCTTAGCATAGCTCAGTTTGCCCACTACGTGCAGAGGAAAGCAGTGGACATACAATAGACCTTGACTTTAGCAAGGCATTTGATATGGTCTCCCACAGCATTCTTGCAAGCAAGCTGCGGAAGTATGGGTTGGATGAATGGACTGTAAGGTAGATAGAAGACTGGAGGGATTGTTGGGCTCAATGGGTACTGATCAATGGCTCAATGTGTATCTGGCAGCCGGTATAAAGTGGAGTGCCCCAGGGGTCAGTCCTGGGGCAGGTTTTGTTCAATATCTTCTTTAATGATCTGGAAGATGGAAGGGATTGTACCCTCAGCAAGTCTGTTGATGATACCAAGCTGGAGGTTATAGTAGATACACTGGAGGGCAGGGGTAGGATTCAGGTGAATTAGGCAAATTGGAGGGTTGAGCTAAAAGAGGTTCAGTGAAGACAAGTGCGAAGTCCTGCACTTAGGTCAGAAAAATCTGATGTACTGCTACAGCCTGGGGACTGACTAGCTAAGCAGCAGCTCTGCAGAAAAAGACCTGGGGGTTACAGTGGACAATCAGATGGATATGGGTCAGCTGTGTGTTTTTGTTGGCAAGAAGGCTAATGGCATAATAGGCTGCATTAGTAGGAGTCTTGCTAGCAGATTGAGGGAGGTAATTATTCTGTACTAGTGAGGCCACATCTGGAGTACTGTGTCCAGTTTTGGGCCCCCCACTCTAGAAAGGGTGTGGACGAGTTGGAAAGTCCAGCAGAGAGCAATGAAAATGGTTTGGGGGCTGGGGTACATGACTTCTGAGGAGAGGCTGAGGGGACTGGGTTTATTTAGTCTGCAGAAGATAAGATTGATAGGGGATTTGATAGCAGCCTTTAACTACCTGAAGGGTAGTTCTAGAGAGGATGGAGCTAGACTGTTCTCAGTGGTGGCAGATAACAGCACAGGGAGCAATGGTATCAAATTGCAGCAAGAAAGGTTTAAGTTGGATGTTAGGAAAAATTTCGCACTAGGATGGTGGTGAAGCATTGGAACAGGTTACCTAGAGAGGTGGTGGATTCTCCATCCTTAGAGGTTTTAATGCATGGCTTGACAAATCCTTGGCTGGAGTGATCTAGTTGGGAATGGTCCTGCTTTGAGCAGGGGGTTGCGCTAGATGACCTCCTGAAGTCCTTTCCAACCCTAATTTTCTATGATTCTATGAATTTTAATTTATTAACTACTTACCAGCAGTGGCATCAATTACGTCAGTTCAGGGTAATTACTGAGGAAACAGAGAGGCAGATGGCTCCTGTTAACTCCAGCTAGAATGTATGAATTCCTGAAAGCATCTCTCGGAGGTTATCTTTGTTCTTTGGAAGAAACTCTGGAAACAGCTTCATTTAGGGGAAAAAATAGGTTTGTATCGTTGTATGGTGTTTTTGTTGTTATTTAAGCTATTTCCATTCTTAGAGGAAAAAATCCCAGCTATTGACTTTGTGGCCTTTGTTTTTAAAACCTATTGATCGCAAAATTATTCAGTATTAAGAGAATAACGTGGAGAAATTCTTAGAATGCTGTTTTCCATTTTAGTTGTGAATAAATATTCACAACTGGTATGATGAAATAGTGATACATATGGTGCAGTTCAGCTTGAGTCCTACCCTATAAAGTGCATTTAAAAATTAATTTATGAGTGTTCACAAGCAATCGCCATTGATATGGTATTCCCCAATATAAATGCCTATGAATTATAAAGAATTTAAAACACATACTGTACAATTATCAGAACCGGAAACTGCATTTCCAAGAGTAGGTTTCTGACTAGCAGTTTCAAAAACTTTTTGAGAGTACATTTCACAAGCACAGAGAAGTTGTGATGGATATTGGTATAGGGTTAGTAGGCATGCAGTAATAATACAGTGCTAATACTTATGAATTTACAAAATTAGTTTGTCTGCATTTAATGAAGAAGGTAGGTGAAAGTCTTGAATGAGAATATACAGGTAACAGTGCAGGAACAATGATTTATTCTGGGTATACTTGGAAAATCTGGCACTTTTGTTTGATTTGTTGCAGTTGCTGTCTTGACAGAAATCCAATTTAGGGAGGATCTGAGCCCAGCATATGTTTACCTACTTTGTGAAAAATACCTTATACCTATTAGTCAACATGTAATGAAGAACTGAAGACTGCAGACAGAAGTACAGCTCCCTGCTGTAACCGAGACTGCTTTGCAGGAAGTGCTCTGAGTTGCAACTGGCCCCTGGAACCAACAGAAGTTCACTGTTGGTTCCAGGGAGGAGGGGAATCTAGTAGGACTGTGCGAAGCTTCGGTCACTGATTCAGTTCGGCAGAGATTTGGCCTGATTTGGTGGCTGAATCTCCAAATCTGAGTCAAATCAGGAGACCTTTTAATCTGAATCAAATTGGAATGCTCTGAATCGATTTGGAAAGATTCAACCATTTGGACATGGACACAGCTTTAAATGTTTTTTCTACATACCTCATGGTACCAAGCGACTCGTGAATGCTGAGATGCCAGGGCGGATGGAGCGTCCCACAGGAGCACAGGGGAGGTCGCCAGCCCACTTGGCAGCAGACCTGGAAGTGGACCAGAGCACTTTTGTTTGCTCATGGTTATCAACCACTTTCTGTGGCCAGATCAGATGAAAATTGTCATTTCTGTCTGTACCTTAAGTGACACAAACTGTTAGCTGAAGCTTCCATACCTAGCTCCTGTAGATCATTACAGAACATTAAAATGAGAATATGATGGAAGCCAATGGCATACAAAATGTAATTTACCAGACGAAAGTAATTCTGCTGATTTACTTATTCTCTTATTTCCCTTATTGAAGCTCTAAATCAGAATATTTTTAGAATTAACACTGAACAGTTTCCAAACACATTTTGAATATATGTTAATTCAAAGTAAGACAGACAAGGTACAGAACTTTTGGTAAGCTACCAAGAAAGTGAAGCAGTGTTTTATCAGCTGAAACTGGGGAACTGGAAATGGAACACAATTAGCAATCAAATGCCTTTAAAGGAAAATCTTGCCTGATTAGCTATAATTTCAATTATAGATTTGTTCTGAGTCAGATTACTGGTCAGATCATCATTACTAGTGTTCTCTATTTTATCAAATTAAGGCTTGCTCCTACTTTTTAAGTCAGTGGTAAGCTTCCCTTAGTCTTGCCTGGTGCAAAGCTTATACCAGTGATTCTCCACCAAGGTATTGTAGCACTCGTGGGTGCCATCAGGTCCGCTAAAGGATGATGGGTGGTGGGAAGAGATAAGTATAGGAGATAAGCAGGTGTGAGGAAATAAACAGGCTCAGCTCTTCTATGCCTGGCTACTCTCCTGCTCCCCCTTTCTGGCCCCTTTGCAAGGAGGTAAGCAGGGTAATAAATAAATTAGTTTTTGAAATGAGGGGTGTCTTGAGTCTAAAAGAGTTGACAACTTCTGGCTTATACATTTGCAGATCTGTCCATTTGGCTATGATCATGTTTGATTTGGAGAGTCTACAAGAGCCTTGTAGTCACCTTAAACAAAAATAAAGTACCCTCTGTACCGTGTTGTTTGCTTTTAAGTATGTGCTTTGTCTATATTACCTTGTTCTCCTTCAAACATGAAAGAACGTTGAGCTTTTTAGTAAATTAATTCTGTAGTAACTTCTAAAATATTAACGCTGTATTTAGGGTTTAAAATCCCTGAGGAAGATTTGATATTCAAGACTACATTCAAAGTATGTCATCATTATGAACGGTGACAGCTGAAGGTGTGAGTGAAGGGTTTCTGTTCTTGCAAACTGCAAACCTATTTATATTGCATAATGGAACACCAGAGAGCCATTCTCATGACATATTTCTATATCCGTCATCTGCCGGATATAAAAATTGATTGGCTTCAGAGTATTTTGATTCAATAAAATTTAACAAGACAATATAGATGCAGTTGCTTTAAAGCACCACTTCCCACTAAGTTAAATAAATTCCTTTTAAATTATTTTCTGTTTACTATTCATTTGAATAATTATGGTTTAAAATATAATCTGTTGCAATTTGAGTAATTTACATAATTTTTATTACTGTACTTATTAAAATTGAATTTACACCTGTCTGTACTGAACACTAAAACACTGCAACAGAATCGGTTTTATGGTATTATATTATTTTATCTGGTCTCAGGTGCCTGGCTGAAATGGATATTTCTTTCCATATAGCTGTCATAAGTAGACTTCTATAGTACCTGTGGGATTTCAGTGTTACATACTGCTAGAAAAGGGGAAAAGTATAATCGATCAAGCTTAAATCTTTGCATTTTCATAAACTGACAGGCAATTAAAAATGCCTTAATGCCTTTCAACCCCTTCTCCCTCTAATTCTTGGAATCTTGTCATCTGGTTCATTATAATTGTTTCAATTTTCTTAAGTGCTTTATAGGTTTTATATAAATTGTACTGGGGGAAATTGTACCTTCAGCGATAGGCTTACCTAGAGCATGGTAACAGAGCTTTATGTGATCATGCATATAAGGAGATTCTTGCATTCTGAGTGGTTGTATAATTTTAGGAAACATCACTTTTAGAGATCATCTGAACATGACCTTATTCAAAGCCAGGTAATCAGAGTTTTTATGATGGAAACATTTCTTTCAATGCTACTTTCAAGGAAATACGGATGGTGTGTGTGTGTATGTGTCAGTCAGATACAGTCAATGGAATTATTATAGGCCTGTATTTGGCTTCACAAAATATACTTGGTGTTTCAAGCAACTTTTCAGAAAGGCTATAATTTCTGTCCCCACCTCCCTCTTCCCTCCCTTTTACAGCAGTGAAGTCAAGAAATAATTTCCTTCCATTAAAACAAAACACTGAACAAGGTATTGTTTCATCAAAATTCTCACCAGGTGAAAGGCCTTTTGGCTTTGTTTTCTCTTGCTGTTCTAGATTTCCTAGAAGGAAGCACAAGGCTTGAGTTGAATCATTTAAGAATGAATGATAGTGCTCTTCCTGGCTGTGTAATCCCTGAGAATGGTATGATCACAAAAGTCAACATTACCTAACATGTAAAGGATACATAAAAATGGTCAGTAAACTACCTTAGCTGCTCAGTAAGGTGACTTTGGATTACAGCATGATAATATTATTTTGGTATTTGAAGAAATGTGTGTTAACTCAAGTATTAACTTCTAGAAGATGCATAATGTAGCTTGGCTTATGCTTACTGGTTGTGAGTGTTGCAAGGTAATGATGCCTTCAATATATTGATCCGTATCAAACCATGTAGCTGACCTGGTGATTTCGTTGCTTAGAAAGCTGACTTTCATTCTTCAGCTTCAGTTCTCAGCACTACCTTGAAGATGTATAATGGGAAACCAAGGGTTCCAAGTTTTATAGATTCATAGATTCATAGATGTTAGGGTCGGAAGGGACCTCAATAGATCATCGAGTCCAACCCCCTGCATAAGCAGGAAAGAGTGCTGGGTCTAGATGACCCCAGCTAGATGCTCATCTAACCTCCTCTTGAAGACCCCCAGGGTAGGGGAGAGCACCACCTCCCTTGGAAGCCCGTTCCAGACCCTGGCCACTCGAACTGTGAAGAAGTTCTTCCTAATGTCCAATCTAAATCTGCTCTCTGCTAGCTTGTGGCCATTATTTCTTGTAACCCCCGGGAGCGCCTTGGTGAATAAATACTCCCCAATTCCCTTCTGTGCCCCCGTGATGAACTTATAGGCAGCCACAAGGTCGCCTCTCAACCTTCTCTTGCGGATGCTGAAAAGATCCAGTTTCTCTAGTCTCTCCTCATAGGGCTTGGTCTGCAGGCCCTTAACCATACGAGTGGCCCTTCTCTGGACTCTCTCCAGGTTATCCGCATCCTTCTTGAATTGCGGCGCCCAGAATTGCACGCAGTACTCCAACTGCGGTCTGACCAGCACCCGATAGAGGGGAAGTATCACCTCCTTGGACCTATTCGTCATGCATCTGCTGATGCACGATAAAGTGCCATTGGCTTTTTTGATGGCTTCGTCACACTGCCGACTCATGTTCATCTTGGAGTCCACTAGGACTCCAAGATCCCTTTCCACTTCCATGCCACCCAGCAGGTCATTCCCTAGGCTGTAGGTGTGCTGGACATTTTTCCTCCCTAGGTGCAGCACTTTGCATTTCTCCTTGTTGAACTGCATTCTGTTGTTTTCTGCCCACTTGTCCAACTTGTCCAGGTCTGCCTGCAGCTGTTCCCTGCCCTCCGGCGTGTCCACATCTCCCCATAGCTTTGTGTCATCTGCAAACTTGGACAGAGTACATTTGACTCCCTCGTCCAAGTCACTGATGAAGACATTAAAGAGTATCGGTCCAAGGACCGAGCCCTGCAGGACCCCACTGCCCACACCCTTCCAGGTTGAGACCAACCCATCCACCACAACTCTCTGGGTGCGACCCTCCAGCCAATTCGCCACCCACCGGACTGTGTAGTCATCCAAGTCACAGCCTCTTAACTTGTTCACCAGTATGGGGTGGGATACCGTATCGAAGGCCTTCCTGAAGTCTAAGTATATGACATCCACCCCTCCTCCTGTGTCCAGGCGTTTCGTAACCTGGTCATAAAAAGAGACTAGATTGGTCAGGCACGATCTGCCTGCCACAAACCCGTGCTGATTTCCCCTCAGCATAATTTGTCCTGCCGGGCTCTCACAAATGCGAGCCTTGATAATTTTTTCAGAGTTTGCCAAGGATGGAGGTGAGACTGACAGGTCTATAGTTGCCCGGGTCCTCCTTCCTCCCCTTTTTGAAAATGGGGACCATGTTGGCCCTTTTCCAGTCCTCTGGGACTTGGCCCGTGTGCCACGAGCTTTCAAATATTCCCTCCACTGGCTCTGCAATGATGTCGGCCAGTGCCTTCAGCACCCTTAGATGGAGCTCATCCGGGCCTGCCGACTTAAAGGCATCCAGTTCTTCCAAATGACTCTGCACCATTTCAGGGTCTATGCATGGAAGTCTGGCGCCTTGCTGCTGCCTCTCTACAAACCCAGTGAGAGACTTGTCGTGCCCCTCACTTAGGAACACTGAGGCAAAGAACTCATTGAGGAGTTCAGCCTTGTCCCCCCTGTCCGTCACCAATTGTTTCTGCCCATTTAGCAGGGGTCCTATTCCTCCCTGGGCCTTCCTTTTACTCCCTAAATTTGTTTCCTAAATTCATCATAGCAACAGAGGAAGATCTGCTTTTTGATTCCTCCATACCAAAGCTGTAAGATGATACCTTGGGAGAAATAGTTTCATAGTCTCATAGAGGATAGGGTCGGAAGGGACCTGAACAGATCATCAAGTCCGACCCCCTGCCATGGGCAGGAAATGCTGGGGTCAAAGGACCCCGGCTAGGTGATTATCCAGCTTCCTTTTGAAGACCCCCAGGGTAGGAGTGAGCACCACTTCCCTTGGAAGTTGGTTCCAGATCCTAGCCGTCTTGACCGTGAAGTAGTGCCTCCTGATATCTAGCCTGAACCTACTCTCGGTCAACTTATGGCCATTATTCCTCATTACCCACGGTAGTGCTTGGGGGAACAGGGACTCTCCCATATCCTGCTGGTCCCCCTTGGCCAGTTTGTAGGCTGCCACCAGATCCCCCCTCAGCCTTCTCTTTTGGAGGCTGCACAGGTTCAGGTCCTGTAGCCTCTGCTCGTAGGTCCTGCCCTGCTGACCCCTGATCATGCAAGTGGCCCTCCTCTGAACGCTCTTGATGCTGTCCACATCCCTCCTGAAATGCGATGCTCAGAACTGGATGCAGTACTCCAACTGCGGCCTGACCAGTGTTGCATAGAGGGGGAGGATCACCTCCTTGGACCTGCTCGTGATGCATCTGTGGATGCATGACAAGGTGTGGTTGGCCTTCCTGACTGCGTCCCCACACTGGTGGCCCATGTTCGTTTTGGCATCAATAACAACACCAAGATCCTTTTCTGCCTCTGCACTGATGAGAAGGGAGTTCCCCAGCCTGTAGGTATGCTGCTGGTTCTTCCTCCCCAGGTGCAGCTCCCTGCACTTGTCAGTGTTTTAACCCATCCTGTTCTCATCCGGCCATGCCTGTAACCTGTCTAGATCTAGTTGCAGCCTGTCTCTCTCCTCCAGCGTGCCCACTTCTCCCCACATTTTAGTGTCATCCACGAATTTGAACAAGGTGCTTTTCATGCTCTCATCCAAGTCACTGATGAAGATGTTGAACAGTGCAGGCCCGAGGACCAAGCCTTGGGGGACCCCACTGCCCACATCCCTCCAGGTCGAAAAAGACCCATCCACCAGCACTCTCTGGGTGTGGCCCTCCAGCCACTTTGTGACCCATCTAACTGTAGGCATCAATGCCAAATTCATCGACCCAAAAGAAAACACTAAGGTGTTGCTGCCAGAGCAGACTTTCAGTGTGATGTTGAGATCTATGTTAATCCATGCCCAGAGTCTATGCTTTGTTTTTTCCAACAGTACAGATTTCACTGTCTGCTGAGGAAGTTGTTAATTGGACATTAGGGAATGATAGGTAAGCCAAGGACAGTGCTGAGGGATTCTGTACTGTGAATATTATACTTAATGGCTGTCAAGTAAAACAAAATCCCAGGTATTTGACACATTTGGGATAAGAGTCTAAATCACTTGAACGGTGACCCCTCTGTAAGATACAGCTTCCACTGCTCTGCAGTAATACTTTGTGTGTGTGTGTTTTCAGGCAATAAAGAAAACAGATTTCTTTGACCTCTCTCTGACAGTATAACAGGAGCCTCTAGAGTCCTTTAAGTACCATAAACCAAGTGACAGGAAGTAATGATTTTTATTATGCACATGTTAATAGAATATGCACAGACTAATTAAGGTACCGTCTACAAGATTTAAATATATTAATAGGAAGAAAGGCAAACTAATTTAGAAATCAGCTAGCATTCCTCAGTCCATATGAAAGTAAAAGCATATCTTGCTATTTTTGAATTGAGTTGATTTTTAAGACAGTGAGGGGAGAAAGGTCTCAGACTTCAGGGAAGGGGATGGGCAGACAATTGCTGACTGGTTCAGCTGTGACCTAAGCTTTTTGGTTTTCTGTCAGAAACTGTCAATCTTTTCAAACTATTTACTTTTCCAGGAAGATATGTATTGAGCTAATTGATATGATGCTCATGTTATAAATTTTTGGGAGTCTTTTTTCGATGCTGTGTCCACAAGGTAACTGAAGTGTTTATCATTGGGGCAAGTTTTGAAGTGAAATTTATGAATGTTTAGTACTCGGAGCACAACCAGAGACTCCTTAGCACTCTGTGCTCTCTAATCTCTTATTCCCTTCAAGATCTCTTTTCTAATATCTATTATAGTAACAGTTTTATAGATTCCTCCCATTCAATCACATGCTTAATTGACTAACTTCTTCCTCCTTTCCTCTGCTCCTCCTCCCCTGAAAACAAAACTTGTAGGGAGAGTATTAAGTTAAAGGTATGACTTTTATACTCTTCTTATAAATATATTTCCCATCCTCTTATTATAGACTTGTTATGAGATTTTTCCTTTAGCTGTATCATGCATCTATGTCATGTGTAAAATACAATTAACAATTCTCTTGGTTTAAAGGTTTATCATATGATCATTAGAACAAGTTCTTCAAATTTGGTTGTTTTCACACCAATACATTTATGGGCCTGTCAGTGCTTAAGACATTGAATAATTCTGTTCACATAAGTGCGTTCATTGAGTTTATTGCTGGTAAGCAGATCACTCAAGCAGTTATTTAGGCCTGTGTGAATAGGTAAGTATTCGATTCAGATTTGGATTAGGCCGATTTGGAGGACAGTGATTCGATTCAGTGATTCCTCCCTGAGTGACACTTCCCCTCGCCCTGGCTGGACAGCTTGTCCCAGCCCCAGCATCAATCCTTTCCTCCCCCATGCCCCTTCTCTCCCCCCTCCCCCAACCCCAACAGACTTACCAGCTGGAGACAGCTGTGTCAGCTGCTTGTTTAGTTTATGGCTGAATCTCTGAAGTGGCCGAATCTTTTCCAAAGCTTTTCTGAATCGATTCAGAAGTTTCAAATTGATTCAGAGCTTTTAATTGGTATCCTGATTCTATTTGGATTTGGAGATACGGTCCCCAAATTGGGTCAGATCTCCTCCAAATCAAATCATCTATTGAAGCTTCGCACAGCTCTACTAGTTATTGCTGCTAGAAGAGATGCACTTTCTTCTTGCACTAAAAATGGTTTCCCTTTTTCCTTCAGAACAGTGGATGTTTCATTCCCTTCTCCTATTTTTTCCTTCTTCATTCAGGCGGTTGCTGGACCCCCAGACCTTTTCGCTAGGATGCAGGCCTTGTTCTCCTGGGGAGCAGAAAAGGCTCTGTAGCTAAACTAGCTCAGAGAAGTAGCTTATCAATTCAAGCCCTTTGACTCAGCACTTAGAACACCCAGGCCAGATACAGACATTGCACTTTTACTGGTAAAAGTGACTGGAAACCGGTCTATACCCATAACAGGACAGAAGTTTGGCTCAAAAAACTGATTCACCTCCCACCCCACTCACCAGAGGGTGAATGTGCGTTCTGTTTGCTACTTATCTAAACTACACTGCTTACAGACAATCACGTAACTTAGATAAATTCTGCCTTGGGCTTTTGAATGTCTGTATCTAGTCATAAACTTTGAAGTTTGGGTCCAGAATAAATCTTATGACTGATCCATGTCTCTAATGTGCTAAACCAATGATCTTTCTGAAAACTTACGAACTTCTGGATGTTTTGGATTCAGGTGTACACTTTGACTGTAATAATTTAACAGATAATGTGAATATGGGCAAAAGGGAAGACAAAATTCCCATGCATCAATATTTTCCTAATAGAAACGCAGTTAGCTACTAAAATAACTACATTTATTTATCACAAATTCGTGTCAGCTGAATTTTTCTGTTTCTATCTTTGTTCTTCAATTTTTAATGATATATTCATATTTTATAAAGGGAAATTCATTATAACAATTATGAATGTGATAAGCTATTAACAACGTAAACTCTGTTCCATTTTGGGAAAATAATATTTCAACTTTGTTATATATTAACCTAACTAGGCTTTTTTATTTAATTTGAACAGTATAACAACAATTGCATGATATTAAGTTTACTGGGAAGCAATCAAGTCTATATAGGCATTAGTGGTTTTATGGACTTAATCAGCAATGTTACTTCTGGTGACTTGGTGGTTCATTTAACTATAGTGCTGTCAGTTTTATTAAACAATTTTGCAAATAGCCTCATTGCAAATAATAGTATTCATTATTTATGAATCTTCCCATTTTCTGGCCTTACGTTGTGTTATTGTGAAATTAAAAATGGACTTTTCTGACATCTTGGTATTGCCTTCAGTATTTGAGGCATACTTTTATATTATATGTAAACAGCAATGATGGAGGGAAAGGATAGATGCTAAGGATTAATGGCCATCTGGGTGGCTCTGATGTCTTGTAGCTGCATTAATACATAGAAAACTTGCTGCATTGCGATCATTACTATGATAAATTGCAAATGCAGGAAAAAGGGTGGATTTTTTTTGTGTCCTGTATCCCCTCCCCCTCCAATCTTTTTATACTATTTCAGTTGTTATATGTTTTACAGGGACTTTCTGAAGTAGTAATCCACTCTGAACTGTCCAGTTAGATTTGTTGAATCATTTCCCAATATAAGATTCAATTTTTAATTGAGACTCAAGTAAGCTGGTACTAATATTCTATACTTGTTCAGCTGAAAAGACATACAGCTATGCTGCAGGGCAGCATATTTTAAAACTAGACCAATTTGGCATTACAAGGATTCAGTCAGAAGAGGGAAAGAAGGGAAAGAAGAAAAAGTGAAACAAGCACGAAAAAGAAAGGGTATGTCAGATCTTGTGTGGGCAGCTTCATTCCCTTTATTGACAGAAGATTGTTTCCTTAAAGTTTTAGAGATGTCTTTGGATACCCATTGGCATACATTGAGAATCAGTGGGATTAGTTTTATGAAAAGCACTTCTGTGTTAAATTCCAGAGGTTCCTATGATGATGTTATATAGAGGACCATTGCCCAAGCATGGTATTGAGTGAAACATATACTAGGCTCTTGCCTTTTGAGAATCAATGTAGATTTTCTAAATGTTGGAAGATTATTGCCAAGGTTTGTCAGCAAAATCCAAGCTCTTTTATTTCTTATAGTTCTCAGGGACACTAAACCTCGGCAACTGAGGTTTCAAGCTTTAAGCATGGCCATACCCAAATTTTGGAACCTGCTATCTGTTTCCTACCTCACCCAATCCCTAATGTCCTGAAGTCAGTTATCATTGTCTGCATCTAACAAATGCTGTCTGTCATCCCAGAAAAATACAGGCAAATTATACTAAATTGGCCTTTATTTATGAGCTCAGTAATCCTGAAAGCACCTAAAAGAGGCTATGGCAAATGCTACTTTGAATAAAATGATCTCCATCCCACAACAGAACATCCAGTACCTGCAACAGAATCTGTGTGGATAAAGGTTACTTTTAGTTTTTCTGGTGTGTTACCAGTGCCTCTCAGAACTTCCTTAATAAGAATTATCTAGGAGGGTCAGCATATTCTGCCAGACTGCAGGTCTCCCATAACTCACTGGAGTTCTCCCATAACTCTTTAGTTTTGTGAACTCTGCAAAACTGTCCTTGATGGCCTGGAATGACCTTAGGGCAATAGAAGTCATTGCTAAAGCAATCAAGAGCTATTAGAAATGATCATCTGACCTAGCTTGGCTTACTGTTGATTGATCAAGTGAGCCACCGTCTGATTGGTGTACCAAAAGTGAACCAGTTTATTTCAGTATTCCTCTCAGATTGTAATAGTCCCTCCTCTCCCCACCCCCCAAAAACATCCAAGAAAAAATATCCCTTCTTATACTCAAATCTTTCTTTGAGCACAACATTCCCCCGGCAATGTACCCTGTAGCCTCCAGACATCTGATTGTATCGTGCATTGTGTTTCTAACATCCAGATGGATTGCAAGTTTGGTACCTCATTAAACTACTCCAGAAATATTTCCTTCTATCGCCAAATCTTCTTTCATTTATTTTGACAAAATAACAAGGTTTTCTGAGTTCAGAGTTGCCAAACACTTGGACAGCACAAAATGCCATACCCAGGCCAGTATCTGCAAAATGTAAGTGTTTCTTGCTTACTTGGATCTGTTTTAGTGTCACTTTTTTTTAGACCTGTTGATTGCTGTTATCAGTATCCTTAAAATATCTAATTTTTCAGTGGGTATTATTGAATGTTATTTAAAAGTTAAATGACCTTTGCAAGGCTATTTTCCTCACAGTCACTTTATAACCCTGAAAAATCTTTCAAAGGCTCCATGATATTAACAACTCATGGGTACAGCCTTATCAAAATAGTAATTACCTTCAAATTGGAACCCAAGAAATAATGATGTACAGAAAGTAACCAGTATACAGATTTAAAACCCCTGCCACCTTCGAAAGGGTGATGGAGCGGGTGTTAATGTCTATGCCATGTGGAAAGGCCTATTTAGTCTATAGTCCTCCATCTCTACAGTCTTTCAGTATCAGGCCAAATAGATGGCAAACCCAAAACTGCAGAGCAAGAAAATAAGGGACCAAATACTAAGGGTATCTACTAGGCAGTATGAGGTCAAAACACTGGACAGTATGCTTTACCTGAGAACTACAAAACAGGAATAATCTTTCCCTGGCCTAGAAGGATGTTACAGTCCATGCCATTTTACTTTGTTGGCAGTACTCTTCATGGACCTTGTGAGTAAATATCTTTCATAACAAATCACTTAGTCACTGCAGTGTGATAGGGCATTTAGGGAGATTAAGTGAATTTTTATTTATTTAATATTAGTACAAAATGCTTGGATAGAGAGATGTGTTGCCTGATCCTAGAATAAGGTGCTGGTGCATTACCTGTTTGATGTCTGGCTTGCTTTGAGCTCTTATCAAGTAGTTCTCTGAGGTTTCCATACAGTAAAGGCCTGGAATGCCTGCATATTAAAATAGAGCTCAGCATTGCAACTCAATCAAGTTCAGGTACAATGTCATCTCTTAAAAGCCATTGGAGCATAGCTTTTCTTTTTGAAGTGATGGAGACATGGGGGCTTTTGGTGAATGTGCTGATGGGAAAACTCAAGCAATGAGTGCATGAAGGCAGTAGACTGTCTCTCTAAGTAGACTGCCCTTGTTACATGTTACATTGGGAGCTGCTCAAATGTTGATTGATGTTAGCACTAGCTCAAGTTTGGAGCAGTCAAGTTCAGGCCATCAGAGAGTAATAATCCCCACCTCATGGTTGACCCCCCCCCCACCTCCCAGGTCTCCTGGGGCTCCCTGTTACCTCTTGGGGTTCCCACCTGCCCCTTGCTGCTAAGCCTGGCCCAGAGAGCACCAGAAGCAACAGCAGTTGAGCAGGCAGATTAACCCCTTCTTGCCTGCTCCCCCAGGAAATACTGCTTGGGAAGCCACAAGTAAGTGTGGGGGGGCAGCAGTGATTGGAGATTGTGGTGATGGAGAGAGTGGGGGGGGGGATACATTGGGTCTGATCCAGACTAGCGGGGGAAGGAGGAACAGATGGGGCATTCACACTAATGTATAGCCTAGAGTGACTACACATTAGTCTAAGATGAGCTGGGTAACACTGATCAGAGATAACCCTGCCCTGGAGTGGTGTAGCCTTAAGCTGCTTAAAGTGTGCTTAAAACTAATTTTAGACATTAATTTATGGACAAGCAAATGGTTAAGAGCTCCAGAAAGCCACCTAAAATGAATGTGTAACAAGGTTCTATGGGTCAGACTGAAATTTGTAACCAAATCAACCTAGGTGCAATCAACCTATGGAATCATAGAAAATGAGGGTTGGAAGGGACCTTAGTAGGTCATCTAGTCCAACCTCCTGCTCAAAGCAGGGCCATCCCCGACTAGATCGTCCCAGTGAAGGCTTTGTCTAGCTGGGTTTTAAAAACTTACAGGGATGGAGATTCCACAGCCTCTCTGGGTAACCTGTTCCAGCGCTTTACTACCCCTCTAATGAGAGAGTTTTTCTAATGTCTAACCAAAACTTCCCTTGCTGCAGCTTGAGACTATTGCTCCCTATTCTGTCATCTGCCATCTAGCTCAGGGGCAGACAAAAGACTGACCTCTGAGGCACCCCATTTGGTACCAGCTGCTAGGGCTGTGCAAAACAGCACCATTCCATTTTGACTTCCATTTCAACATTTCATAGTTTCATAGTAGCTAGGGTCAGGAGGGACCTGAACAGATCATCTAGCCTGACCCCCTGCCACAGGCAGGAATGAATGCTGGGTTCACAAGACCCTAGACGGGTGATCATCCAACCTGCTCTTGAATTTGCCCAAAGTAGGGGCGAGGACCACTTCCCTGAGAAGTTGGTTCCAGATTTTGGCCACCCTAACTGTAAAATATTGCCTTCTGATCTCTAACCTAAGTCTATTCTCCATCAGCTTATTACCATTGTTCCTTGTCACCCCAGGTGGTGCTGGGGAGAAAAGAGCTCTGCCTACTTGCTGTTGATCTCCCCTGATGAGCTTGTAGGCAGCCACCAGGTCCCCCCTCAGCCTCCTCTTGCTGAGGCTGACCAGGTTCAGGTCCTTCAGTCTCTCCTCATAGGGCCTGTCCTGCTGCCCTCTCACCAAGCGGGTGGCCCTCCTCTGAACCCTCTCCAGGCTGGCCACATCCCTTTTGAAGTGCGGCACCTGAAATACTGTTTTGATTGTACAGTATTTCATTTTGAATTTTGTTTAATTTTGAAACCGCCGTTCCATTTCACTTTGTTGAAACAGTTTCACTGTTTCAACGTTTTGCCCATAGACTATAATGGAGAATGACTAAAATGCCTATAACTTTGTCATTTCTTGCCTGATTCAGATGAAACTTGCAGGGGTGGTAGCCCCTTCTGAGGCCATGAGGCCTGACAAGTTGCAGAGATAGGTGCCAGGGGTGTCTGGGAAACAGCACCTCAAAATCTTGAAAGCAGAACTTTTGTCACATGTATGTATTAAGCCACCGTGGGGTGAAAACTTCCGGCATGCTAGCCCCTGCTGAGGCCAAGAAGTTTGCCAGGTTTCAAGGAGATAGGTGCACGGGTTTCTGGGAAACTGCACCTCAAGCTGCTGACAAGCAAAACTCGTGATATGGGTGGGTGACACTGTGTGTGTGTTAAGGTGCACCCTCACTGGCGCTGGGGCATCTATACAACATGGTAGTGTGCTGTGCCCCAATGAGATCTCCTCCTCCCATACAGCGTCAATCTGGTCCACCACTTTAAATGGCAACAGGTATAAAATAACTTAGTGAGTGAGTACTAGCAGCACAGTAGCATCAGCAGCATGTCAGACAGCCAAACTGTGACAGAGCTCTTCTTTCCTCTCCTGCAGGAGCTTCTTTTCCAGCATGTCTGTTAAGGTGCACCCTTATTGTCTGACTGTGCATGTGTATGTGTGTTGGGTAGTATGCCCCAATGAGGTCTCCTTCTCCCCTACAGCCTCAGTCTGTACCCCAGCCCTCTAGCCATTTTTGTAGCCCTCTGCTGGACTCTCTCCAATTTGTCTACATCCTTTCTGTAGTGGGGGGCCCAAAACTGGACACAGTATTCAAGATGTGGCCTCACTAGTGCTGAATAGATTGGAATAATCACTTCCATCAATGTGCTGGTAACGCTCCTACTAATGCAGCCCAATGTGCTCTTAGCATTTTTGGCTACTAGGACACAGTTTTGGCTCATATTCAGCTTCTTATCCACAGTAATCCCCAGTTCCTTTTCTGCAGAGCTGCTACTTAGCCAGTTGGCCCCAACTGGTACATGGGATTGTTCTGTCCTAAGTGCCGGACTTTACATTTGTCCTTATTGAACCTCATGAGATTTCTTTTAGTCTAATCTTCCAATTTGTTGAGGTGTCTCTGAATCTTATTCCTGCCCTCCAGCGTATCTACTACTCCCCCCAGGTTGGTGTCAAATGCAAACTTGCTGAAGGTGCATTTTATCCCATCTTCCAGGGCATTGGTGAAGATATTGAACAAAAACAGCCTCAGGACTGACCCCTTGGGCACTCCACTTGATACTAGCTTCCAACTAGATATCGAGCCATTGGTTGTTCTTCGTCTTGTTGATTTCTTGCTTTGGGTTATAGATGCAGGAAGAAGAAAATATTCATGAGAGGAAACTGCTGTGATGGGGAGTCTCTTTCTCAGGTTTTGGGGGGACTGTTAAGGGACAGAGACTTTTGTTCACTGACACCTACACTGGGAGTACTGAAAAAAGGTCCTGATGTTGGCACTGGATTTATGACCCAGATACCTCTTTCTACGCAGACCCAAACCCACAGACCAACTGAAATGTCTCCATTTGATAATAAGCAATTTTTATTTGATACACAGTGACAGCAGATAAGAATAATGCAGGCAAGGCAAACAAAATAACCTCCCAGATTCTATATCTATCAGCCCTAGGACTGTCACAGAGGGAAGGTACATCTGACCAGTATGTAAGCTTCACTCTATGGTTCTTTCTTGAATGTCAGATGTCAGCAGCTTGGAGGTAGAGTGCTGAGACCCATCCCCCTGCTGCCACCCCAATGGGGTGAGTGAGATGGACTGGTTGTGTGCCTTCAGGTTCCCCTCTTGCGGTCTCTTTGCTGTTTTGAAATCCCCATTTTTGCATCCTTTCTCCCCTCCAATGACTCTTCATTCCTGGGCATCACTGATTGATTTCCCTGCGTTTTATTCTGTCCATGTTCTGTTTTGTCAGCATATTCCTTTGTTCCAACAAACCAATCACGTGCACACATCTTAATTTGGTTATTTACCTGGCCTCCTAATTTGATCTGTTCAGCAAAACCAGAAATCCCAATATCTCTACAGTTGGGCAGTGTGACCTGGCGCCAATGCTGCAAAGTCCCTTATCTCTGTTTGGGTACACTGTTCATGTTATGGATTAGTGTGGTACATGTCTTGAATTTCCCAGCCTGTTCCCAGCACAGTGTCTGCTGGCTTCATACACAGTGGGCCTTGATTGAAACTTGGTCACAAACAGGCTTTTTGACATCAATTAACCCTTCCCCTTGCCCCGGACCATTGTTTTGATGCAATATCTACTTTACCTACATCCCAATTCCCAAAAGCAAACCTCTAAATATCATTTTCCCGCCATCACTGAGATGAGGGCCTACTGAATTTCTGGTACAGCAGCTCCTTCAGTGTGATACTATTAACAAAGAAAGTACTTCCCTTTAGTTTCAACTTCCCTTGCTTGAGTACTTCACAGTCCCTTACAAGTTTCTCCATATTGGTGCCTTGTTGAACAGCTACTGCCTACTTAGGATATGTCTTCTGAATCCCAGCGTCCTCTCTCAGGTGCCAGCCTTGTCAGTTTATGGACTTGTTAGAAAACACCAACACCACCCTAAACGAGTAACAAAGAACCCTGCTCCTCAGGGAGAAACTACTTTTTTTTTGGTCCCAGCAGGGGAAACAGAGTGTGGGTGCCATCATTTTTCAGAAATCATATGTCCTATAATGAATAAGATAGATAAAGAGAATAACTTGTTCTTTGAATAATCCATTTTCCTATAGACATGGCAAGAACCTACGTTCTTCAGGAATATAGTTTAGATGGCAGCGCTACCCATTATTCATATAAATTTTTACAATTATGAATGAATTAACTGGAATTTTGAAAGTTTTAGTACATATTTTACGGTGGACAATAAATTTAATATATCTTAAATACAGGAAGCATGCAAACGACCAATATTTTTTATTTTTGGCTTTTAATAACTTGCTGTACAATGATTAAAAATAATAATGAAATACCAGGGAAATATGACAAGTTGTAAAAACTACACACATTTAACACACTTCACGTTTGGTCCTAAATGTATCATATCTAAACCAACTACATAATAAATTGTCCATAGGCATATATTTTATCATCTCATCTCAGAGGTATATTTTCTCATCTCAGAGCATTTTGCTTTCCTTCATGTGTGATCTAAGGTCTTCAGCTGTTTCATTGAAAACATCAATACAGTTCTGAAAGGGATAAAAATCACAATGTGACAGTGTACTTTTACATAATTTTCACATAGCCAAAGGGAAAGATGGTAGATAGGTATACCATCCCACTCTGTTTCCATGTTATTGATCTTGAAAAATGTTTTTTCCTTGCATTTAAACAGCTGTATTTACCTCACATGTATTCATGAAGCAACACCTGACAACTACATGAGCACAAGTTCTAGGAAAGTGTTTCAAACATTAGTATATTTCTATACAAGCAGAATGGATTATAAAAGACCTGGGGATGGCAGAGAGTGTTTTCTTGTGTTTATAATTATGGTATAAATAGCAGCAGACTTATTTATCACTCCTTTGATGTGTGGCATCTCTGAAATAAGAAAAAAATGTTAATCCTTTAATAGCTTCAGTAATATAAAGTGAAAGATCTTTAATTTCCACACATTTATAAATAGTATCAAGTGAGTAAAATGTCATTAATTCAAGTGATAGGCTGTTTAGAATTAGGACACTGTTAAAGGTGAACTGCGAAGATGAAATAAAAATTAGGTTAATCCTTAGGCTATAGAAGGTGTTCAGCACTGTAGAGCCCCATGAGCATTGAAACTCCACCTAGTCCTATAGGATGACTTCTACCAAATTACTTCTGAGTTCTTGTAAGAAAGATATTCCCTTACTGAAAGACAAGTAGCATTCAAAGCTCCAGGTTTCCACTTGCTTATAGTACACCTTCCTGAAATTATTTTTCCCTCCACTTAAAATGCTTATTAGTAATGATTTCCTTTAATTTATTTTGTGTCACCCAAGACATTATTGGAATTATGGGTTGCATTCAGGGGCAGATCCAGAGAAGGTGTGGTGGTAGCACATCTCCTTTGGCTTTGTGGCACACTAGCTGGTTAGCATGGCTCCTTGCCACATTGGTGTGGCTCTGGGACTTAGGCAATGAATGCTGCCCCTGCTCATCTGGTGTGCTTGAAGAGTTCACTGTGGATGTGATACACAACCACAGGAGTGATTAGCTGAGTTCATTGAGTGTACACTACACAACTGAAAGGGGTGGGGCCACAGTCCTCAACCCCTCCATCTGGACCTACCCATGGCTGCATTATAGTATAGTAAGTGCTATAAGGTGTTAGTAACTGAAATACCAACTCACCAAAAAGACGAAAAAAGGAACATTTGGGAAATATGTTGCCATTTATGGTTCTCTTCCAGTAAACATTTGCCAGCTATTAGACCTTGACAATAATAATCTGTCCTTGGCTACTAGAGAATTTGGATGTGGTACACGTTGGAAAATATCCCTTTATTTCAGCTGAGTGACAGAAAATGACAGTGTTCATTCCAGAACAACAGATCATCATGTCTGAAAAACACTGGAGCATATGAATGCATGCCTCATTTGTCTGCTGACTTTTTACTACTGGGGTAAAAACATGGATTTGGGGATATTTTAAAGAATGGATTTGGGATGCTGCTGCAGCAGTCCAGCTGGCACAAGGAGTAGTGTCCCCAGGTACCAAATGGCCGAGCCCCAGAAGCTCTAGAGAGCGAGTAGCCCTGAGCTGCTTGCCAGGGCAGCTTTTTGTACAGATGGGGTCAGGTCAGGGCAGCTTTTTATACTGCTGGGGACAGCACAGGTGCTGGCCTCAGGCTCTAGCTCCCCCTGGCTGCAGATCCGGGAGGAGCCAGGCAGGGCTATTTTGCCCCAAGTGGCACAATTTGTTCCATAATGAAGTGCATGTCCGAGCACGTGCACTGAGGCAAAAAGCCCTGGCACAAATTTGCACTGCTTCTATTTGAGTTGCTGCAAGCGCACGTACTAACGTGTGGATGCACCCTATGGGATGCATCACAGGACTTGCAAGCAGATACTAAATAGTGACTGGCTAAGCTGCAGTACTTCAGCAAATGACCTGGAAGTTCAGAGGACTGCAAGCTGAAAATGAGCCGACAATGTAACATTGTAAAATAAGATAATAATATACTGGGTTGTATTAACAGAAGTGTTTGCAAATCATAGAAAATGATTCTTCCATTCTGTTCATCACTGTGGAGGCTTCACATTGAGTAATGTGTCTTGTTTTGGGTACTACACTTCAAGAAAGACTCAAACAAATTGGAAAGAACCCAGAGGAGAGTAACAAATATGAATGTATAGCTCAAAAATGTGACAAACTGAAAGGTTGGAATTGGGATTATTTAATCTGGAGAAGCGAAAATTGAGGGTTGATTTGATAAATCCTTCAAATATTACCACTCTCTTTAGAACAACTTATATATAAATTGTCCTTGCCCACTTTATTTGTTGTTGAACTTAAATAATGGGTGTAAATTGAAATAAGAAAGATTTTTATAGATGTTATTAAGAATTTCCTAACTATGAGGACAACTCAATACTGTAACAAATTGCTAAGAGAGGTTGTGGAATCTTTATCCTTGGAACTGCAGATAAGACAAATGTTTGTTTGGGATGGTTTTTAAGAGATGGTTACACCTTAGCCAGGAGATGGACTAGGTCCCTTCCACCCTATTTTTCTATTATTTTTTGGGAAAAAACTGAACTGTTCATCTTCCATATTTTCATCAGATGTTCCCTAACAAAATGGGAATGCTGGAAGGAAGGGCAGGAAGCACACACTTAGTCACAGTTTGCTCTTGCCACTGATGTAATTGTGGACGGCTTGCTTCCTCTTGGCAAGCTGCTGTATTAGCTTTTTCTGCCTATGGTTGTTTTCTTAGGCTCTTTCTAAATGGAGGAAGATATAAAGGCAATGAAGGAAATTTACTGCAATGCTAAAAACAGTTGGATTTCTGCTGAGATATATTCTATGGGTGTTTGAAAAAGTGCTTGCCACATTGTTTCCTTGGAATATTTATTGTTTTTCTTATATAAACAGCCAGCTGCTAGAATCAACACATTGGCCTAAAAATGTGTGTTTGTTTAATAACATGTTTGGGATTGTTTTTGCTTGGTTTTAGTTTCTGAACTTTTATGTTTCACTCAAGTCAAATTTGCAAGTTTCTCCCTGCAGCCATGACAGCAAGAAATTCCTGGTCTTATTTTTTTTAGTGAAAACAAGATTGCATAAAATGCTCAGTTATTTGTGGGTTATAACTGGCAAGCTGATGCCCCTTTTTTACTCCTTTTAATTTCCTCTCTGCTTCAGAGGAGAGCAATTACGAGTTCATTTGTAATCTAGTAAACTAAAAATTTCTTGGGGTGCTTTAATGACTGCAGTGACATTTGATGATACATGATGATTTTAAACAATGATTTTGACAAAGTACCAGCATTTATGACTTTTATTGAAATCTAGCATCCTAACTTAAATAATTTAAGGATTTTTAATAGTTTCTGGTAAACAGATTAGATGCCAATGATGAATCTCAGCATATTACTTGTTGCACTTGAGTCTATAGAAGAGGTCCCAAATGAAACACAATAATCTTTACAGACAAGATAATCATACAAGGTTGTTGGTTAAGAAACTATTGAGACACGTGATGAATAGTCTTCCACTATAAGCCGAGATGAATATGAATAAGGAGAGAAATAAAGACATAACTTATTTTATGGTACATTAGTTAATGTTGCAGGGTAGTGGTTGTAGCCATGTTAGTCTAAAGATATAGACTGGCAAGGTACTTTGGGTAGATGTGATATCATTTGTCAACAGCGACATACTTTCTAAGCCTGTACAAGAAACACAACATTATTCCCAGAGGCCTGAACATCTACAATCTTCTGACTACCACACACAACTACAAATATGCTTTACAACTATGCAGGAGAACTTCAGAAAAAAAAAACAAAACTTAGAAATCATTTCCTTTACATAACCTATTCCAAAAGAAATAAACTCTAGAAGGAAAACACCACATGCTACAACAACATAAGAGAGATAAATTTTCCTAAACATTATACAATGTATACAAAAAGACTACCAAAGATTTGTTACAACATCTGTCCAACACAAAAGAAGATATGGAACCAATTACTACAGGAACAACTTTCCCAGCCTAAAAACAACCCTCAGAGAAACAACACTAATACAGTAAAACACTCCAACCCTCAAACCTGATGAATTGGAAGGAACCAATCAACCCTTAAATATTATTACTCTTTCTATGCATATGCTTACCAAAGCTAAAAAAAAATCTGTCTTCTCCAACGGCCTTAATTTCTGGCCAGATAAATACCCAAATAAGATTCTACAATGTAGAGAACTAGAAGAATTTTTCTGATGCCTCCATCTGAAAGAATATTTCCAAAACCAAAACGAATCCATTTTCAACATTACTTCACCCTGTGACAACATTGATGAAAATATTAACTCCATAAAATCAAAAACCCCTCAGATTGGACACCTTACCATGGACAAAGTTCAAACCTCGACCGCTATATCGACTGCTTCAGAGAAAGAATGAACAATGAGACACTGAACAACAAACATGTGACAGGAGGCGAACTCCCAGGCCCGATCACAGTGCCGGCCCACCCACCTGTCTTTGGGCAAGCTGCCTGCCTTCCTCACCTGCCACACCTTGTTGTTAAATAATTAGGATGTTAACTAGCCAGAAGGATGCCCCTTCTGTGCCCCATTAGAGCCCCAGGATTCACCTCTGCCAGATCTACTCAGGGGCTTGCCTAGCCCCTGGGTAGGCCTACCAACAATAAGCCCCATTCCAGGCTGGATCTAGTTCTTTCTATGCCCACTGCCTTTCCCTGTGGCTTCAGACCCCACTGGGCCTCTAGGAACCTCCTACCATCTCCATAGTTCCTCCCTTACCACCAAGATGTTCCATGAGCAACAGTGCAGCCAGGTGTTTTTGCAACCTGCTGCCCCAGCCCTGAGAGAGAGGATCTTGAAATGGCCACCTCATCAGGGCTGGCCTGCACCTGTCTGCTCTCCTCCTTAAAGTGGTAGACACCAAAGGTGCTCTGGCACCCACTTTCCTCCCACTTAAAATGATTCCTGGGGAAGGTTTTCCCTGCTGCTCACAAAGCAGGCTCCCTCACAGCATGCAACAGCCTTTAACTGGCAAGCACCCTATTGGTGTTTTGCCACACACCCCATTGGTGCTCCGCCACACACCTTCCTTCTTAAAGTGACTGCCCAGAGGTATGTCTCAGCTGTTCTCCATGCAGGCACTTCTCCAGCCTGCTGCAGCCCATACTAAGTGGCAAACATCCCAGTTGTGCTCCACCACAAACACCATTATAAAAACCTCTCCCTCTCAGAAAGGTGGGCCATAGAATCTCTAAGATCTAACCACCAACTAGTAATACAGCCAGCAGATAAAGGAGCTATAGCTATCCTTAACCATGAAGACTACATAAAAAAGCCAACAGAAAAAAACTCTATGACACTACCTACTATAAAAAACTAAAGGAGGATCCAACTCCTCTTTTCACCTGAAAATTCAAACCCACCATCACATCATTTCCATCTGAACTACAAGAAAAACTTCAGACTCTGATCCCTCACTACCCAATCCAGGGACAGTTTACATGCTCCCGAAAATCCACAAACAAGGATCCCAATAGACCTATATTTTCTAACCATGGAACCCTAACTGAAGAAACATCAGGTTTCATCAAATCCATCCTAAGATCTCTTGTCATGTCACCCAAAGACTGGGTTTTATCCAAGACACAAAAGACTTTCTGCAAAGACTCAAAAAGATAGATCATCTTCCCAGCAATATCCTCCTAGCCACCATGAATGTCACCTGCTTATATACTAACATCCCACACCAGGATGGCACCCAAGCCTGCCTCACATATCTACAAGAGCAAGATTACAACTCAGAATACCGACCTCAAGATATTATTGAACTTACAAACTATATCCTCACACACAACAACTTGAATGCCTGAAGAAGGATGTTGTGCCTGAAAGCATGCAAAGAACTTTTTCCAACTATTTAGTTGGTCTAATAAAAGATACATCACAGCTGCCCAGAAGGAGTCTTGCCTGCCATTAACTAATGTTGAATTCTAGTGGAAAATCTGAAGTGGTGTATATATAACTGCTGTATTATTCATAGATTTTAAGGCCAACATTATGATAATCTAGACTGACCTTCTTTGTAGCACAGGCCAAAGGTTCTTACCAAATAATTTCTGTATGAAGCTTGCAACTACTGTTTGATGCATAGCATGTCATTTAGGAACATAATAACAGTAATTAAGAGTGAAGGAGTTTATTATGAACCCGGCAAATACTAGATAATGATGAAAACTGAATAGGAAAGAATGGGATATTGACTGTAAAATAAACTGTAATGAGAAGGTAGAAGAGAAAAAACATGCATTTTGTTCTTATTGCCTTTGTCATTACAGCAGCCTGGTGAAATATTTGGATATTTGAGTCGGGACATCTTATTTTAAATTAAGTTTTATTTCAGACTGTTCTTGACCAAACCTGATTTTAAATTTAAAAGTCAATCATAAGCACTGAAAAAATACAGACCAAAAAAAAGCACTTGTGCAATCATGACACATGTAACATGATACATATGTATCCTTGTCCATTGTTCTTGGTAAGCAGCTACACAGTTAAAGTTGTATTGAGTTTTGCACTAAAATTTATTTCACATTTCACTGACTGAATATACATACCAGGTATGGGGCAATAATGCTTCAAAGGACAATGGGAAGTAATTCATTTTTAAGAGGGCATTTACTAATTTTTGCAAATGAAACAAAACCCACCTGGTTTGAGAGGAGTCTTAGGCCATTGTAACAGGGTGCCATCCCCAGGGGTGGTCAAGAACCCCTGGAGGCACCCCAGAGTCCTCTGTTTCCAGAAGCAAATTGAAATAAAGTCTCCCTTTCACTCGCCTGCCATATTTTGATGTTCCTTTGGGTTCTCAAAAGGGAGGCTGCCCCAGTGGCTTCCCAGATCAGGGCTTCACTCCCAAGCACACGCAGAGGTGAGGAGCTCCTGCCTTAAGGGCTAATTGCACTGCTCCATACCATCCCTGCACTGTGCCCCATGCCTCACAGATGTTACATGGATGTTGTTCCCTCTGTTGGGGTCTCAACCTACTTGGCCTTGACCCCCTTAATCTGGCTAGGCCTTCTAGCCTAGGCTCACTGTGCTGAACCTGGTTCCGAGGCACTAGCTCAACCCAGTCTGTTCTGGTCACCAGGCCCTGGCCTCTGTCTGCTGCGCCGCACTGGCGCCGGGCTCTAGGCATTGTGTAGCTGCATCCCTCTGGTGCTGGGCCCCCTGGTCCTATGTGGTTATGCCCCTTGGGCACCAGGCTCTTGTGCCCTTGCCCAGTTGTGCCCCTCTGGGCACTAATGAGGCCTCTGCCTCCCCTTATAGCCTCATCCCATACCACCAGTTTTAAAAGTACAAGATAAATGGGCTAACAAAAAGGAGAAACAAAAATAATAAAGGCAGCGTGCCTGCTTACCCCATGTCTTTTCCTCTCTTGGTCACTCTGTCTAGTGCTTTGGCTTGCAGAGCTGGTTTCCAGTTCCCTGGGGCACTCAGGAGCCCATATTTTGTCACAGCCTGAGCTGGCTTCCCCAAATAGCTCAGCCCAGGGCTTATATAGTTCTGGCAGTCATGTGACAGCCCCCAGTCAGCTGACTGGCCTCTGAGCTACCCTTAACCCCTACTCTGCTGGCAGACTGGGCTCTGAAGAATCTGGCCTTAAAGGGGCCACCCTGCTTTCTAGTAACAGGGCTAGGATTCCCTGTTGCAGCCATATAGAGGCATTCTGTTTTTTTCTGGGAGTGTCATTACTCTGCCAGAAGTCACAAGTGTATTCATAAAGTACTTCTAACATTTTTATTCCAGAGCAAAATGGCAGCTCTGAGAGAAAAATAACTTGGAAACCACCAAAGTTAAATGGTCTGTACACTTTCCCTTCTGAGACAAGGTGCAGCACAGGCCTCTAGCACCCCAGGGTACTTTGCTCCGAGTCTCATCTACCCTCTCTTACCCCTGAGAGACACCGGGCCTGTCTACATGTGCGTTAACGTACTTTAGTTCATTGTAGCTCTATTGTGAGTTACTAGAAAAATGCACATTAGCCTGTCTTAATGCACACTAACTAATGAACATGGGGTGCCTATATACCTGCATCGAGGCTGTTCCACTGCACTGTAATTACAGCGCATCAGAGCAGACTCAATTGAGTCTGCTTGAGCATGGTAATTACCAAGCTCCATCAGATTCCAGTGTCACGTGCATCAGCATCTCCATGCTGAAAAATGGTGGTAGGGGCATTTTAAAGCTTGTTTGACGAGCTTTAGTTAAAATGCCCTGTGGCAAGGCACTGTGTGTGCCTGCCACTTTAAGGGCCTGGAGCTGGCAGCCACCAGGTGCCTGATGAGGGCAGCCATTCTGGAGGCAAGGGCTGCCTATATAAACAGGGCAGTTTGGCTGCTGGAGGCCAGGCAGCAACATTGCCTGGCTGGAGGGCTGCTGAGAACAATCTGGAGGTAAGGGAAGAGCTGTAGGGGATGGATAGGAGGCTCCTGGTCCTGGGCATGACCTAAAACTGCACCCTGCCGGGAGTGGGTGGTCTGGTGGGGCTCTCAGTGGCGCGGGAGCCCACAGGAAATGCCAGGCCAGTTACCACCTCGGTGGAAGGCGGGTCGGGGCGCCTTAACCCCTTGCCCCCACCACCGGGTGGGTAACCCTGTGTTTGTTTGAGGGGCCCAGAGGGCAGACCCTGGGAGAAAGTGAGGGGCTTGAGACCCAACGCGGACAAGAGAGTACCCTCGACTGGCCCATGCTGGGGCCAGAGCCAGGAGGGTCAAAAGGGCCAGGGGCCCACCGCGAGGGATGCCCAAGAGCCAGGGGCCTGGGGTCCCGACTGGCCTGGAGGTGGGCCAGGGCTGGTAGCCGAAGGTCCTGGGGGGACCACATCCGAGAGGGGAAAATGGCTTCGGGGGGCTAGGTAGCCCAGATGAAGGCGGAGAGGCCGCCTGATTGGAGGGATCATAGAGGGGTCCTGTTTGGATGATTCTGGGGCCCAGCGTGGGGCCGGTGAGGATATGAACAGCAAGATGCCATCTGTGAGGCTTGGGCTGCGGTATTGGGGATGATAGGACCCGCAGAGAGCGCCCCCTGGCATCGGGGCACTAAAATGGGCAGCCTCCCGCTTGAATGACATCTGTAAATGAATCAATTAACACCAAGGCATGGCGGGCGAGAAGGCAGGCAGTTGGCCCAAGAACAGGTGGGCGGGCCACGGAGATCGGCCCCAAGGAGGCCCCCTGTTACATGCCCCCACCGCTATTTTTCAATGCAGAGATGCTGGTACATGGGATGCTCTGGGCACTTTAATGTGAGCGGGTCTTGGAGCCACTCTCATTGAAGTGCTTCCCTGCCTCTCGGAGCATGTGTATAAACACCCACGGGGCTCCCATGCACGTGTAGGGAGCCTGCTCCAACACGCTGGAAATCTAGCACATTGGAACAGACTCAACTAATCAAGTCTGCTGGAGGACAGAAATTAACACGCTGTGGCAGACTCTAGCATTATGTCTTCCCCACCACTTCCCTGGGAAGTTGGTTCGAGATTTTGGCCACCCTAACTGTAAAATATTGCCTTCTGATCTCTAACCTAAAACTTACTCTCCATCAGGAACAATGGTAATAAACTGATGGAGAATAGGCTTAGGTTAGAGATCAGAAGGCAATATTTTACAGTTAGGGTAGCCAAAATCTGGATTGTCAAAAATACCTTGAGCAAATTCAAGAGGAGGTTGGATGATCATCTGTCTGGGGTCTTGTGACCCCAGCATTCATTCCTGCCTGTGGCAGGGGGTTCGGCTAGATGATCTGTTCAGGTCCCTCCTGACCCTAGCTACTGTGAAACTATGTACCAGCATTCCTGTGCTGAAAAATGGTGGCAGGGTGCTTTCAACTAAAGCTTGTTCGATGAGCTTTAGTTTGAAGTGCCCCACCACCATTTTTCAGCACAGAGATACTAATGCACATGACACTCACGTGCTTTTAATTAGCGCAGCTCGCTAATTAAAGTACCTCCCCTGCCCCCCACACCTCCCTTTTGGCAAGAATAAAGGAGGACAGGTAAGGACTTGAGATTTTATGTTCTGCTCCATTGCACCATGGGAAGGCGTGCTATGCTGCTCAAGTTAAGGGTCTCATTATGGTTTCATTATGACCCTGTATTTTCAGTGTGCTTATGCCTTAGCTTGAAAAAAAAATGTCCATGGTTTTTAACTGACACATGTATGTTAGCTTATTATAATACACGTTAACTAAAAAGCATGTTTTTAAAGTTATGCTTTAATGCACATTAAAAGAGACAAATGTACGTTAAAGTGCACATGTAGACACACCCAGTGTTGTTTTACTGCTCCAGCTGAGCAGGAGGAAAACATGCCCCCTTCGTAATCCCCACAGTTTGCTGGAGGGAGACACAGGCTGACCCTGAGCAGCCTAGGTTAGTTGATCAGGGCTTCTCTGTGCACTGCTGCCATCTATCTCCAGGCAGATTAAGGGGGCCTATGGAGCAGACTGAGATGTGGCTAGGGGTACCCCTAGCTACACAGTGTCAGCATCACAGCTTCCTTGATCTTTAGGGACTTGGCTTTCAGATGTCTCCAGGTAAGTTTCCCTACCAGGAAAACAAACCCAGAAGAATTCTCCTGGATCATTTGAATGTGTATATTTAGTCTTAGAGTCCTGTTTCTTGGGGTACTCTAGTTGAACAATCAATATAATTTAAAGTGATATCCAGTAAAGCCATCTTTCCTATAAACTCTGTAAATCTAAATCATAATACATGCCTCACTGTGGTCAATTAGACCCCAGAAATGGTTGAGAAATGCACAGTGGTGCTGCTTTTCCTTTCTCCTTGGAGTTTAGAGTTCATTAAAGAAATGAATAGCTGGCTGTTCTACGATCATGTAATTTTACTGTTTTTTTCACAGATTGCTCTCCAAAATTATATGAGGCGGTAAAATCCACAAAGAACAATTTCAAACCCAAATGAGCTTAGCATGATTCTTGCTGGATGAGACAGAAGGAAAGTCCTTTGTGGCTCGTTCAATAGAAGGCTTATTTATAAACCACTAGGGTCTCAATTTTACTCTCCAACAATAATGAACAACTATGGAGATATATGCAGCAATCAGATTTTTTTTTCCATAAAGTTGGGGTACCAATTTGCATACTGCAGACTATAACTGAAACATGGAAACCAGAGGAATTTTCTGTACTTCTTTTCTGGAGATATGTAGGCTGTTATGATTTTTAATTTGTATGGTTTGTTATGCCATTGAACAAAATATATATTTTTAAATGTTTAGAAAGATTATGTTTAAGGATGCTACTGGGGAGGTATTGTTGATGGACCATTTGATGTTTCTTTACTGCCTTTTACTGCCATTATCCTAATTCCTATATTCCTACATTTGGATGGACTGACTAGCCAAGCATTACTGTTAGGGAAGTACTGCAATATGTGGTTTTGAATGTATTCCTTCACTTTGGCTTGTGAATTCTAAAATTATATGGACCAGATGCATTCCTATGGTTAGAGTGTGCAGGGTGACTAAATATCATTAGGTAACTAATATGTAGAGCAAATATTACAATCAAAATATTTAAAGAAGAGTATGTTACGCTTTAAAGAGCAGACTACAGATGTGAATATGTGACATGTACCTTATCTATCATAAAGCTCACTACCATGCGTAGACCTCTATTGAACAAAACATTGAACCCTTATGTACAGTTATGTATGTGTTTTAGTGGTTTTGATTTCACATTGATAGCCATGGAATATATGGAGGCATCAAATGAGCAATTGGTTCAGTTGAGAAGAAAGCCACTCTGCTGAAAGACTTAAACAGAAATGTCATTACTGATCAACAAAAATAACTTGAGTATTGGATTGAATACTGTGCAATTATATATACTCCAGTGAAACTGAAATTAAACGCAAATAGTCAAAGGATTACCACAGTTAGAAGTTATGATGGATTTGGACAACAAGGTTATGTCAGAAGATTTGCAGGAAGTCATTATAAATCAATTCCTGGGAACAAGGCATCCAGCAATGACTGTTTGCCTGCTGAAATCTACAGATGCACCAAGATGAATTGCTTCAAAAGCTTCATGAAGTTATACTTTTCTGTTGGAAAGAGGAAGCAGCACCACAAGATTTCAAAGATGCTTGGTTTGTACAATTAAACAAAAACAAAGTGGATAGAAGTGACTGTGACAACTGTCTCTCTGTTGAACATCATCAGAAAATTTGTCACTCGCATCATGCTCCAAAGGCTGCAATCTAGGTGAAAGAATCTATTCTGAAAGTCAGGAGTTTTTCACTCGGGACACTCCACTACTGTGATATTTTCAGTGAAGCAACAGCAAGAGAAGCGTAGAGAAAAACAAATACCATTGTATATAGCCATACAAAAAACTACAACTCTGGGTTCCAAAATTATACCTTTTATTAGACCAACTGGCTATTGTACATAGCCTTCATCTGTCTGACAAAGGCCTTCAATACAATGGACAGGGTGTTTTTACGTTCCTGAAGAAACTGGTTGTCCCTCCAAACTGTTGAACATCATTCACTCATTACACACTATTACCAGATGAACTTACTCTATATCACATATAGAGTGATATAACTCTGGAAAACTATTTTTTCCTTACATTTTGCCTTCTAAAAATTAGGTGCGTGTTTTATATGAGGGTGAGTGGTACATGACAAATAAAACAATTTAGTTGTTGTGTTTTCATTCTAAGAAATCCTAACAGCTGGAAGGTTTAAAAAATTAGTCCTGTTTTATCCAAACCACAGAGGTTGGGAGGAATCCTGATTAATGGGTTGATGCTTTGCTTCTAACTTATACGTGCGTTGTATTCTTTCTTGGATGTAAAAACTAATTTTCCATTTGGTAGATCCAGCAACTTCTCATATGTAGCTTCTAAGTATTGATTTCTGAGTATACTAAGAAACAGCTGGCAGGAGACTAAATGGTTCTGAAAGAGGCAAAACTGGGAAACAGCTTTTTTCGTGATGTCTTTTCTAGCAGGAATATAGTATTCACTGTGCTTATGAGTCTAGTAATTTGGGACTCTTGAAATTAATGTCCAGCTGAATTGTGTGTTGTCCAGTGATATTGGGGCCTGGCTTCCAGTGATGTGATGGTGGTGGTGAATGACTTTATTAGAAGATTAACCTTCTTTTCTCTTTTTGGCAGATGCAAGCCAAAAGTCTACCCTGATGAGCTCCCAAATACAAGTGTCGTTATAGTGTTTCATAATGAAGCCTGGAGTACTTTGCTTCGGACTGTTTACAGTGTTATAAATCGGTCACCGCATCATTTACTTTCTGAGGTCATCTTGGTAGATGATGCCAGTGAAAGAGGTAAGCCTCTTGTGCTAATTTATCAAGGGCAGTTGCTGATAATATGAAAGACATTTAAATTGAACATATTTTGTTACTGTCACATTTAAGAATCCTATAGCAGGAGTTGTTCAAGTCAGTGGCATTTAACCATTGATAAACCCAACTCTAAGCAAGGATGCCTGTGATTGTTACTTCATTCAGAGGTAGTTGGAGTGAGAAAAAAGGTACTTTTTAGTGACCTTGGACAAATGGTCATAACAAATATTTTAATGTATCTGGGGAAGTGCTAAACTGTACACGTTCCTAAAGTAATAATTGAAAAACTGTCTGGTATCATATCTATTACCAGAGCTGTTATCCAGATTTTGTGAGTTCATTTTTTGCATCAGTTAATTATAAGCTGCACACTGATTTTATTATCTCATATTGTTGTTGACGAATGCAGGTAAGAATGTGGTGTTACGTGTCTTTGCCATTCATTGTTCTTTCCAAAAGGGAAATAGCTTACTCCTGAGGTTCAAACCTTTTAGAATGCAAGAAGCTGATGCAGTTTCTTTCTATTACTTGTACGATAAATAATTATTGAGGTTTTAATTTCTTTGGGGCCTGATTTCTTGTAGGAGCATTTCTTTATAGAGAAAACAGCTTTTAGTCACAGAAACTGCCTCTGACATTATTAACTTTCTCTTTTCCTTACAAAATGCCAAAAATGTAATATCCAAGATGAAATTAGTGAAAAGCCAAAAATATTATTTGGAATTGCATGCATTTTTAAATGTTCACACTGTCTTGCACCTTATATAATGTGTAAGCTATCTAATGCTGAATACAAAAGAATGCAGCAGCTAGTTAATTCAGGCATAGCAGTACCTCTCATAATTGTGCAAGCAGCTGGAATTGGCTCTGGGTTTACTTCTATACAGCTGCCGGATATAGGGGACTAACACCCCTCTACATATTACAGGTATTGCACAATTAACTGGTTAATTACACAATTACCTGGAGACAAGCTATATGTACAAAGTAGCTATTGCACAATAATATGTTCCAACCAACTATAAATTTAGACCTTGAAAAATTGTACTAACTTTATAGCTGGTTGCTGTTGGGCTTTAATTTGCACATGCAGCAGGGTCTCTCCACAAGGGTGCTCTATACCCAATGAAACACCACTCACACCCCACCAGGCCATAGGGATCGCAGCTGTAATCTCTAGGGCTTAGGGATGCATGAAATCCCCAAACCTTGGGAATTGTGGCTATTTTCCGTAGGGATCCTGGGGTACATGGAAGCCTCTGGGGCTGGAGGATTCCTGTAGGACAATCCCTCTGCCCTGGGGGTGCAGGAAATCTCCAGGGCTAGAGGATAACTGTGATCCTCCACCTCGGCTGTTGTCCCCACTCTAGGGTTGTGGGAATCACCAGCTCCAGTGGGGATCCTCCAGCTTTTGGGGTATGGGGGGGTGCCCATGCAGCTGGGAGCCCAACCACTGTGGTGCATGGTGCTCCCAGTCTCAGGATCCTCCTTCTTGCTACTACAGGGGGAGCCTGGGATCAGGCTACCCCTGCACTGTCATTGTGGAATCATACGTTAAATTGCATTGCACCTCAGTCGCACCTCTTGTCATGCATGTGTGGCATGGCAGGAGAAGCAATTGTATGAATTGTGCATTAGATCCCATCATGCCTTTGCCTGCACGTGTAGAGGCGGCCTATGGAACCAACTTGTGGTAAAACCATTCTGAAGAGGACAGATGACCCAGAAAATTCATTGCAGTGTACTATGCAGTGTTTGCCGAATGCTTTCCTCAGGTACTAGGTTTTGGTAGCCCTGCAGCAGTCAGGTAACACAGTTTCTAAATCCTGTAGGGACTGGAGATGCTGCCAGATTCCTCCCACTCCTCTTGAAATCTGGCTTCCTTATTAACGGTACTACCCTTATGCTTGTAGTCTCATCAGCATGCGCTACCTTGGACAGGGATGTAACTGTAACATTGATTATATTGCCTCCCTATCCACACAACTACTCACCAAAATATTCCTGTTTCAAAGATGACCATGCTGAGTAGAGTGGCAGCTCTCTAAGCCCCATTTCTCAAACAGTCATCTTGCAAGTGGAAATATGGCTGAGTGACTTAGGGGGGTTGAGGAAGAACGAATTCTGCCATGCTGGCTTCACTCTTTCAGGCCTCATTCTCTCTATAGTTGACAGCAAGGGGAAGTCTTTCTCATGTATTAGCATGGTATTACATTTTTTAAGTTGTCAAACACGAAAGCAGTTTATTAAAACCTAGCTTGTTTGGTGTTGAGATTCAGTATCCAAACAAAACAGCAAAAGTTGTGTTTGAAGCCATGTTTTGGTAAACAGTGTACATTCAGCATTGACTGCCTGGTGCTTTTTGTAGGAAATGAGTCTTGACTTTTTCCTCTGAAATCTTTTATTTACATGGTATTCTCAGAGGAGTTATTTAATGAGAACTGTAGTGCAGCCCCAGAATGCGAGTGGAGTTCTACGGAAGCCTCTGTGTCTTGGCTTTGATTCTTCTAAAGATTAATAAGCATGTCTTGCACTGTATTTTTTGTCTTGTGTTTCCAGAGTCTTTTGTCTTTTCAATATTTATGCATTAGAATATTGTCCAGGAGTTACCCTTGGAGTGCCCAGCATAGTGCATTAACTACACATTTCCATTCTGATTTCTTTCTGGTTATTGATTCAGGTTTGAAGAAGTGTTTTTTCTTATTATTTTAATTTGGCAGATTTTCTGAAGGCTGCATTAGAGAATTATGTGAAAAATTTAGAAGTGCCAGTAAAAATTATTAGGATGGAACAGCGGTCAGGACTGATCCGTGCGCGACTAAGAGGAGCAGCAGCTTCTAAGGGCCAAGTCATAACTTTCTTGGATGCACATTGTGAATGCACTTTAGGGTGGCTTGAGCCCCTGCTGGCAAGAATAAAGGAAGACAGGTAAGGACTTAAGATTTGATGTCCTACTTTGTGATAGAAAGGCCTGCTATGCTGCTCAAGTTAAGGGTTTCATTATGAGCCTGTATTTTCAGTGTGCTTATGCCTTAGATTTAAAAACATGCTTTTAGAATGAGGCTAATCCATCAAGCCAAAGAGCATTTTTCATTTCTGCTTTAGATTTTAGATTTTTTTATTTATTTCAATTTGTACCAAATTTTTTTTTATTTTAACATTGTTTTTACAGGGTTTCTGTCTGTGTTGATGGAAATAGTTACTGTTAATACATTATCCCTTTTCTTCCATGGCATATGTCCATGGAGATCTTTTTGGGCAAAACTAACTTTCAACTTTTTTGGTTCATGCATGCTTGAATATGACAACCCTTCTGTACTCAGTCTGTCTTGTTTTCTGCTGGTGAGCTCACAGGTAGCTGAAATTTACCCTCATCCAGTTTTCTAATATCATAATGAAACTTGCACCCATCTATTTAATGTGTGAGTGAATCCATAATCCCAAATAAGAGAAAAATCCACATTACAATCACATTTTATCATTGTTCTGCCAGCATTTTTCTTACCTTTATGATTTACGATGAGAAAACAACAAGGTGGAGGGTGTGCGTGTGTGGGCATGTGTGCTCATGTATGTACATGTATAAGCTCTGTTTGTATATTTACACACACATATCCAAAGCCAAAAAAGACCCTGTCTGTATCTGTTTATAAAGCATGTAGCCAGAGATGGACCGCAGATAATCTCTGCAAAATGTGCACCATGACCAATAAATCAGAAGGAACAGCAGGAATCCATTACTTCAGCAGCTGCTGGGATCAAAGATGGGTGAAGAGTCTGTTCGCTTGGAGGGTGATTGGTGATAGTGGGCAGAAGCATTAAATTGTTAAAATAGGGATTAGCCTTTACAACATTAATTGAGTTTATCATAGAATAGTAGGGCTGGAAGGGACCCCAAAGGATCATTGGGTCCAGCCCCTTGCATGAGCAGGAAAGACATCTGGGGTCAGACAACCCCAGCCAGGTGACCATCTAGTCTTCTCTTGAAGACCTCTAGGGCAGATGATTCCCTCTGGGGGGGAAGCTTGTTCCATAGTCTGACAGTCTAGTTGTAAAGAAGTTTTTCCTAATGTTCAGCCTGAAACTATATTCCAGGAGTTTGTGGCCATTGTTTCTAGTTTTCCCCCAGATACATATCATCTATAAGTAAAAAGTGCTACATATGTATGAAAGGAGCAGGGGCCAGATGTGGGGGGATATTAAGGATATGGGAAAGGAGACTGTGTACATGTCTGGGAAGAAACTGACTATGTTGGTTCAATTTTGCTCTTGGGGTGAGAAATATAGTTGAATTTCTGCATGTTTGGAGCTGAGGGGGTTTTGTGAATAGAAAAAGCAGGGGAGGGAGGATTTGTATAGAAGCAGCTATTTGTGGGAGGATGCAAGGAGGAGTCAGTAACATACCTTCCCAGAGGCACAACTGGGCGGTTCTGTGCCCTGGGTGATGGTGGTGCTCGGGGCTGCAGCCAGGCTACTGGCAACAGAATGACACCCCAAACAGGACATCTATTTTTGTGCCTCCTTTCCTCCAACTAAGTCAGTGCCCATGGCTAGTGCCTTGTTTGCCCCCCGTTAGTAACATATTTACATTTGCAGTTGCTTTGATGGTCTTCCCCTAGTATCATAAGACGGTGACCACATAATTCTGAGGCATAAAATCAATTGCAGCTGAACCAAACCAAATTAGTTTAAACAATAACAATTCCTTTTTAAGATAAAGTTTGATTATTGTTAGGTTAAAAACTGGAGAAAAAGAAAATAACACAAAAGAAAGATAAAAGGTAGCTGTTGTATCCTTCTGGCTATAGCATATTAGAATTACTTTTATTAACTGCATAAAATAGTTTGTATGCACCTATTGTTCAGGGATTTTTAGGAAAATGTATGGTATTTTATATAGTGCTATTTTAATAGTTTCTTGTTCTATTATTTCATTAAGACTCTTCTGTTTTATATGTTTTGTTCTGTAACCTAGGTGTCATGTCCCCTATGTACTAAAAAAAAATTACAAGTTATAAAACTCAGTAAAAATTGAGCATAGTAGGAAAAAAAATTCAAGAGAGACATAACTGCAATGAATAGCACCTTATAGAAAAGTTAAATCTCTGAAGTAGGGTGTGAGATCAGTTTGGCAACCCAGAAGCAAAACTGAGGGGTATTTTCACATAGTCTAATTACCCTTCTTTAGCTAGGATTCAGTAGTTCAGGAATGATTTTGTTATTCCACCCACCTACTAGCAAATACACATATCTTGTGTGTGAATAAGTTTCTGAGTTTGTGGTTTGTGAATATGTGGAAGTTGGATAGAAAATAAATGAGTAATTTTGGTAATAACATCCTGGGCTATGTCAAGATGTACAAAAACTCTTGAATAATACTTTAATAAGTGCAGAAATGAAAATTAAATTGTTTCAGTATTGATTTGTGAATTAGAAGGTGTGAGGTTTTACTTCAGCACTGAAGCTCATGCTGGACAGCTGATATCCAAGTGAATTTTGCTGAAGTTTATAGCGAACCTGCATCATCTCAGTGGATTTGAATGGAAACTGAGTAATCTTGTTTTGCCTGAGTTAGTCTTAAAACCTGGTAGCCTCCATTTAAAGTTTGAAAGTTGGGGTTTAATCTTGGAGTGAAACTTAGTGGGTGCAGGCCTGTGTAAATGGAAATGGGAAACAAGGTTTCCAAAAGACTGACAGCTGGAATTACGTACAATTTATACAATACAGTTTCCAGTATGTATGAGCAGTTGTATTTTGATGTGAAGCTAGAAAGACTACATTAGAAAGCAGTGTTATAGCATATTAATAGACATTAACATTACAATGTCTTATTAAAATGTAATACTTTTTTTCTTACAGAAAAACTGTTGTCTGCCCAATCATTGATGTGATAAGCGATGATACTTTTGAATACATGGCTGGATCAGACATGACATATGGCGGGTTTAACTGGAAACTTAATTTTCGCTGGTACCCTGTTCCTCAGAGAGAGATGGACAGGCGGAAAGGAGACAGAACCTTGCCTGTAAGGTAAACAGAGTACCGTATTTTCGCACATATACCCCGCCCATGAGTATAAGCCGCACCCATGTATAGCCCGTGGAAAATTGTATTTTTGTAAATAAATCCGTGTATATGTCGCACCCGTGTATTCCCCGTGGCAGTGTATACACAGGGAGGTGGTGCAGCCCAGCCCACCCCGGCAGCAGCGGTACAGCCCGGCCTGCCCGGGCCCAGCGAAGAGGCGGCACAGCCCACCCCGGCCCCAGCCCCTGCGGCAGTGAAGCCTGGCCTGCCCTGGCCCCGGTCCCGGTGGCAGTGGCGGCACGGCCTGGCTTGCTCGGGCCCAGCAGGGAGGCGGTGCAGCTGGCCCTAGCCCCCGTGTCACAGCCCGGCCTGCCCGGGCCTAGCAGGGAGCGGTGCGGCACAGCCCGGCCTGCCCTGGCCCCGGCCCCTGCGGCAGCGGCACCGCAGCCCGGCCCCCACCCCCGCCTCCGTGGTGGCGCAGCCTGGCCCCGGCCCTGTGGGGGAAAATAGTCTCTGGATAGCCCGCACCCCCATATAGCTCGCACCTAGCCATTTTTTTTGTAAAATCGTGTATACCCCATGGGATATATGCGCGAAAATACGGTAAATGAGGAATACTTTGGTACTGAATTGTTATGTACTTATGAACACTGTGATATTTTATTTGTATATAATTATATTTAATACCATTTTACTAAAATTCCTGTTAGAATGCATGCCCATCCAGAAAGCATAAACATAGAATATATCTTCTAGATTTAAATTACTGGATGACCAGTATGTGACCTATGCACAGTGCTGCAGTATAGTTAACAGAGCTGAGCAAATGCTTTATTTTGTTTGTGAATATCAAATAAATATGAGCTTGCTTTTGATATGTTTCTATCCTTTTTGTATTCATTTTCTCCAGCTGTTTTAGTGAACAAGTTTACTAGCAGCCACAACATGGAGATAGCCCAGTTTTAAGCACTTGTGGAAAGCAATGACTGAACTTGTAAAATTCAAGTATTCTGCCAATAAACATTATTCTCTTTAAAACTTATAATATTTCTAGTTAAGGAACAGAGTTGATACCTAAATTGTGTTCAGTCAGAACTAACCAACACAGCTCCAATTTCCCAGATCACTGAACTGTTCATGAATGATCTACAGGCTGTCAATCAGTCACAGAAAGTATTCAGTGAGTTATTTTAACACACTTTCCAGACACAAGTCATTTGCTTGTAGAAAATTTGTGAACAAAACCAAAAAAGGTGGCATTAGTTGAATAAATTATTTGCTCAGCTCTAATTGCTATAATGGTCCCCTTGTGTGTTAATGGAAGTATTCAAAAGTAGATGTAATTGTTTCAAACATGATTAATAGACATAACGAAAAAGGAACAACAAATCCCAATCCAATGCATTTCAGGGCAGTGTGCAACAAGCAGATAGAGAGAGCTAGCTCAGATGGCAACAGTTCACAATTCAGCTTTAAGAAGTGTTTTGAGCCAAGATAGTGGATGGGTAAAGGAAGTTTTTTCATGGTTCATTATGTTTGAACAAGCAGAAATACATCCTCCTATGAACTTTGGAACAGGTGAAAGGCCTTGGATTTGAAATTATTGAATATCTTTCTAGTTGAGAATGCAGTTCTAAGGAACCATCTTGTTTCCCACTTATTAATATAAGGGAAAAGGAAAGTTTTTTTTTTTTTCAACATTCTTGTTCAAGCTGATTTTAGAGTATAACGGTTAGATACAGTAGAGCCACTGAGAGGAGAAGAGTAGAAAGGGGCAGGAAGTGTGTTTGTGTAGATCGTACATTAGATCCCATTGTGCCTTTATCTGCACATGTGGAGGGGGCCTAAATCTTTGCAAGTTTCTTGTCAGGGGCAGCTAGCTCCTCTTGGAGCTGATCCTAATGACTGTTAAGACTGCTGCATGGTTGCTGTAGTGTGTGCCAGTGATGGTTCCTTAAGAGAATGCTGCAGCAGAATAGAATAGAATAGTAGGGTATAAATTAACCAATGAGGACTCTAGATTTTGTTGTCATAAGCAACTCATTGCCACGAGCAGCAACAGTGTGTTGCATGTAGAGGTGGTCTACCCATGTTAGAAAAGTCATGTTGCCAATCTGGCAAGTAGTGTGCGTAGCCACCGTACTGGAATCCAAGTTGGCTGTCATGAGTTCACATTTGGTCACTATTTGAGCCCCCACTAGGGTTAGAAAATTAATTCCAATGACAAAAACAACCAAGGAGATCAATCATAATATTTCCGTCCTGGTAGCCATATTGGATTCCAAGATGGCTGCCACAAACATACAGTTTTGTTTATTATTAGATACCCAGAAGGTTTGCAAAATTGCTATGTCAACTCAGTTCTGTTTCAGATTACCTTAACATGAAAAACTCCAATGGAGATCATCAACAAGACACTCACCCTTATTGCCCTTAAGCAAATGTTACAATGCAGTCATATTAGTGAACAAAGTGTGTGAAGCAGTCAGGTGCACGATCAGGACAGTGTATCGCATGTTTATCACTACCGTGTGTGTGTGTGTGCATGCTTGCATACTTGTACAACATTTCACATGCAGTTGAATTTCTAATTTGGCAGGGAAATTAAAATCTCCCTTTCAAAGCAAAACATTCCATATTTTCTGTCCCATTCTCCTGTTCTCCCTGCCGTGGGAAAATAAGTTGACTTTTGTAGCTTACTCCGATGCTCACTTGATCCGAGCTCTGGTGGACCAAGAAAAGTGAGTGGTAGAGGCAAAGGACATCTTCCCATTAATTTCTTGCATTCAAGCTAACAATGTTCAGTTCAGACAGCTCAGATGAGGATAGCTGCCTTGATATGACAGGTCTTTCTCTCAGAACAGAAAGGTAGTCTTTTTTGGAATACTTATCCTCTTCATCCTGTCCTTCTTTCCTACCTGAAAACCAGCACCTGAAATTTCATTTGGAAATCAGATGGCAGCTAGAGCAAGTACTGAGTAAAATTGGCTTCCTGCAGGAAACAGTATTTAATAAGTGATCTGCTGCATTCAGGTCTATCTGCTCTTTGGAGTGGTTTTAAACAATAGCATCAGACTTCATTGCAGTAATTCAGTGCTGGTGTCAAAAGGTGTGGACCCAGGAATACTTGGAGCCCTTTTGATACAGGGATGTTTAAAAGGGCATCAGCTGACATTTATTAATTGTTATAAATGAAGGAGCTGAGTGTGATTCCAATGTAGCAAACTCCCTCCAACTTTAACACTCCTTCCTCCAGTGTTAAAGTTGGAGGGGGGTTTCTGCATTTGAATCTTCTCAGCTCCTTCATACATAACAGTCAGAATATACCAGCTACTGCCCTTTAAAACATCTCCCATTTGAAAGGGCTCCAAGGGATCCTTTGTCCACAGGGAAAGATGTGGTAGCAAGTTCTAAAACAAATGAAGAGGATGTAAAATTCTACCCACACTTAAAATGATTTGGCCACCATGTCTACCTGATATCCAAAAACATTTGGGGATCCAGAAAAAAAAAAAAGGAAACATGAGCAAGAAATTTCTAGTTCTTGCTTTCCCTTTTTTGTAAGAAATATTTCAACTTCACCTGGATTTTGGAGTATGTGTGTATGTATGCATACATCTTGATCTGGTCTGTTTCTATATTACGTATGACCATTGACTTTCAGTTTTGCGTATGTATATGTAATATAATCATCGCACCTAACTTCTTTTCATTACACTGAAAGTCAGTGGAGTTGTTTGGGTGTACTTGTGAGAGAGATTTTACACGAAGCATCTAGTATCCACTTCAAGCTAATTGCAACATGGCTACCTTTTCCTTTTATATTTAAGGTAAGACATGCAGGACACAAATTGGTTTGTAATGACCGTTATTGTATTTAGTAAGAAAAGATCTGCATAATTCACTCATGAGAAATCACTCGGTTCACTCATGAAGGGAGCAGTTGCAGCAAAATTCAGTCATCATATGCTTTGTATGTATTGTCCACTACTCTTAATGAAAAGACAACCCCCCCCCCCCCCACCCCAAAAACACTGCATTTCCAGTAACATTTATCTGGTTCTTTTTCTTTTCTACAGTTAGTAGAAATAAGAGCTAGTTTATTTGTTGTTGTTTTTTTGCCCAAATGATTCAAAGAAGCTGGCTTACTTATCATTTAATTTTGTAAAAAGATTAGGGAGTTAAAGCAACAGAAGTATCTTCTTTTGTCAGTTTCTAGAATTTATAGTGAAAGTTTAATTTATTCATTTTCTGTGGTGCAGTCTCCAAGTAATTGTCATCTTATACAGTTGTGAAGATAACTTTCATACTACAATGTATGACTGTAAAAAGCAGATTTAATAGTTCTTATCATTTCTGCAGTGAGCTGAATAAAAGAAAAGAGACCTAATAAAAGTCTCTAATTCTGTATAAAAAGTGATGGGTGTGCGGGCCGGGAGCAGTCCGAGGCTCTTTTTTCACGCAGCGGGCTGTGGCCAGCAGCCCGGACACGCCGGGTCGGGGAAGGCAGGCGGCACGCTAGAATTAGGCACGGACACTTAATGGTTGTTTAAGGTTGTTTACTTACACCATAGATGGTCACGGTGCAGGCTGGAATGTTTCCAGGAATACTTTGCTTAAATCCTAGTTTTAGGACTCGGACAGAACTCTGGATTCACTCACAATTCACTCACACGAAGTTGTCGAGGCTCCGTGGAACTTTTGCGCGCAGGGAAGGGTACGTCGAGGGATCGTTCAGCGATGGGGAGAAGAATCGATAGGTGATCTGTCTATCGATCAGCTTAGCCGCAAGTCAGATCTCTTTAGAAGCACTCTGCAGCGTGCTCAAAGTTCTCCGACTTGGGCGGAAGTCGCACGGAATTTTAAACGGCTAGCAAGCCAATTACTAGCCGCCACGTAGGAATAATTTAGAACTGGCCAATAGCAGGACACAAATTTGCATTCAAATGGTGGGAACTCTTTGCAACGTGCATTTCTGTGCTGCAACGAAGAAATGCACCCTGCAAAGAAAGCTACAAACGGCGGGAAAATAATTTAGCAGTGCCGAAGCGCACACAAACAAAAAATCGGACCCTTGGGTTATGACATCCCCCCTTGCTGAAGGCATAGCTAAATTATGCTACACACTCGTCACTTGAGTAATCAAGAGCTCTTATCACAGGTCGTTGAACAAAATGGGTAAACACAAAATTCACCAACATAAGGAGTTCGTCCTCTAGGGATCGAACCAAATAATAGCCAACACAAATACATATACACATAATCGGATTCATAACGAAGAACTGCACGATCAGGGCTTCAGTGGGCGTCATGGCGAAGTTGCGCGTCAGGCCCTCACTCCTTCCGATGATGTTATCCTTCTCGGGGCTTCTCTTCACCACGCACTCTGAATTCCGGATCTGTAAACAAAAACTCTCAAAAAATAATTTAACGTATCTCAAAATATTTACAAAAATTCTTATGGAACTACACTATTAATTTCAAAACATATAATATAAGTGTTTGCTACTTTAATCTATCCTCTCTTGCACACTCAACTATATGAAATCGTCGAGAAGCTGTCGTCTGATTCTTCTAGGTAATGGAAACCTAACTCATAGGCCAGCTGCCATTGGCCTGCGTCCCCTAAAATCCGAAGTTGCCGCTTATTGAGTCCAGAACGCTGTAGGAGAAATCCAAACATGTATCGTTCCTCTGGTGTTCTCTGTGGCAATGATGGAAGATCGGATTCGTGATGTTTTGTGCCTTGAATCTCGGTCGGGTGTCGACGTTCCCGATCACCGGATAATTTTGCCTCCATCAGGATACGCAGTCAGGACAACTGACGAAGGAGGTTACTCACAGGCTGGTTAACCATTGGGTTAAGTAGAATCCAGAGGACGACGATGTTCTTTCACCCAGAAACCTCAAGACAACTATCTATGCTGTGAATGGTCACTGGAACGGTTCCAGGGTCTCATAGATGACGGTGAGGCCATGGTCTTATTCGCTGGAGTGATGTCAGTCCCAGCACACATGCTCTGGGGTTCCAGGCACAGTATGAGCTAGCATGAGATGTTCTGCGCCAGTATATTGTGGCCGTCCGTCATGCCATACGTGGGCTTTCTGACCGATCAGTCCTTCAACAAGCGCTGGCAGTGGAATAGGCCAGTGAATGTTAACCGCTACCATGTCGATGTCAGTGACATGTCCTCTACTCCATGAAGCTTGTCTTACCAAGAAGCTTGCTTCTTCCTGGTTCAGCAGGTCGGATCCAAGTTCCACGACCAAACGTCCCAACCACACAGCTAGAGTTTCTTCAGGTTGGATTCTTGATTCTCTGCACAAATCCTGTAGTTCAGTTCTGGTGCGAGCATAGTAGGCAGTAGCAACTCGATTAGTTGTTGTAGGCTGAACTGCCGCTGCAGGAGTCATTGCTGCTATTGTTTCTTCAGGCAGGAGGGACAGATGCACTCCTTCCCTCGATTCTACCTTCCGTTGGCAAGAAGGCATGGTCGCCAAAAGCGACGCTGCGTCGGTGGGCAGGATCGCCGGAAACGACGCTGCGTCAGTGGGCGGAGTCGCTGACCGAACTCTCGCGGGTTCCTCTGAAGCTCCACCCTTCTCTTCCGGTTCTTCCATGCAGTCTCCCTCTTGCTCGGCGCCATCTTGTCGTGGCGTTTCAGGATTCTCTTTCACAGCCGCTTCTTTGACCGCTTAAACAGCCATACGTAGCTGGGCTTTCAAACTTTAAATTCTTATTCATTAAATCAGTTATTGTACGGAAAGTTGCAGTTAACACTCCCCCCTTGTCGTATTGTGGGGCCACCTTCTCATCCGCGGCGCGTTCCTCCGTCTCCAGATCTTCGCGGAGCTCGGATGGAAGCTCGCGACCCCTTAATCTAGACGCCAGCATAAAAGGGGAGAACCGGCCGATCAGCACCGGTTCTTCACTCTCCCGAGCACATCTTAGGCAACAGGCACACTCCCGGGTGAGGGTCAGGTTCACTTCGCCCGCCGGGTTGACTCTGGTGAGGGACACAGTGTCGAGGGGCCTGAGCAGGACCCGCTCATCACCCATTATACACCCGAATGCCGCTGGGTGAAAATACACTTCCCTCTCTTTCGGGGCTCCGTCTTCGGAAGCTCCCTTTTCTCCCTTCAGCGAAAGACGTCCACTGATAAACCTCTCACCCGTTCCGCCCACCTGGTGGTAAGCGATATGCGCCTCCAGTTCCATAAAGTTTTCTACTTGGCATTTTCCACTGCGCCAAGGGCAGTTCTTGACTAATTCTAGCTCCAGCGTGCTTCCCCCTGATCCCATCCTCATCGCCATGTGCGGGCCGGGAGCAGTACGAGGCCCTTTTTTCACGCGGCAGGCTGTGGCCAGCAGCCCGGACACGCCGGGTCAGGGAAGGCAGGCGGCACGCTAGAATTAGGCACGGACGCTTAATGGTTGTTTAAGATTGTTTACTTACACCGTAGATGGTCGCGGTGCAGGCTAGAACGTTTCCAGGAATACTTCGCTTAAATCCTAATTTTAGGACTCGGACAGAACTCTGGATTCACTCACAATTCACTCACACGAAGTTGTCAAGGCTCCGTGGAACTTTTGTGCGCGGGGAAGGGTACGTCAAGGGATCGTTCGGCGATGGGGAGAAGAATCGATAGGTGATCAGTCTATCGATCAGCTTAGCCGCAAGTCAGATCTCTTTAGAGGCACTCTGTAGTGTGCTCAAAGTTCTCCGACTTGGGCGGAAGTCGCATGGAATTTTAAATGGCTAGCAAGCCAATTACTAGCCGCCACGTAGGAATAATTTAGAACTGGCCAATAGCGGGACACACATTTGCATTCAGATGGTGGGAACTCTTTGCAACGTGCATTTCTGTGCTGCAACGAAGAAATGCACCCTGCAAAGAAAGCTACAAATGGCGGGAAAATAATTTAGCAGTGCCAAAGCGCACACAAACAAAAAATCACTCCCTTGGGTTGTGACAATGGGTAATATATTGCAAACAAAGATTCAACATGCACTTATAGCACATTTGAAATATCCTGATCTAATTTATATATATAATTCCTCTTGTTGCTCTTCACAAATTTGACCCTATCATTTTGATCCCTTATTATTTTTACTTTCTTTCCTAAGTAAAAGCATGTCGTCTTTCTTCTTCCCCAGGGAGGTAGTTTTTCTCTCTCTTTAGATTTTTAGAAATTAACATGTCATGATGGTATCTGAGCCCCTCCAACAACACTTTTCTTTTAAATTGTATCTTTAACTCTCAGCATTTTATGAAGGTGGATAATGTCTCCAAACTGGATACATAACCTTCCCAAGCTCACAACACATCATTAAATAGCATCGGGCTCAATTTACCCATTTTTTCTGAACACTAAGCCTTGGGTTTTGCTACCTTTTTGTGTATGACTCCTTATTTTCTCTATAACTCCTTCAGTTAGGATGTCAGGGTGGGGTTATAGGCTTGTGTTAGGTACAAATAAACCAATCTGGATGATAATGGGTGCAACTACATATGCAATTAGTGCACGAGAATAAACTCCAGAGCTTTTGCTTTGGAGTTTTTTGTTCCCAGGCATAGCATTTAAATGTGTGCCTGGGACCTATTAACTCTGGAGCAATCAGATTTGGAGTTTGTTCATGCATAGCACACGGAGTCTGGTTGGAGCAGCTGTAGCTGGAACGGGACCCCAGGGGTCAGCCTGCAAGTCTGGGGCTGCTTCAACTGAGCTTAATGTGCTGCACAGGGGCTAGCTGAGGTCTGTGTGAAGCAGTAAGTATTCAATTCAGATTCAGCCAATTCTGAGGGACAGTGATTCGATTCAGTGATTCGAGTCACTGCCCCAGTTTGATTCGGCCAAATCAGATTCGGAGATTTGGCAGTTCAGCCATAAACTATAATGGGGAATCACTAAAATACCTATAACTTTGTCATTTGTTTGCATATTTGGATTAAAACAGCAGCCCTTTCTGAGGTCATGAAGCCTGCCAAGATTCAAAGAGATAGGTGCAGGGGTTTCTGTGAAAGTGCCCCTCAAACTGTTGAAAGCAAAACTCATGTCATGTTTGTGTGTTTAAGGCAGAGTGGGATGAAAACAGCAGGGATGGTAGCCCCTTCTGAGGTCCTGAAGTCTGCCAGGTTTCAAGGAGATAGGTGCAGGGGCTTCTGTGAAAGTGTACCTCAGACTGTTGAAAGCAAAACTTGTGTCACTTGTGTGTTGACTGGGTTTCTGGTTGTAGCCATGTTGGTCTAAGGAACAGGCAGGCAAGGCTCTTTGAGTAGATGTGATATCTTTTATTAGACCATCTGAATATTTGGAGAAGTATATCTTAGCAAGCTTTCGGGTTTAAAAACTCTTTCAGGCTGAGGAAGCATTTACAGTTGGTGTATGTGCTCTTTGGTAATCTCATCACCAGGAGCAAACTTCCTACATCCCAAAACGCACCGAATGGATCCAGACCGTGCCTTGACAAGAAATGTAAAACCTGCCAACATATCTCCAGTACCCACACAATTACTACACCCCACAACAGAACCATCAGCATTCCTAAATCTTACAGCTGCACCTGCAGAAATGTAATATATCTCATCCAGTGCACCAAATGCCCTGCTGGAAAATACATAGGAGAGACCAAGCAATAACTGCGCACTAGGATGAATACACACCAGACATCTATTAAAGACAGAAACACCCAGTGGGGGCATACTTCTTACAAGCAAACCACTCTCTTACCAATCTCTCAGTCCTGATTCTCAAATGGAATTTACAAAACACTTTTCACAGACAAGCCTACAACCTTCACTTCATCAACCTCCTATATACAAAAACTCATGGACTCGATATAAACATTGGATTTGACACACCGTAACCTGCCTAACGTCTGATTCCCCAGGTACCTCTCCGCTTTTACCTGTTACATCCCCCTTCCCCACTCCTTCCCAGCCTGTCTCTCACCCCCTGACACCTCAATTTACATTTTTGCTGACTGGCTTTCTTGCATGAATACCAGCCTCTGGCTTCTTTACTATTCATTCCATCCAGGAAAAGCGCACACACTGACTGCAGATGCTTCCTCAGTTTGACAAAGGGGGCTGAATCTCCTTTGAATTGAATCAGCTACCGAAGTTTCTCACAACCCTGCTAGCCAGCAGGCATCCCCTGCACTAAAGCATCCTTGTGCCCCATCCAGCTGGGTTGGTGTCTCCATGTACACCGCTGTGCATGAAAAAAAAAAACTCTGTAGCAGGGTAGTACTTGTAAATACAAATACTACCCTGCTGTGGAGTGTACAAATACTACCCTGTGCTGTGATAGGGGTGCACGTGTAGATAATGAGAAATTTATTGTGGAGCTAATTAGTCGGCCACAGTAAACGTCTTGTGTAGATGTGCTTATTAGGCACATATGAAATGTAGAACCAAATGCAGTTCAACCAGAATTTGAACAGAAATGAATCTGACATTTTTCGAAAGTTCCTTATAAATGTGACTTGAATTTGTCTTGGGTTTATTATCTTTTCTTTCATTGATTTTATTCAGTAGTAAAAGGAACAGGAGAGTGAGAGGAAGAAAAGTCAGTGCGACTGAAGCTAAGATTGATGAGTTGAAAAGGGTAATAAACTTGTCAGGGATATACATTCTCTAAGTAATAAACCTATTAGGGAAAGGTGAAACAAATCAACTACAGAGCTCCATCCTTAATATTTTTCTTATTTTTTAATAGTCTTTGTCAAGGAGTGGCCTCTTGGGGAATGCTTGTGCATGACCTCCATCACCTTGCCTGGTCTAAAAGGGGTGGCTTCTAGAGAAGGAAAGAGCCGAGCCACCCTTCCAACTCTGGGGATCCTGGTCTTTTGGTCCCTCATCCTCGTGGTTCTTTGTGACCACACTCAAAGAGCTAGTATCTAGCTCTGCTCCTGAGAGAGGGACTTGTTGGTGGGGACTCACAGGAACACAGTGTTCCAAATATCACAGTAGACCATCTCCTCAGTAAAGATATTAGCTGGGTGGCCTTTGATTCAGTAAAAGGTTCTCTGCCCCCTTTGAAGGAGTTAAGCAGTCCCTCTTTCCCTGATCCAGATTGCACAGCCCTAAGCACCCCCAAAAATACTCAGCTGATCCCTTTCCAGTTCCCCAAAGCTCCTCAACTTGTTTCAGTCTCCAGACTGTTCTGGCCATTGTTCTGCTTTCCACAGTCTGCTCTCCTGTTGTCATGTTCATTTCCCCCTGGGCATGGTGTCATCTCACCTTTATTGATATGTCTTGAAGCTAAAAGTCCATCTTATCTTGTCCTGTACCTACTCAGACCTGGCACTTAACCCTCCATTCTCTGTACACAGGCTGTTGAGATAAACTGAGTCACACAATAATATAACAACCTGAACAGAGAAACATCACAATAAAACTTGTAGTCCATCACAGTCTTGCAAACTCTTTGTATACTGAAGAACATCCTGTATATCTTTGAGTAAATTAATTCCTACTTCAGTCAGTTTGCCAACATACCAGTGTGCCTAAAAAAACAGAATACTATCTGTTCCCAGAGCAGTTTAAAAACATCTTGTTGCTTGATATCTACAATATAAAATATATCAAATGTTTTTGTGCTGTGCCTCTGCTGGATACTGCCATGTTTGTCCTTCATTATTGAAAATTTAAAACACTCCATGGTAATATTTATTTAGAAGTTCTAGAAGCTTTAGCTTTCTTCTATCTTGAAACTTTTTCTTCCTAAATATCTTGTTCCTATATAAATTCCTGTGAAAAAATTTAAAAAGAGATTAAATGTATACAGTAAATAAATATTATACCTCTAGGCCAGGGGCGGGCAATTATTTGGGCCCATGGGCCAAATAGGCAGTTCTAGGGAACTGCTGGGGGCCGGTCAGCACCCCCCCCACACCCCCACAACAACCTGGAGCCTGTGCTTCCTGTGGATCCTCCCTGCTACTGCCAACAGTGCATAGCCTCAGCCCTCCCTACACCCACTCCGGATTCACTCCAGCCAGAGCGGACCAGGTGAAATCTACATGTACAGCCCCAACCCTGGTCCACCCTTCACCTGCTCCAGACTGTTTGCCCATGCTAAGCAACAGCAGCAGCCAGACAGAAGCTGTTGCTTTGTGTGGGGGGAAAAGTGGCCCCTCCCCCTCACTGCTGCCAGGTCCTTCTTGCTGCAGCCACCTGGAGCCCATGCCCGGGCTGCCCTGCAGCTCCTATACACCAGTGTCACCACCTCTGCTAGACTGCCCAGCCAGGACAGTGGTAGCGTTGCAGGCTCTAAGCAGCTGCAGCAAGAATGGCCCGGCAGCGGTGAAGAGGAGGGACCATTTACCCCTATGCCGAGCAGCAGCTTCTGCCCAGCTGTTGCTGCTGCTGCCACTACTCAAAATGGGTAAGCGGTCCAGACCAGGCATGAGGTGGGCTGGGGTCGGGGCTTTGCCCACAGGTTCTGGCTGGTCCTCTCTTCCAGGCCAAGTCTGCAGAAGGTGTGGGGTGGCCAGTGTTTGGGCTGTGTATGCAGGTCCATACTAGTACCATGGGGCTGGGGCCAGCAGTGGCAACAGCCAGAAGGAGCCAGTGCTTTTTCATCTGTCTAGAAGGACAATCCAGCTAAGGAGCCACCCAGCCCCACTGAATGCCCAGGGGGTCATGGGATGCCCCATGGGCCAGATGGTACCTGGGTCAGGAGGAACCGAGAAACCTGCTGCAGGCAAAAGTCCACCTGTGGACTGTATTTTGCCCACTATGCTCTAGGCTCCAGACCTAGCAACTAACTGAACTATGGTACTAGTAGGAATTCATATAAATAATGTCTTTCTTCCAGAATGTATTCATAATATATTTATTCTATACTAATGTCACCAGCATTCAGTATCAATCTATCAATGTGCAATATTTTGCCATGTTTTATTTCTGATTTAAGATGCCTATTATTGCTTGCCATGTGTTTCCATTTTTGTGATGTCAAAATAGTAATTGGAACTGCTTCTGGTTTTCTGTATGTTAGTTTCTTGCACATTGCAGTGTATTTCACGCTTTGTCTCATTAAACCCTAGCTTCTGTTCTAGAAGGACCACATCTAAGAGAAGAAAGGGTGATATACATTTTAATTTGTATTTATTTATTTATTAGGCTATTGTGAATCTTTCAAACAGATACTAATTAATGCAAGCCATCATTTCTTGTTTTGTGGACTTGCTAGTAAGTGGGCTTAGACTATTAACCCAAATCTTATACACTATGAACCTAAACAGCCAGTGGATGGAATGAACTATTGATCATATTGACCAGGGCTACAACTGAATTCATAACCTAGGAGCACAGGGCTTTATGTCTTATTTATAATTCTGATGACCATAAAACCATTCTTGTCCACTCAAGGCATTTTTTCATTGCTTGAATATGTTTCAAATATTTTTTCAGAATGTAAAAATATGTAGCCCCTCACTGTCAGAAGTAGAATGCTTGGAACTGCACTTGAATAAAAGTATAGAAATTACAGGCTGGCGAAAAGTGTATCGAGCGTTATGCCTTCTCTGTGCTATACAAATTTCAAGCTGTCTTAGGTTTGAGGAAGCTCTCAGAAAAACTGGAGAGCAGAGGCACAGGAGGGCAGCGCTGGCTTGCATGGTGCCAATGCCAGCAGTACGGTCAGCCACCACTGCAATTGGTGACTAGCTGACTATATTTGTGGCTTTGCCTTTCTCCCCCTCCCATCCCCCACTCTGCCCTGCCCCACACAGGAGACACCTGAAGGTGCTGCCCTGGTTGTTCCTCTCAGTTATACTGGAGAACCATAGGGCCTGTCTTAAGTTATGGTAACCTGTTTAAGTTCACTATTGGCCAAAGTAATGCCTGGGATTTCTTCAGCACCTGCCTGTACTGCTCATTCCCAGGGCCCCCCATAGTTCAGTGCCTTAGCTTGTGAGGAGCTCATTGAAAGCAGTCTTGCAACAGCCTTCAGCAGTTCCTGTGCAATGGCAATTCCCTTGTAACAAGGTAGTAGGCTTTGAGAGTCCTAAAATAAGGGACAGAAGTAAAGATACTGAACCTGAGGTGAGAATTTTGCCTAATATGTTGGCAAAAGTTTCAAAAATAAAAAATAATCAGCTCCAAAACAAAACTAGGAAAAAAAAAAACTACATTAGTCTTTGGTATCTAAGATTTATCGCACAAAAAATCACTAGGAGTCATATGCTAGTAACATAAATTTCAACAAGGATGAAGGAGCCCTTATTTTCTCTTATGAGTATTTTAATTGTTTTTACAATGACATCTGTAGTGTTCTTTGTTTATGTAGAACTTGAACAATTTATACAGTAGATAATAGTTTTGGTTCTTATGTTTTATGTATTTAAAAACTTTTACTATTTATGAAGATATATTTTATAGTAGAATTGTATGGTACTTAGTAATTTCAATTTCAATTTGTAAAAATGTAGGGAAGCACTCTTTATGTTGCATATGCAACTCCATCAAAATTCAAAGGAAACTTTAGGCAGTTGTACCTTGTCTGAGAGTGCTGCTGAGGCTTAGGGGTCTGATTTTCCAAGCATCAGCTCTTTGGGCCTGACAGCTTGACCTGACTGGGTCATATTAGCAGGGTACATATTCTATCTTGCCCACCACATTTTGATCTTTAGATAAGAAGGGAGGATCCTTGATGGTATTCACCTGTACCTGCAAGCATCACATTGTTCCCCAGGGCTCTGCCTCCCCTTGCACCCTGTCCTTACGCCAACCCGGTCTTATAGTCTGATCAGGTCAAGTGCCATCGGATAGTTAGATGGCCCCCGTCCTCACAAGTGGTCTGCTTTTTTCTCAAAAATTGGTAGCCCACTTTAAAACAGTTCAGTGGGCTCTCACCATTATGCCCATCAGGGCTACTCCACTAAATCCTTACTTTTCCTTGTCAGGTATCACTGCCCCATTGTTGACGCACCCCTAGGGCCCTACACCTGTAGGAACAGACTCATAGTTTGTTGTCTTGATTCATCCAGTGAAGCATGTCATCTCCCGGCACTCCTTCTCCAAGCCAGCAATTCCCTGGTGTTATGCCTCTGGTTCTACAATGGCAAAGCTCCTCCAAGCCTCAAGTTAGAAGAGCAAATGTTGCTCTTCCCCTTTTGCCCCTGCTGGGGCATGCTCCAGTCAGGGCTGGCTCTCCTGCAGCCATGCTCCCTGGCCTCTGCTCCCTTTCCCTCAGCCGGCATGGGGCACGTCTTTATGCCATATTCAGCTATGCGCCAGCCAACCCAGTTCCAGCATGAGCTGATGAAGTGCAGCAGCTGCGGTGCCAGGGATTCCCTGGATCACGCCACTGGCATTTTTTCGGGTAAGTTTTCGCTTTTGGAGGGAGCGTCTTCAGTTTATCCCATCCCCGGGGGGCGGGGAGGGGGGGAGATGAGATTGCCCCTGGGGGTTTCATGACCCCAGTAAGGGTCAACAGATAGTACTCTGCTATGACAGAAACCTATGCTTCTAAGCAAAAGGCTGTTGAATCGGGCAAGAGTCTCTTGGTTTATCATTCAGTCTTTCCCAGAAAAAAAAAAAAAAGAAAAGGAAAAAGAAAATGAATACTTCACATAATTTCAGTGCAAAACCATGGGGTCTAATATTGTAAACACTGGTGCAGATGTGGAGCTGTATGTATGAGAAATCAGTGGGACTACTCACACATATGTTTGCAGAATAAGACTCATAAATTGGTTTGTGTTTCTTCATGCAATGTGGGACAGAGTTTTACTAAAAATATTTGTGAATCTTGATGAACCCTTTAATAAATCAAGTCCATTTTTGGATATGCAGGGAAACCCAATAAGCACTATATGGCTTTGATTCATTGTAGAGATTTCACATAGCTGTATTTTATAGATGTGTCTCATTAGCTATTAATAGAAATGCCATTTCAATCTATTATATCGAATATGTTGCTGTCTGGTGCAATACAAGTATGTGGAAAAAGGTGTAACAATTGTAGCAATTTTTATTTGTCCTGTGCTTGATGATAGTTACCTTTTGAAATCTCATACAGCGCAATGCCCCAGTCAGGTAGAAGGCTGTAGCCACAAAATCATTACTATCTGCTCAACTTCATTACTGTTCCTCATTATAGCCCCAGGGGTCAGTGATATTGCTCATGGCAGAAATCTAGCAAGATTGAGGGCAGTAAAGCAGCTTTGAGACCTAGGAAGGCTTAGCTGTGTTCACATGACAGACAGTTAATTATCTGAGCTTACAATGCTTAGAGTATAGGAGACAAAACAGAAATGAAGTGTAGGTAAATTCATTGGTCTAGTGTTACTTGGTTGCCATTCACTGAACTATGCTTGCTTATGAGGAATTTTGATAGTAAACCCTGGCAGAAGAAGAAAGTATTATGTCACAAGGCAAATGCTTCTATTTGTTAAATATATTACTAAGTTTTTAGTTTTTAATGGCATTACTGTGTTTAATTTTATTATAAGTTATGTATACTCTGTATATAACACAATACATATATGCACATACATTTTTATAATGTATTTTTGTGCAGAATGTGTACATGTATACATGTTTGCGCACACACATTTGTACAATACATACACATGCATAATATATATGTCATTGTAGCTGTAGGAGTGGTTCATAACCCTTTTTAGGCTCATGGCATTCCTTGTTAGACTCGAGGCACCCATGGCAAATGCCAGCTCTTAACGTTCACTCATTTTTTGACTACAGAAAAATAATAGAGAAATTCTTCCATTGCAAAGAACTTAGAAAGACCACAAGCTAGAATGTTTTGACACTGAATTCCTATTTGAAAACTTAGGATTTATCTTGAGAACAATGTGTGGGTGTTTGCACACCTAACCGTGCTAATATTATGTGGCACTCTGCATCACCTTAGAAGCATCTCAAGATGCTTGAGAATCTCTAATCTACACTGATGATTTCTGGGAAAAGTTCTAGCAGTATAGCTTTAACAATGACCAGAGCGATGATTTACACAGCAGCCACCTTTCTTTATCATGAAGGCAGTAATAAATAGCTGGTTATTGTCATCTAGTACCCCCATTATTAAACAATAATGGAGCTGAGCTGGTGCTAAGCCAATAGTGAACAGGTCCTTAGTGTGCCACACCCATGCCTGTGTTACAAGTATTTGTGTTTATAAATGCATGTAAGTAAAGCTGAATGATAGGAAATTAAATATTTTCCTTGTATCTTTGAATTAATTCTTTTAGGCTCTGTGAATTTTTTTTTGTTTATTTTCTAATGTTCTAGCAATCAAATTATTAGTACACGCATAAAACACACTGCAGTGCTGTGTTCATGAGGACTCATGAAAACTGAATTTTAAATTCATACTTGCAAGTGTTTTCACTTCTCATTCATTCAGGGAATGGAAGCCAATGACTTAACTGACCAATGGCAAGTAAGGAGCAAAGTACAATATTTTAACATTGAATATCAGATTATTCACCACTTTCACAAACAATACACAAATTAGAACAAAATTCACTAAATAAATAAGTTAATTTTTGTGAATTATTCAGTTGCAGAGTTGGGTGTATTCAGTAGTGATTTGTGTGTTTGTATGTGTGTATAAACATGTGCTAGCTAATGTACTGCAGGCTAAGATCAACTTTCAGACAGCCTGCTATTCCCCTCACTGCTGCCCATCCACCTACACAACAGTGAGCTGTGTATCCACATTGATGGGTACTCTCCCATGGTGTAATGCAACCTACAGCCAAGACAGAGTAGTAATTTCCACCCTGAGCTTTCTTGTTGCCTAATGTAGTACTATAATGGCAAGCCATAATCCTGTTCTGATTAATTTACGAATCACTTAAAATGTGGTGGAGGGTAATTATTCTGCAGGAGGAATTAAAAAGCCTGAGGGCCTACTCAGAAAACACTTATGAATAGATAGGGGTGTGTGAAATGAGCCGTATTTGATTCAGATTCAGATTTGGCCCGAATCAGGGACAGTGATTCGATTTGTTGATTCAGATCGCTGTCCCAATTTGATTCGGCCGAATCTGAAGATTCATAGACACAGGTTTAAATGCTTTTTCTACATACCTTGAGGTACCAGGCACAGCTTGTGAATGCTGCAATGATGGAGCTAATTGAGCACCCGACAGGCGCACGGGGGGGCCCCCCCATGTGCTTCATGGTGGACCCAGAAGTGGACTGGAAGAACTCCTGGTCCACTTCCGGGCCCACTGCCAAGCATATGGGGGACCACCTCCACGCTCCCCCCCACCTCAGATCAGCGATCAGCCACAGGGGGATCCCAGGTCCCCCCCACACCCAGGAGGCATCAATCGCTGAGCCAGGGGGCAAGGGGAAGGTCCCCTGTGTACTCCACGACTGACCCAGAAGTGGACTGGAAGTACTTCTGGTCCACTTCTGGGTCCACCGCTGAGTGTGCTGGGGACCCCCCTCTCTCCCTCCGTGCTCCTGTGGGATGCTTCATCTGCCCCATCATCACAGCATTCGTGAACTGCCTGGTACCTTGAGGTATGTAGAAAAAACATTTAAAGCCAAATCAGGTGGAATCTCCACTGAGTTAAATCAGCGACCAAAGCTTCACACAGCTGTAGTGATTATGACTTCTGTTTGTAGACCCAGGTTTTCAGGAACAGGCTGTGTCCTAAATCGATTCATAGAATTACTTTCTCTTCTACCCTTAGCTGTGTCTCAGTGTTTAGGTTTAGAGCATTATATGTACCCCATTGCTTTATGTTTATACAATCATGTCTGTCCTTATTTTTATGTAAAAAAAGCTCATATCTGAGTGCCTGTGAATCTCAAATTGAATACTTTAACTGTAAGATGTGTTTATGTTATATTAAATAACCATTTGATGTTTAATGCAGAGTTTAAAAGTATAATAGATAGTTGTAGGAAAACAGGACAGCCTGACTCATAGGGAACTTGCACTCTGACTGGATTTGCCTGTTGTAAACTTTTATAATCCTGTTAAAAGAGATTAGGCCTGGTAATTTTATGAACATTTAATCTCTGTAAGGGCAGAGCTAAAGGAATTAAACTCTCTTCATTCTGCTTTCAGATTGGATTTAAACTACTATGCAGATGCAAAAGGCCAATATTGTATACACTTATACATCTATTTTAATATAACTTTTGCATACAGGATGTAATTCTGCAATCTATACTAAGTCCCACTGGCTTCTGTAGGAGTTTTGCCTGAATCAGAACTGCAGTGTGGCATATAATGGGAGTGAGGGAGTGGAGCTGTAAAATTCTAAACCACATTATTTATTTTGTGTGTTTTAGTTATTGTACGTATAATATCTTTTTATATTCAAAATGTCTGGGGAGATATATGCTGTAGTATCACTTATTAAATTCCACAGTATCTTTCAAAAGGTATTTTTCTTTTTCTTTCTTTTCTTCTTTTTCTTTCTTTCTTCCTTTTTTTTCTGTTTTTTTCAACTAGGACCCCTACTATGGCTGGTGGCCTATTTTCTATTGACAGAAACTACTTTGAAGAGATAGGAACTTACGATGCAGGAATGGATATCTGGGGTGGAGAGAATCTTGAAATGTCTTTTAGGGTAATTGCCATTTTACTTCATTTTCTGACAACAAACACAGTTATACTGTAATAGTTTGTGCCTTGCAGATAGGGGACATTTGTTATAGATAAAATGCAATTTATGAATTAACTTAAAATTTTAATAAAGTTAGGGATGGCTAAATGTAGTGCTTTCAGGGTTCCTTTTTAGCTGCATGAGACATCACTGTTTTGGGAGTTTTTCAGGCAATATTTCTGAGATATTATATTGGTTTTTCTACACACACACACCCCACCCCCCACCCACCCACTTTGATTGAAACAGTAGGAATGCCAGCTGACATAAATGAGGTGTCAAAGAATGCAGCATTGAAAACCCAACAGAAGCTTCCAAATGTGTATGCCGTCATGAATATGAAAGTTATAACTGCAATTTTGATTCTGTTTTACATATGAAAGCCAAGGTCTCAAAGGAATTTCATATCCTGAAGCGAAGTGGCTTAATTTCTATCTGTAACAGGTTTTTCTTCACAACAATAACAACATCTCTTTGAATTAAATGCATTTATTTAGTAAATGATCTTTTGAAATATGAGAAAATTGGAAAATTAAACCTTTGATAAATAAATGATTAGGGAAGATGTGAAAAATGACTTTTAATATCTTCTGATACATTTTAATCTTTACAAAGCAATGTGCAAAATGAAATTAAGTATATCCCTTTACTACCCATAAAACATTAAAGTTGTGTCAAGCAAACCCTATTACTATTTCCAGAAGAAATAAGTTTAGACTTTTTGGTAAGATTTTAATACCATGATCTCTGAAGCTCACATTTTTGACCAGATGTTTTTCCTAAGTTTGTTTTGCCATGGGTGTTTTCACTTTAAAGTGTCAATAACAACTGTAGAGGGATGTGGGTGGGTGTGTGAAGTTCACTTTCATTGGGTATTAAAGTAAATGAACATACATGATCATTAACAAGCTATTTTAACTCCAAATCATAGGCACCTTAGGCACTTTAAACCTAGAATTGGTGGGCTCCTATACACAAGTGCGCAGGCTGCTCTGACATGGTGGAATCCTAGCACATTGGAGCAGACTCGATTGAGTCTGCTGGAGCGTGGCAGACCAGTCTAAAAATGGTGGAACCTGATCTAAGATAGACCTGGATTGATGTACATTCAAACTTAATTGATCTAGGTTAGACCAGTGCATGGAACTTCAGTACATTTACCTGTGCAGCCCCAGGACGAGAAAACCCAGACACTTACCCCAGTTTCAGGGCTAAACTTTTCATACCTGCCCCTCTGGCACTGGGCTATTTTTATCCCCCTGGCCCCTCACCACCCCCTCCCCAGTGGACCAGTAAGGCTACCTCCCTTTTCCCCATCCTGCAAGCTGCTCTGGGTGCCAGGTTTATCAGCATTCGCAGCTGCTAGGAGCCAAATAAGTAAGTATCTGTGGGGGAGGATTGGGAGGGATCAGGCTGTAGGTTTACTGTGGGGATCAGCAAGCTAAAAATAGCCCTTGATCCTCCAAACCTTTTCAAACTCCACCAACCCCCCTGCAGACCCCACCTGCCCATACCAGTCACTCCCACAGAACCTGCCTGCCCCCCCAGTCCTTCCTGCAGATCCTGCTTGCCCCCTGACCCTCCTGTAGACACTGCCTGGCCCCCACCCCCAGTTGCTCCCATGGATGCCATCTACTCCCTGCCCCCCCCCTCCAGCGCACCCCCATTAATCCCCTCCATCCCAACTTACCTTAGATTGGGTGGCCATTTTTAACATGATCTAACCTCCCTCTAACCTCCCTGAATGTCTTCACTTAATGAGTGTACAGTATTTTAGTATGCAGCGTCACTGGATCAGAACGTATTTCCTTTCTTGAAGAGCAGTATTTGTTCATGTTGTTTTTTTCCCTTTGAGTATTTTCTTTGTAGTCAAATCCTGAGGCCCTGTTTCAGTTTATATGCTTCCTATTTAGGGAAGTCAGTGAGAATGTATCTAAGTGAGGATTAAAGTGAAGACCTCAATAAGTGATCCTTACCATGCAAGCTTTGTAGGGATATTTTGAGATACTGAATTCCAAGTTCAGGTTAAAAATGTAACACCAAAATATTTGAAAAAGCTAATATCTTCAATAAAGAATTTTCTGAATAAAGATGTTAATGATAAAAGATGAGCTTATGGGAAACACAAGAGGAAATGTCTCACATTTTTTCTTTGTAATATCATTAAAGATAAAATTTACTCATGGTGGATTCAGAGCATCACATTAAAAATGTTATTTTATATTTTGCTTTAGAAAAATTTCACACTTAAGCTTCAAGAAATAACTGTAGCTTGAAAAACAAGCCTCTGACTAATTAGGGGCACAGTAAAGTGATATATTTTTAATGCATTGAAATTACCATGGGAATAGAAATTCTATTTCTTAATAGTTGCATGCTATGTATGAATTGACTAAAAACAACCAAGGAAGTAAAGGACATCAAGTAAGAACTGATAATGAACTGTCTATGTGTTCAAAATCTAAAAACTAGAGATGAACCAAAATTTCTAATTTACCTTTTTTTTTTCCCATGAAAAATAAGGATAGTCCCACTTACTAAAAGTTTTTTCCTTGTTTTTCCTGCCTCCCTCCCCCTTCCCTATTTTTGACCATTTTTATACTGTTGAGGCCGTTAGCAAGGTACATGTACCACTAACTAAAGCCTCATCTTATTTGTTATTTTTATTTTGTGCAATTTTGTTGTTGTTGAAGATTCCCTGTTAGTAGCTATGGCAATTTGAGTATTTTGTCACAGAAAGGACACAGCCTATTGAATGGTATGTCCTTTCAGTAGCATGCATTATACCTGTTTGGTAGGAATCGTTTTTTGTGGTGAGACCGTATTTCACTATCTACCCGTGAAACATCTGACTTGTCTGCTAAACAACTAGTTAGAATGCTAAATGGATGATGAATTTTGGTTATTTTGGTTAAAAGATTCATAAAGTAGAAGCTTTCTCTGGTATCTATGTGTGCTGGAATGTCCTGTCGTCTTAAACAGAGGGTGGACTTTCACCAGAGACTGCCACAAGATTGTAAGGCTCTCAAGGAAGCTTTCAGAATTCTGTTTAGGTTTATGTTACTATTTGAGAAATTCACATTGATCATTATAGTCTGTAATTTGTGTATTGCAGGATCTGCCAGTGCTTGTCACTGAAACTGTTTTGAACTGTAAAGACTTTAGTCTTTATTCAAAACACTATGCTTGAGAATTGTTAATGTCGAGACACCTGCTACCAGAAACCAAGACATTAAAATCTGTGACTATCTCCCACTTAAATTGTAAAAAAGATACAAGCCTACCTAAAGATAGTGTGATAGTTCTAAATTTGAGTGGCCCAGCTTTTTCCTTTTAGTGCCATTCACTTCTGCTTATCAAGGACATGAGTGGGATGTAGGCATTCAGGGCTTGAGCCTAGAGGGTCAAAATCCAGGACTGTTTCTCTATGCCCATGCAGAGCAATGGACTTCGAGCAAAGCCAGTGAGCAGCTGGCACAGGCACTGGCAAAGTCTGGCCCAGAAGCCAGGTCAGGCCCACGGTAGACTCCATTTCCCAGAAGCCCCAGCCCATTTGCAGAGAGCTGTTCCAGGGCTGGGACTGAGATCTTGCAGCAGTGACAGCATGGTCCAGAACCTGGGCAGAACTGCGCTTCACTGCCTGCACAGCCTGGGCAGAGGTGTGCAGACAGCAGATCATGGCTGTGCCACAGCTCCAGACCATGTTGTCACTGCTGTAAGATTCCCAAAGCAGCTCCCTGCCCACCCATATATCCTGCCAGTGCTGCTGGGGCTGGTCTCCATGGAAATCCTACCCTGTGCTCTCATAGCCCTATTGCTGCTGGGGTCTCCATGGAAACTGGCCTCAGCAAGGCAGGCAGGGATTGCTCGGAAATGGAGTCCAGCTGCTGGCCGGATCCACCATTTTGCCCACCCCTGAGCTAGTATATTTGCACAAGCATTCTGATTTATGGTAAGCAAGCATGGGTCCAGCTCAGTTTACTTCTTCAGCATAGGAGGCTGGTTTTGATCCTTTGTGTCATAGTCGACTTCCAGAGTAGCTCCTGTGATTGCAACACTGTATGCTGTCCTTTTAAAGTGGCAGTCTATGCTAATGTGTTTTTCTGAGTTTAGTGTGTTACAAACAAGCATTTCTTGAAGATGGCATTGGGCTGGATTCCTACATCAGCCATCAAAATGGTGTCCCTGTAAAAGCATAGCAGTAATTTATATATAACTTTCAGTCTTTCATATACTTTCTCTTCTTCACATTGCCTTCACTTTTATCTTGGCATTACAAATGCTGTTTTTTATAAACATGCCTACAGTGCTAACTGTTCTATTTGTCAGGAAATCATTTATTTCCTTTTTTCTCTCTGTATTAAATGTTTTGAAAAGAACAATCATTTAACAGTTACAAAGAGGCAGTATGCTGTGCTAACAAACTAATAGGAAGGTTTTGAAGTGCTAAGTTCTTGAACTGGTAAGGAGCCGTGACCTCTCAATGCCTCTGATTTAGTGCTCAGGTCCTCAAAGAACTGGGTTCCAAATCTAGTTAAATGGACTTTTTTAAAAGAATTTATCTTCACAAAGATGCAGAAGAAAAGGAAATAAGAAAGGAAAAGTTGTATCTGTGAAAGTTTGTAGGTGCAGGTTAGACATCTCATGGCTGGGATTGTTTAGACATTACTTTTCTGTCTTGAGCAGGGAATTAGTCTAGATGACCTCTTGAAATCCCTTGCAGCCCTGTTTCCTATTATACTAAAAGATCATAAAAAAGCAATGATTACTTGTGCTGATATTAAAGAGTGAAAACTCAATTTTGTAAAAGCAGTAATACACTCTATAGTATGTGTATGTGAATGGTAATGATGATGCTTCATGGAGGTACTTATGTTTAGGGAGAGTTTGTTCCTTATGTTGTACTTGAAGCATCGTTATTAAAACAGTAAATGGCTATATCCCTCCTATTAAAGCAAACACTCACTATTTTTGTTATTCCTGGCAGACGGTATCAAAAGTTCTTTAGCAAAACAACTATACTCATATTTCCCCCCCCCCCCTAAACATTACACTTCAGCTGTGATTAACCAGGTAATCACCCTTTAAATTATGACCCAGCTAGGCATTCTGCTAATTAGTGTTGTAATAAAACAAGCAAGAAGCTACACTGTTAGTCCACAAAAAATGTATTATAACTATGTAGCTTGTTCTATTCATGCTGCTAATTGAACATGTGCCCAAGTGATCACCCAGTGGCTGGGAACCTCATCAACTAAGGGGGTCCTAGCCACAGGGTTGCACCACCCACTGCTTGCCCTGCAGCCGAGGAGTCTCACAGTGGTAACAACATTGTCAGCTGCGGGTCTTGCAGCAGGGAGAATGCACCCCCCATCCCTCCTGCAAGAGCCGCCTCTGCTGCAGGGCTCACAGCGGAGGCAGTATCCTCAGCTGTGGGGCTTGCAGCAGGGGCAGAAGGAAGAACAGGTTCTGGTGTACCCTCAAGCTGGGCGCAGCACTTCTAGCCTCACAGGCACACCAGAGCCCTTGGCTTGAAGTGCCCTTGAGGCTCAGTGGCAGTCTGGGGATTGGGGCGTCCAGCCTCAGGGATGTGTGCATCTCAGCCCTTGACACTGATACACTTCTGAGGCCACGAGTCCTGAACAGCTGGCTGACTTGCTATTTGCTAGTGCAAAGGGAGCCTGAGATCATTATTTGAGATCCCAGGATTCTGATCTACAGTCCCAACAATTGTGCCTCCTGCCATGCACATGTATCAGGGCAGAAGGCATAATTATTGGGATCACCAGTCAGATCCATCGAACCTTTAATTAAACATCTGTCAGGGGCCTAAGAGAGCAAGGTTCCTTTGCTCAGTCCATGTAGTACTATACAGTATGGCTTCTTCACCTTAGCTTCTCTTATTGTGCACAATCTTACCTTCACTGCTATCTATACTGCAGATTAATCTTAGTGAAAATGTATTTGTAGTGAGCCAAAGGACACTGACTTAACTCATATGAAATTAACTTATTTTAATAATGACCATTATAATGCCTTTTTCAGATAATGTCTACACATTTCAAGGGAACAGTTGACCCTTGAAGGTCCTTGCAATCTGATGATTCTGTGATTAAGGCATCTGTTTCTAATGCTGATTTCCCTGTGATGAAAAACACTTGTCACCTTGCACTGCAGTTTCAGCACCTGCATGTAAAATGTGATTGGTGATTGATCTAATTGCATCATCAATATTTTCTCTGTAAATGTAGTGCTTTACAGAAAAAAAACAAAAGTTTTTCTTTTCTAAAACCATGCAAAATATTACTAATGTCTGTAAAATATTTATTTTCACTATCCATATTGCTTCCAATTTTAGTCGACAACTCCAAATTTTATTGTGAATACCATTAAGAATTTTATTTTTTCTATTAGAGAAATGTATTTTTCACAATGAAAGAAATTAAGCATGTACTGAAGTTGTGACTTCAAAACGAGATTCTTACCAACAAACCAGAAATACATTTTTCTAATAATCTCTGTGCCCTGTTACATTTTTGCATTCTAAAATGTTGGAAATTAAAAGGGTTAATTCTTAAAAGAGACATATCAACAGATGGGTATTTGGCAAAAGGGAGCTGAAGGTTCCTACCTTAACCTGGTGTGATCTATCAGGCATCAAATATGCACTGCATTTTTATTAAACAGCCAAGTTTAAGTATCCATGGTAACTGCTGGAGATTTCTATAGCAGTCTACATTATGATTATACTTCCATACCTGGTGGTTCTGTCTTCAGCATACTAGTGAACACAGAGGCTAATAGCAGTATTGTTTTAAGCAGCCAAAATAACAGCTAAAAAAGGAATCAAGTTATGCAATATGCTTTAAATAGGTTAGAGTAAAAGTTGGTGTATGTTACACTTCATGGTATTAATAGTTAGCAATAAATAAGCCAACCACCAGGGGAAAAATGCTTTAAAAAGTATCAGTGAGGTTGGGGACGAGGGGAGGGGAGAGGTGAAATGATTGGTTCATTGATTGGTTGATTTTTTTTTTTTTTAATGTATTCAGACACAGGATTTCTCTACTACTCTTTTATGCCTGACTGACTGAAGAGCTAAGCCAAAGATCAAAAGGGAGCTTAGATTTATTCAGTGTGGTACCAGTTAGGGGGAGGAAGGGGCATGTCCCCGGGTGCCGGCCGGGCCCTCCAGGAGTACTTCATCCCCTGGCGGCACTTCTGGTTTCACTGCCGGCGTTTCTGGGATCACCAGTCGGCTACTGGGGGGCGGGGGGGCCCATGCCCCCTCCCTGCTTGCCGATCGGCCACGGGCAGGGAGGTGCAGATTGGTCCCCAGGTGCCGGAGACCCGCTGTACGGCACTGGATTTACTTAGTCTTGAAAAGACAGAAACAATGCATAGTGGAAGGGAACTACACCCTTCTTGGTCAGGTAGTAAAAAAGGAACGATCCAGTTACTTATACCTAAAGGAACAAATTAGGCACCAACATGCAGGAAAGGTGTTTCAGACTCTGAGTGTCAGTCTTTCATAGGTGTCGAACTCAGGATTGTAGGTAGGCACCTCAGTTCAGGAGACAGCCGGATTTTAGACCCTTCTTTTTGGTATTTATTAGTTGGTTTAGGTATCACCCCCACTTAGTGTTCTGGGTGTTGTGAATTAGTCACCTTAGTCTCCACATGCAATTATATAGGATCTTAAATTGGTTCAGTTATGGTATATAGTTGGTAGCAATGTTAGACTTATTCTTGTGCAATCCCCGGACCAGCTCTGCAAAACTGCTACTTGGCAGGTAACAATAGGAAACTCAAAAATATATTCTAGAATATTGGGGTCCCATTCGCAAAGGCACAAAATACTATTCTTCACAAGAAAATATACATTTTTTATTTTGGCCTATTGAAGGACTTGTGAAATTAAGAACAGGTTTTCAGAAATATGTTGTGTTGAAGGATGTTATCCTAAAAGGGAAATACAAACACATTAAACTGATAACACAGCCATGACATACCATATTTCCTCACATAAAACATACATGTTTTATCCTGAAACCAGCTGGGGGAAACTTAGGTGTACATTATATACAAGAAATACAGATCCTGAGGGGTCCAAAGGTTTGGCAGTGGGGATCAGTGGCAGCACTAATTGCTGTAGCTCCCAGAGCATCCCCACATCTGGAATGCTGGTGTGGGCTAGCATGCCTAATCTGATCCTATATGCAGACCTATCCCTAGTGTATCGCATCTGTCTGGCAGCCAAGGCCAGGCTGCAGGTGGACCTGGCACATGGCCCTCAGGTTCTCCAGAACTCTAAGGTAATATTTTTCTTCCTTTTTTGGGCCTGCCAAAACCACGGTGTATGTTTATATTCTGAGGTGTGCGATATGCTTGAAAATATGGTCTATCAACTGTGTTGATGCCTAATGCAGGCACAGTGTGGAAATACATCATGCATTGTTATTGTGCTCTTTCAAGAGGTCTTATCTGGTTGGGTTATTTCAGTTTTCACAAGCATTCAATTTTTTGTATCACCACACATTGTTTGGTACACTTTCACTTGAAGTTCCACGTGAAGCGGTTAGTTGCTGTTAAATTATGAAACGCAAGATGTTAAATACAAGACTTTTTGTTGTCGTCATTGCTGATCCCAGCAGAATACATTACTTAGCATACTAATGAAATTATACAAAAGGGCTTAGCCTTAATTAAACAAACTCTGCATCAAGTTACTATGGCAACAACATTCCTGTTCATACAGTTTATACTTAAATATTATGTCTGTTCAAGGAGTCGTAGTTTGAAAACTGTAACAACATTCATGTTTTACATACCAAGGTGTTTTATTTATTTATTTTATTAGTGCAAGGTACATTTTCTCTTTCATCTGTGTTGTCTAGCCAGAAGGAAACTTGAAGCTCTGATGGTGGAGGGGGGGGGCACAAAAAGGATGAAAACACAGATGGTCATTGCAGGGAAGGAAATGGAGTGCTACTACTACAATAAAAAAGGAGATAAGGGTCAACAGAGAAACAGGTACATATATAATATGGTAATGTGGAAAAGGGAGTTCTGAGGGGTGTACATAAAGGCAATATAAAACGCATGGAAAAATGTGAAATATGTGATTGTAGTAACCACACTAAAGACTTAGGCTCTGGTAACTGACAGGTAAAAGAAAATTTCGGAATTTTGTATTGGAAGTGTGGCACTACTAAATGCCTTAATTTCTGAAATTAGGTAACTTAATTATGCAGTGTCAGTAAAAGCTGCAAATGAGTTTCTGTTGTAAGCTTAGGCAGAGGGTAGGGCAGGATGGTGCCTTAGAGACTAACTTGTTCAGAGAGGTACAATTCCTTTCAATTCCTCCCTGCATCTCAGAGATCTACCAAGGTGTATAACAAATTCAAAACTGGCAAGTGAGGTCAAGAGCTGAAATAATTTTTTCTACCAAAATCAGCTGAATGGTGAGGGAAAAGAAAGATTCATGAATTTTCAGCAAAGAAAAAGAGGAGTTTAATAGAATTCAGAAATTCTTCCAATGCAATGGTGTTGCCCCTTCTTTACACTGAGTGACTTGGGTTCATGCTATATAATTGCCTTAAAATTGACTTTAAATTATTCACTTCGAGATTAAAAGAATCATAGAAAAATAGGGCTGGAAGGCAAATCAGGGGGTCTTCTACTTCAGCTTCCTCTTCATAGCAGGGTCATTCCTGTTCAAACAATCCCAGCAAAATGTTTATCTAACCTGCACTCAAACTCTTCACCATCTTTTTTTGTAGCAACCCTGTTTGTTTTGAAGATAGTTATCAAGTCTGCTGTCAGTCTTCCCTTCTACAGACGAAATAATTCCAGTTCCTCAAACCTTCCCTTTCGTGTCATGTTTTCTACAGTTCAGATGATTTTTATTCCTCCGCTGAACTCTTTCTAAATTGTTCATATCATCCTTGAAGTTTGGTGTTTAGAACTGAACACGATACTCCATATGATGATTTACCATTGATGAACAGAGTGAAAGAATCAATTTTGGTGACATATGACACTCCTTTAATACATATGCTTTTAGTTTTTGTGACAATTATGGTCCTGTATGTATTTGTGGATTTGATTGTTTCTTCCTATGTATAATGCTTTGTATTTGTCCTTGCTGAATGTCATCCAGTTAATCTTTACGCAATTTTCCGATTTATTAAAGTTTTTTTAATCTTACTTCTGTCATGTCTGCTGACCCACCTAGCTTAATAATAAAATGGAGTATATATGTTCATTTCCATCTACCAAGTCATTAGTAAGGATTTTGAATAGTATTAGATCCAGGACAGATTCATGCAAAATCTCATTTGATGCCTCCTCCCTGTTTGACATTGAGCCATTTATGCTCTAATTTCAGCAAAAAAATCTCAGTTTTACCCATAAACTGAACATCAGAACAAACCTCCCTCTCTGGGCTCAAACCACCTTCTTTTGCATCATTTGGATATCTCCTGATCATTGGAGACATACGTTCATCATTTTCACAGGACTGGCATCTGCTTTTAAAAGAAGATGCAATATTTCTTTCTCTTATTTTTTGTTTGTTTTGGTTTTGCTTATAATTTTAAATCCTTTGATTTCAGATTTGGCAGTGTGGAGGCTCCCTGGAGATTGTAACATGTTCTCATGTTGGACATGTATTCCGAAAGGCAACCCCATATACTTTTCCTGGTGGTACGGGTCATGTGATCAACAAAAACAATAGAAGATTAGCAGAGGTCTGGATGGATGAGTTTAAAGACTTTTTCTATATAATATCCCCAGGTAAGGAATCATTTTTATGATTAATTTTGGATATGCTGAATTATTTAAAAAAACTAAAGAAATATATTGTGCCTGAGTGCATGTGTGCGTGTATGTGTGTGTACATGCACATGCGCCCCTGCTACACACTACATACTTTATGCAATTAACTGGTTAATTGTGCAATAAATGTAGACCAGCCACATGTGCAAAGTAAGATCAGCCATAAGTGCAAAGTACTGATCAGACAATTAACTGGTTAATCACTTAATAAATTAAAATCAACCAAATGTGCAAAGTAATTATCACATGATAAAATGACTATCTAGCTATAAAAAGAGCCACCCACCTATACAGTTAGTGCTCTTAAAATGTGTAACATCTCTTTAGCTGGTTTCTATCCAGCTTTAATTTGAACATATAGCTAGACCCTTACGGTGGGGAGGAGGGAAAGAGGGAGAGTGAGTCACAGAGAGTAGAAAGATGGATTTCTTCATTCCCTCACATAATTTTGAAGTGCCAAATCTTTCTATTTTGTTTTGGGGGGGTCAAACAGAAAAATGTATTGCCTGTCCATAAAAAGGACATAAATAAATGTTGGAGGCTACACTTTTTGGATCTGTTAAATCTGAAAAAATGGAATATGGCCAAGTCACCCTTGCACTCTGTTCCTTTGAAAGTTGTTAGAACCAGTGCAGATTAAAGCAGTTTCAAGTTTTAAATTGCTCCTTGGACCACAGCAGCACTTAATCCCATAAGAATCAAGGAGTACCTATGTATTTTATACTTAATTGTGTGCCCAACCCCTTCAGATATTGTTCTTGAAGATCCGGCCCATATTTTTTGAAAGTAGTTTGTATTTAGATAACACTTGCATCCAAATTCTACCTTTGATACGCATACATTTGAAGTTCTTCCTTGTATTTATAATTGTTATATTTCAGCAGCACATCAAAAGAGTGGATTGGCACATGTAAATATTTGTATATACGTTGATTACCCATTGATGCCAATCACATAGATGGGAAAAAAGGGAACCTATATACATGCCTGATGTCTGCTCTGACACATTCTAATTAGAATGCTTCAGCAGCCTTGGCATCGTGTGTATCCAGTGTCCCCATATTTCAAAATGGTGGCAAGGGCTCTTTTAATCTTGTTGCATGAGCTTTAGTTAAAGTGCCCCCACTGCCATTTTGAAGTGTGGGATACTGAATACACAAAATGCTGTGGGCATTTTAATTAGATTCCCAAGAGCTGCTCTAATGAAAATGCCCTCCTCTCCCTCCCCCACACACTGGAACACTTGCAAAGACCCCCTGATGAATGATAAGAAGTGAATAATTTACTTAAATACTGGCTAAAATATATATAAAATGGCAATTTTATATATATTCCCTCAATATCCCCAGCTGGGCTGCAGCGTGCCCTCGCACTGCAGCTGCTGCAGGAACCCTTCCCTCCTGGATGGGCTGCACCATACCACAGTCCAGGGCAGCTGCAGGGAGAGAGACCCTTGACCCCTTCTTCCCCCCCCACCCCCCAAGTCGGGCTGCAGCACACTGTGGAGCTGAGTTGGTTGTGAGGACAGAGACTCCCCCTTCCCCACAACTTGCCAGGCTGTGGCTCACAGCTGGCTGGAAGGAGCATGCAGTGCTGGGATTAGAAGCTGTTAATGACTCGGGTCAGTGACAGGGCCAATGTGGTGCCCGGGCCCAGCAAATGAGCTTTGCCCAAGGCGGGAGCACAGCACTGTACTTAGCCACCTGGGATGGAGCTGGAATGCAGCCTAATGAGAAGCATGATGGGATGGGTCACAAATGTTCAAAAAAGCATTCTAACATAGAGTGCTTTTGTCCAATACCACATCCATCAAGGGTTAACTTAGAATACAATTCACATTTTCAAGTGCTCTATGAGCTGTGAATGTGTGTTCAGCTATGGCTTTAGGGCGCTTTCTGCCCGTTTAGTGCATGATAGGTGTAACGTCTGTACCTAGCCCTAGAGGCCATGTCCACAGACATCTAACTAGAGTTCTTGACACTTCAGCACAGCTTTGGTTTCTATTTTTCCACTGGCTGAAGTAAAATCAGCCTGTTCACCTACCTGTCAGAAATAACATGGAAGAAGAGGGGAGTGGCTTTTTTCCCTCAGTAGCCGAGTGGGTAGGGAACTTCTTCAGGGAGTGGGAGACCCAGGTTTTGACACCTTTAAATTAAAGGGAGTTTGAACCTGCATCCCTTGCTTTCCAACAAATTGCTCCAGCCATCGGGTTGTGGGCTAGGAATTATCCAAACCCCTTTCCAGCCGTTCTCATAAAGCTGACCCACTGTACCTTGCATTTAATATTCTTTGGATAAAATGGAAAAAAACAACACTGGGTACTTTTTTCCTCATTGGGAGCAAGGGCACAGGCTAAAATCCAGAACCCTTTTCTGACTAAGGCAGCATCCATTTTAGCAACACACTTTTTGGCTTGTTCTCTTCCTTCTGGCCCTATATGTCTCCTCCTAATGTCTGCCAAGGGGGCCAGCTTCAAGAAGAGCGCTGGTAAAGGTTTTGGATCATACAGAACCTGTTGTGTTTAGACTATTTGTCAGGGAGGCAGAAGATGCAGTTTCAAACCCCCTCTTCATGCGGCAGCTGAGAAATCCTCTCCCTGCCATCACCCCCAGGTAGGTATTGTAAATACAGGCTACTGCGGTAAAACTCTAGAGAATCCTCACCCCCTGGCATCTAATACCCACTATTCATAGTTTTTGCCTGAGTAAAGTTGTGGGACTTAGCCGTCCTTATGCACACACCTATGTCCCTGCACAGCTGCCTAGCTAGAGCACAGCCCTATTAAGCATGTTTAATGAGTGCGGGCACATTTGCATGTCCAAAGGTGAATTGCAAACTATGTGTACCTACCAAAAACTGGAGGTGCCTCCCGTTTAGTCATACCCAACGAAATAGGATTTAGCTGTAAGTGTATCTTCTGTTAAAAGGAATGCAGCTTGTCAGAAACTTTTCAGTTGGATTAGAACAGGGGTACACAATTCAAGCCAGTGTGCCAGATCCAGCCCCAACCTTGTCATTTGGCCCATGGGACTCCCCACCAGTCTGTGGGGAGCTCCATAAGACCATGGCCCTGTGTGTTAGATCTGACACGCACGGCAGCATAGGGACCCAATCCCAACATGTGGGGCTGCGTGTGGGCAATATGCTGTCCTGGAGCCCTGATTCCAGCATGTAGGGCCAGGTGGCACAGGGTCCCAGCCCGCAAGGCTGGACAGGGATGGTGTGAGGTCCTGGGGCTACACTGCTAGCCTGCAGGGCTGGGAGGGGGCAGTACACGTTCCTAGGACCCTGATCCTGGCATGCAGGGCCAGGCAGGGGTGCCATGTTGTGGATCCAGGCATGCAGCCAAATCCTGGGATGTTGGATCCAATGCAGCTTGTGGACTGAGCACAGGGCCAAAGAGTTGAGCACCACTGATGTAAAGGATACATATAGGAAGTTGTAGAATTTTTTGATCTGATTTTAAAATATATTTCTTATTCTTTGTTTTTCATTTTCTTTCATCTTCAGTTTATGCAAATACTAAACCACCATAAACTATTTAGATAAGTGTAACAACCCTGGACCTCTTAAAGCTTGTGGCAGTTTTCAATATATTGGTTGTTTTGTTTTAAACCTGACTAGCAGATCATGTGAAGAAGAGTGGCTCCAGGAGAAATAGATCTTCACAGAACTGCCAACATCTCAGATTAAAAACAAAGACAAAAATTGAATACTTTAAATTGTAGCTGTAATCAGACAAAATAACTAAGTTTCTTTGAAAAGCTGATTCTGTAATAAAAACTGATTTTCCCCCTGTATTTCAAATAGTCTTTTCATTGGTCACAGCCAGTCTCTTTAAAACTACCACAGGCTTTATAAGCTAAGGCTTTTGTTTTTATGAGCTAAAGCCTGAGGTCTTATTGTATTTGGCTGAAATAAACTAAAAAATAAGGTTAATAAGAGGCTATTGTAAAATACATTTTAAAGATTTTTCTATGAAGTAGAAAGCTATTATAAGGTTCTTTATATTATGAACAGTTTTATTCATACCTTAAAATGACTGAGTAAACAAATTTCAAGCCATGCCAGTATAAAGCAACCTGGAAGTCCATTACATTTCATATCTTTTACAAATCATTGTTTTAAATACTAGTATTGTTTTATCCAAGCTCTTCGTGTTGCAACTATGACCTCAGTTGATTCTGTGACTGATTGCCAGACTGTCAGAATAATATATTAATACAGAGCCAAGCTAGTTACTACAAAATTATACTTCACTGATTAAAGTGAGCATTCTTCAGGCAGAATACTCTTTATAGTGCAGAAACTTTGGGTTGATCTTGTGTGGGGTCATGGGAGCCTGGCATCTCCCAAAGAGCTCTCTGCACCTTGTGGATCTAGTCTTTTGTCAAGAGGGTAATAGAAAATAGGAATAATGCCCGAACTGCAGAACTTTCAGTTTTTCATCAATTAAAAATGAAATGAGATAAACACACCCACACAAATTGCTCTGAGTATTTACATAAGAGAAGATAACCTGTTATAGTTTGAAAAATGTATGCAAGCCTTGTAGAAAAAAAATTATGAAGGAAAAATAGTGCCTTAATATTTGTTAGTTTGTATTTGTTCTTGGGGAAGGAGGATAGTAGGTGGTGCTAGGAATATCCACTGGCCATGTGGCCTTTTACTGCTCCTCATTGTATCATTCTGATAAGCTTAAGTAACTAAGTGTCCTACTCTTGGAAATGCGGGTTACAGTAAGTTGTGCAAATGAGAATTTTTAAGGTAAAAATTATTTCATATTCAGGAGAACCAGAGGAGAAGATGCAGTGTGCAATTGGGACATTAATTAGATTTTTGAGATTATTCCTTTCCAAAAGGGCTTCACTGTTTTATCACAGCATGCATGTCGAGAAGGTTGAATTAATTCCCTTACTGCACATTTTAAAAAATGCCTCATGCATTATGGTTTCCAAATTTACCTCCACAGTTTTTTACCCTCCTTCTGAAGCTTTTTTGGAGCTCACAGCTTTGGATAGAATATTTTATTTTTTAACACTGATATGATTAGTGCAACTTGAAACAATGGAAGGTGGAATTTGTCACCAGAACCCATTCTGCCACAGAATTATGCATGAAGATATCTTTCTGCTGATTCCTATAGTGATGTATTATTTAGTGTGTGGATCTTTTCTTATTGGATTGGGCTGGTAGATGCTTTCTTGCCCTGGGCGGAACACAGAACATTAATGAGTCTGCATGTTATGAATTATCTAATGTTCTGTTGTTTAGCTAAGAAAAAAATAACTTATTTGAAAGTTTTGAAATATGAGGATTTTGAATGATGGAATCCATTTTTAGTGAAGTAACTTCTTTACAAGCTTCACTGAATGAACACTTCAAAGATTTCTTGTAGGAACTTGCGTATTGGACAGGAAGAAATGGATTATTTTCTGAGTGGGAGAAGCTTCTAAAGTCATATTTGGATCCCTTTATGATGCCTAGCATTGCTGCCCTTCAGAATGTGGTACGTAGGGTGAGAAGTTCTTCTTCACTACCATATTTTTTTTTAACCAGGACTACTAATGTGAGGTTCCCAAATCGTATTTAGTTACATCAGGGATGCCAAACTCATCACTTCTTATAGGACAGATATAGACCATAATGTTCTTCATGAGCCATATCCAGATGCAGTGGGATTGAATGATGGCAGTGTTCATGGGGGTTAATGCAGCTATTGCTCTTCTCCCCATGCCATTGCAAACACATGGCCCCAAAGGAACTCTGTACCTGGGATTTCTGTGTCAGGACCTGGCCCCTCTGGGAAGCCTGTGGGCCAGACAACATGGCTCTGCAGGCCATCTGTTTGACTCCCCGACTTACATGATTCTCAGAAGTGGAAAGAACCCGCTCAGTCCATAGAAATGACTAATGGTGGCTGGTGTATCACCCTTTTGCAAGTTAGATAATTTTTATTTAGGCACTTGCAATTAAATACATAAAGCATAAATAGAAAGCTGTCTCCAATACACAGTGCTACTTAGTGACCTGTCCTCTATGTTGGCAGAGAAAGCCCAGTTTTCCTGATCCACAGTAAACTCTTCAGGAGGAGTTAAATAGGAAAGAAACTATGAGGTATCTTCTACATCATTTCACTAAAAGATGGGTTATTTCTTCATCCTAAATAACCCAGCAAAATACCCTGTGGGGACAGGGTTGACACACAATAAATTCATCAGGCCCAGGATTCTCTTACCCTGGTTCAAGTCAGTATGACTCCATTTGAGCTGCATTTCCTGGAACTATTCAAGTTTTATCTGCCCAATATGCCCTGGAAAACTTAGACTTCACTGCAGAAGAAAATACATGAGAAAAGTAATCTCAATACAAAAGTGACCTCCTTTAGGTCAGTCTGGGGAAGATAGTCTGCTACCAGCTTTGTCCTGTTCAGTGGGTGCATCTACACATGAAATTAATGTGATGCAATAAACTGAAGCAGTTCACTATGGAGTTAACTGCCCCTGGATACAGCATCTACCCATGCACCCGAGACAGCAGCACTTTGAGCTGGGGCAGAGCAAGCAAAGTTGGCAGCAGTCCCCTCGGGGGGAGGGGGGGGAGGGGAGGTGTCAGCCCCAGGTCCTGGGTGGTGGCCATAGGCAGAGGGAGAAAATATTATTGAGTGGGGGGGGGGGGGGGGCTGAGTGCATGCACGCTTACATGTGCACCCCCCCACAAGCAGGTAAGTCTGTTGTGGGAAAGAGATGTGGGGGGCAGATTGCCCCCATGGTGAGGAAGAGATTGGGGCAAGAGCAGGGGCTGGGGTGAATGGGGCCCCATGGCCGGGATGGGTCGTGGGACGTTCAGACCCTGGGTAGCTCATCCAGGGGCGCAGGGCGACTCCCACTGATGTGTGCATCCTGTCAGAAGCCTGGGGGGCACATATCCCGCCAGATCTGTGCGTGGGTGGAGGTGGGCTGCCACTGCAGACTGGGCTCTGCACCCTGCTGCCAGTGCCTTGGGAGCAGTGCATCGGCAGGAAGCATACCCTCAGGCCTCCACCAGGATGCCCACAGTGGTGGGAGCTTCCCCGCCCCCCCCATGCCCCTGGACAAGCCACCCAGGCTCCGAGCATCCCACAGCCTGCCCCGGCCCTGGGGCTCCATTCACCCCTGCCTCTGCCCCACTCCCTCCCTCACTATGGGGGCCTCAATCTGCCCCCCAGCTGCCATTCCCTGTGACAGACTTACCTGCTGTGGTGGGCAGTGCTCTGCATGCCGCAGGGCTGCTGCAGGCTGTGGCTGCATGTTTGTGTCTGTGTATGCCTGGCTCCCCCTCTCCCACTGCAGCTACCCAGAGCCTGCACCTGGGTGGCTCTGCAGCCCTCTGTGCTGCTATCACTGCCCTGTGTTTGGGGGGGCTAATCCCTGTTAGCCCCGGACTTCTGCCGCCTATGGTGGCAGCATGAAGGCTGGCTGGGGCATGAGAATGCCGAATGTGTGGAACCGTGTGGCCAGGTGGCAGGCAGGGGTCAAGCTATTGTGGAGTAGCAGCGGTGTCACGGTTCATGTCAAAGCACAAGTGTAGTACCCAGTTTGGTGTTGTCTGCTTCCTGCCTTTGCCTACCTAACCCCAGATTCTTCCCAGTGGACCATATTCCAGTTGGGTTCCCTGTGAAGTCTGATTTCTCTCCTGTGTCTAAAAAGATCATGGACTCACAACTTGGCCCCAAGATACCAGTACGTATTGTTATATAAAGAGGGCTGCCATTTGCCTCCCATAATGAGAACTTGCTGAAATTCATAGCCATCTACACATACTTGAGCAGCAGGAAGGTGCACTGAAGTAATATATCACTCACAGAAAGTGCTTTACAAAAAGTAAATAAGCACATAGGCAACACCCAGTCTGAAGGGTATTCAATACTTAACAAAGAAATGACAAATGGATTCCCCTTGTATCATTCAGTCACCATTGTACAAAGCATCCGTTGTATTTTGTCAATGCAAATTTTATTTGTAAGGAAGAAACTCTACTATGAAATTACAGTTCCAGTCTCGATAAATGATTATTGTAAGGTTTTTATTATTTTAATTGAGCTGTTTGACACAGGTTATTTAATTTATATAATAGCAATACATACACAAAACTAAATTACCAAAACTAGATTATAATGGATGAAGAAGAGAAAAGAAATAAATAGTTAGCCATGTTAGTCTGAAGTTAGGCAGAAAGCAGGGCAGTTTTGCACCTTTATAGACTAAATCAGAATTGTGTAGTGTAAGCTTTCCTAAGCAGAGGAGATGCTTCATTTATGAAAGTGCAAATCTATGCTGCCATCTGAAGAGAAATGATTTTAGGGGAATCACTGAAGTTAATAAACAGGTCTGAGGTAATGAAGCTTTATTAATTCTGAAGGCTACAGGTATCTCAGCTAGAACTCTCTTATGTTATCATTTAAAACTTGTATTAGAGAAGCAAAAGTCCCAACTGAGATTAGGGCCCCATTAAGGTTCTCATTGTACAAATTCAGAGTGAAAGAAAGCTTCTGAGGACTTAAATATGAAAGAGACCAGGCAGGTAAGAGATGAAAGGAAGTGGAATTTCCATTTTATAGAAGGAATTCTTATCCATAAAGATTAAAACAAGTCATCCAAGATCACACAAAATCTGTGGAAGTCAGGAAATGAATTCAGATCTCCTGAGTTTCTATCCAATGTCTTTATCATAAGAGTATTTTTACTTTCTTTTTTACAGTTTTTCTGCTTTTCAACTGGTAATTCAGTGATCTGCCAATTTTTGACTAGCCTGTTCAGGATTAAGTTTGGAACATAAAAAGGGCTTCTAGTGTATTGTTTTGAGACTGTTGGCTTTGTACTATGCATACAAAATAGGGATTGGTCATGCTTATTTTTAATGGTATGTGTGGGTTTATGCTGCTGCTTGAGCCAGAATCAAGGCAGGATAAGTGTAATCTTTTATTCCTCTTTCAGTCAGTCACCTGTTTATTCATCCTTTAAAATTCTAACAACATTTTTACATTAGTGAAATTAATTGAACTGTGTTGTGTGCTTATATTGAACTGTTTGTTTGTATTAAACACTTAGAACATTTTCAACCAATGTTAAATACACGCAACCAGGGATTAAAAATAAGGGACCAGATTATATCTCTCTTACCTCTGAAGGCAAGGCCAGAGGACCTTAACCTGCTTCTGTTAAAGTATCTGTAGTTTGCTATTGACTCAGGACATGGATCACAGCTTTTCCACTCATGCAAATTATTCTGAGCTATACAGGGTGGAGAGCATCTTTAAAGCAAGTGTGGAATTGGGTTTGTATGCATAGATGATTCTGTAGCCTGCTTTGGAAAGCATTTTGATAACTAACTGAGCAATGACACAAGGCCACTCCTATCTCTGGGTCTCAACTTTTCACCAGCCTCCCAAGCAAGGAAAGAGGAATTTCTCTATTCAGTAACCTACCAGGAGTCTCTAGATCTTAAAATAAAACCATGAAGGAGTTCTGGTCCCTGCTGGTTTCCAGTATTCTTCTCTGGTTGATCTATACTGGGGGAGGCTCAACCCCTGGCCTGTTGAGGTTGATTCAGTCCACAGAGACATGCAATCCTCAAAACTCCTTGTAGGTCTGAAAATTTCACAGTGAGGGAGCAAGGTAGTTGTAATTGATGTTCCCCTGCTGCCAAATTTCCAGATCCACAGGGAGCTCTGCAGGCTGTGTAGCTGCCCTGCACACTAGATTAGGTGCATGGGGCCTTGGCAGCACAAGGTCTGTGCTGACTCTGTGCAGGATCCAACCTGTGTACTTGCCGTACACCAGTCATCTGGCCCTCAGGGCCAAACGGTTGATTTATACTCCAATAGTAATGAACCCCTTGTTCTACCACTTCCTCTATTTGTTCCACCGCTTCGACTAACTTCTTGTATGGCAAATGACACCGACAAGACTTACCTTGCCTCCAGACTTTCAGTTTTTCTTCTTGTCTTTTATTTGGAGGCACTGGCCTATCTCCCAACTTGAGAATATGACCCAGGAAATTGTTTATTATCATTCCTGCTCATGAATGATTGGTTATTTGCATAATTGTAGATACAACTTTGAATAAGAACATTGTAGTATAAAGGTTTTCATCATGAAAAGTTTCAATTTAAATTACTGCTTTTGTGTTAGGAAAATTAAGATGAGCTGGTAACATTATACATTGTATAATCCAGTGTTAAATTTTGATTGCTTTTGTAGAGTTTTCCATCTTGATTAAGTTTTTAATTACAAAAAATTTAGAAGAGATGAAGCTTTCTAAAGTGGAGAGTAAAGGTTAGATTTATTAATTTCTGCAAAAAACAAATCAAAAGCTTTAGGGTACATAAATGGATATTGAAAATATGGAATCTGGTTTTCAGGCTCATTTGCAGTCTTTAATTGCAAGCTTATGTTCCTGTGCAAACCTTTAAAAATAAGCAAATTATATTATTGTAGAACTATTAAATAAATTGCAGTGCCCTACTACAGTCACCACCCCCTACATCTCGTCTCCTCCTTCCTGCACAATGTTGTTAGTCTGCATAATTGGACAAGGTCTTCCACCTATTTTGAATACAGAAACCAAAGTATAATTATGAATAGATCTTGATTACAATAGGATAATGAAATTAATCTTACACTCCTAAGGCGGCTGGGCTTCTGGCAAATTCTACTGAAGATTAATAAGAATTAATAAAGATTAATAAGATTAATAAAGAAGCAAGCCCTGCTGAGATTTTCTGCTTTCCAAAAAAGGCACATTGAGTCTGTAGAAAACATATATCATCATAAAAATGTCCAGGATCAAAATTATTGAGCCCAATTCTGCTCTAAGAAATTTTGTTTTAAATCCAAGAATTAATAGAACTCTCAATTTTCCATTTTAGCCTGATACTATTATTTGCAGAATATATCCTAGTGATGTCAGAAATAAAGATCATTGTATGCTTCAGCTGAAGATGATGTGAAATTGTATGAAAGAAAGCTTGTTTTTAAATAGGCAGACAAGGTTCTTTGTGTAAATCTGATATCTTTTATTACACTAATTCACATAGTTGGAAAAATTCTTCCTGTTAAGCTTTTGGTTTTAAATACCCTTCATCAGGCTGAGGAAGCATCTGCAGTTGGTGTGTGCTCTTCCACCCACCAACTGCAGATGCTTCCTCAGCCTAATGAAGGATACTTAAACCAAAATCTTGCTAAGAAGATTTTTTCCAACTATTTGAGTGGTGTAAGAAAAGATATCAAATATACCCAAAGAACCTTGTCTGCCTATGTCCTTAGACCAACATGGCTACAACCTACACCCCTGTTTTTAAATGCACATTTTCAACAATGAAGAAAAAATACCATATGAAACTATTTTTAATGGCCTTATGCCAAGTTAATGCCTTCTTTAAAATCCAATTAAATGATAAACAACCTTGTAAAATATAATGTATGTTAGTTATACAAAAAAGATTACTTATACTTTACTGGAGATGAGCAGATTTGTTGACAGTAAGAGGTGTTTTCTTACAAATAGTGATATCTGTGAAAGAGTTCTCTCCATTGACTTCAGCGGGCTTTGTATCAGGCCATAGAAGTAGTTGAGGTGGTAAAGGTTATGTTGCAATATAGATAAATGCTGCTATTTTAATAGTTATATCAATTTTCCCCTCATCATCCAATCATACCTGGTTTATGTTTTCTCAGATATTTCAGTGCATAAATAGAGAGATTTTTATTTTTTTTTCTTTGTTGCAGACTATCACAAACAGGTACAGAAAATATTTATTGTTTCATAGATTAAAATTTATCCCAGCGCAGAGATCCTTGCACAATACGCTCCACTTAGGAGCAAAATAAAATATGTTCCAGAGTATTTAATTTATGTAGGGTTGGATGCATCCACTCAGATTTTTAAAAACAATAATAATTCTTTAAAAAGCTATGAGAAGTATTTATCGTTCTCTCATCATGGATGATTATGCCAGTGTAGGAGTGTGATAACTCCTGGATGCCAATCACTCTGAAAGATATGGCCATAAACTATATGGCCATAAAAGAATTAAGCGAGTCTGAAGTTTATTTGCCAAAAGACTGATTTGCTAGATTAATGGACTACTCTACTGAGACTGAATACTACTCCCATACTTGGGAAAACTTTCATTGAGTTCAAAATTTTAGGCTTGACCCCTAAAATAGTCAAGTCCTTCAGCTTACAGTGTTTTGTTAACAGGAGATTTGCAGTGTACAGAGATGATCTTTAGGTCAGTCATGTTTGTAGGACAGCATTTGTGTAGCTGTACACTTGAATGCCAGTTCTTTTGTATAATTAACACTGAAATACTTTTGCACTCTTGTGTTCTGTAAGGTTATCTATACTTTCTTAAGGCATAACTTGTAGATAGTTTTATAGTGATGAAAATCCTTTTGGAACTATTTCTTCATATACGATCAGTTAGAAAATTATTAATGAATATATTCTAGGAACTCCCAAATGAAATTATGACCATCATCTTTATTGGGATGTGGGTTGCAAAGAGAACCAAAGAGAGATTAAGGTATTATAGAAAATCAAGTTGACAATATTGCTTATAAATAGGAGCCCTCTTTTCATAGATTCATAGATTCTAGGGTCGGAAGGGACCTCAGTGGGCCATCTAGTCCGACTCCCTGCCCCTGGCAGGCAAGATAAGGGTCACCAAACCTGGGATCATGTGATCCCAGCCAGCTGCTGGTCCAGTCTCCTCTTGAAGACCCCCAAGGATGGGGCAAGCACCACCTGCCTTGGAAGCCCATTCCACATCCTGGCAACCCTAACTGTGAAGAACTTTTTTCTAATGTCCAGTCTAAACCTACTCTCCAATATCTTATGGCCATTGTTCCTTGTTGTTCCAGGGGGTGCCCTGGTAAACAGATCATCACCTACTTCGTGTTGCTCTCCCCTTATGAATTTGTATGCTGCCACAAGGTCCTCTCTCAGCCTTCTCTTGGAGAGGCTGAAGATGTTAAGGTCCCTTAGACTTTCCTCATAGGGCCTTCCCTGCAGGCCTCCGATCAGATGAGTGGCTCTTCTTTGGACCCTCTCCAGGTTGTCCACATCCTGCTTGAACTGCAGCCTCCAGAACTGGACACAGTACTCCAGCTGTGGCCTGACCAGTGCTGCGTAGAGAGGGAGAATCACCTCCCTGGACCTGTTTGTGAAGCACCTACAGATGCATGACAGGGTGCGACTGGCTCTGCCAACTACATCATCACATCGATGACTCATGTTCATCCTGGAGTCAACAATGACTCCAAGATCTCTTTCAACCTCAGTGGTGCTGAGAAGGTCGCCCCCCAGCCTATAGGTCTGATGGTAGTTTTTTCTCCCTAGATGCAGCACCTTGCACTTGCCCTTACTGAATTGCATCTTGTTGCTCTCTGTCCACTTCCCCAACCTGTTGAGGTCAGCCTGGATCTGGTTCCTCCTCTCCAGGGTGTTAGCTTCACCCCATATTTTTGTTTCATCTGCAAATTTGGACAGGGTGCTTCCCACGCCCTCGTCCAGATCACTGATGAAGATGTTGAACAGCACTGGCCCCAGAACTAAGCCCTGAAGGACTCCACTGAAGACATCTTTCCAGGTTGACACTGACCCATTCACCATCACTCTCTGAGTACCACCTCTGAGCCAGTTTGCTACCCATTCTACTGTATAATCATCCAAGGCAAATCCCCTCAGTTTATTAATAAGGATGGTATGGGGATACCGTGTCAAAGGCCTTCTAGAAGTCCAGCTAGATAACATCCACCTTGACTCCTGCATCTAAACATTTGGTGGCCTTGTCGTAAAAAGAAACTAGGTTAGTCAGGCAGGACCTGCCTGCTGTAAACCCATGTTGGTTACCCCTCTGTACCACATTAGCCAGCGGACTCCCACAGATGTATTCTTTGATAATTTTTTCAAGGATTTTCCCTGGGATAGAGGTAAGGCTGACCAGTCTGTAGTTCCCCAGATTCTCCTTCCTCCCCTTCTTAAAGATTGGGACGAAATTGGCCCTCTTCCTATCCCCTGGGACCTGACCTGAGCACCATGAGTGCTCATATATCCTTGCTAGTGGTTCAGGTATGACGCTCACTAATTCCTTCAATACCCGTGGGTGGAGTCTGTCTGGTCCCGGTGATTTGAACACATCCAGTCCCTCCAAGTGTCCTTTTACTGTGTCGGCACTGACCGTTGGTCGGCCGATGTTCCCCTTGTTGATGTCCGTGATTCATATTGAGGGTTCATCTAGATTCCTATTTAAGAAGACAGAGGCAAAAAACACATTGAAGAGCTCTGCCTTGCCCTTGCTATCCGTCACTAAGCCCCCCTGCCTGTCCTGTAGGGGTCCTATGCTACCCTGTACCCTCTTTTTGCTCCCAATTTACCTAAAGAAGGACTTTTTTATTGTCCTTAATCCCTGCCACTAGCCTGACTCCTAGAGCTGCTTTGGCCTTCCTGACTGACTCCCTGCAGGTGCGGGCCAAGGAAGTGTACTCCTCCTTGCTAGCTACCCCCTGCTTCCTCTTCTGTATGCTACTTTTTTTGCCCTTAAGATATCCTGGATGACCCTGGTTAGCCAAAGGGTCTTCCTGGCCCCTTTGTCCCCTTTCCTCCGCCATGGGATTGTCTCGCTCTGAGCCCAAAGAATGGTATCCTTGAGAAATGACTACCCCTCCTGGAACCCCAAAGCATTTAGGCTCTTGGTTACTAGTACCCTGCTAATCAATCCCCTGAGCCTATTAAAGGTAGCCTTTTTAAAGTTTAGTGCCTGTGTCCTGCTAGGTATAGTGTCCGCCCTTCTCTGGATAGTGAATTCTGTTATTTGATGATTGCTGTCCCCTAAGTTGCCTTGAATCTGCAGGTCCCCCACCAGGTCATCCCCTGTGGCCAACACCAAGTCGAGCAAGGCGTTACCCCAGTGGGATTCCTTACCTCCTGTGTTAGGTGGAGGTTCTGAATACAGGTTAAGAGCCTGTGTGAGTGATTAGATTTAGCTGACTGTTTCTCCCAGCATATTCTGGGTAGTTAAGGTCCCCCATGACTACCATGTTTCTAGACTGCACAGCCTCTGAGAGCTGCCTGGAAAATTCCCCATCTACCTTGTCCTCCTGGTGCGGAGGCCTGTAGCAGACCCCCACCACCAGGTCCCTATCCCTCCGACCCCCTTGGATCCTAACCCACAGAGTCTCTGCTTGTCCATCCTCTGCTCCCAGTTTGATTAGGGAAGATGTGTACTGTTCTTTGACATAGAGAACAACACCACCTCCTTTTTTCCCTTCTCTATCTCTCCTGTACAACTTATAGCCCTCTGTTTTTTTATGAGAAACCTGCAAACAAAACATAAGATTTTATTTTCTGAATGTCAGAAAATTGTTACTAATATTAAAATTATTTTTTTACCCTTATGTCTAGTACAGATTTCTTCTCTTTGTTAATCTGTAAAATATAGATCTCTAGATAAGATAGTTAGAGAGCAGAGAGTTACATTCTAGTAATTAGTTCTCTGAAGGCATTATCTCTGAGTGCACACTCATCTACCCTACCTTCTTTTGGGAATTGATTCATTTGATTTCTTAGAGTAAGTCGTATGAGAAAGAGGAACTGGTGATTATTTACATTGGCATGGTGTTAAATATATCCCCTGAGTTAAGCGGGGTGTACACCTACTAATTATTACTGGAGGCAAAATTCATGATTAATCATGCTAGGAATTGTTATCTTGAAGCTGTGTTCTTGAGAACAGTGACTCTGCTATTAAGACTACCAGTCAGAGAACTCAGCGGATAGATAAAGTAACTCTCCTCCTCCTGGTCTGTAGGAATCAGAGTTTTGAAAATAGTACAATTTTAACAATTCCAAAATTTTCCATATCTAGTTTTAAACAAAATATTGTATTGACTTTCCAAAATAGTTTAGTTTCCCATATAATTAATTTATAGTCTGCTTTTATATGACACACAAGAATTAGGGAGATACTTTACGTACTTAAGTTTCCTTCAGGAGCAGGCACTAATTAAGGTGTGCCCTGTTCATTTTTAGAGGAGCAATTAGGAGTTCAGCACAATGCATATCCCCCTGGTTTCTCTGAGCCTACTTGACTTGCACAGCATGACCACTGTCACTCTACGTTCCCCTCACTCAGCCACAAGTCCTCATTCTTGAAGGAAGAACAGAACAGATTTGTGCTCACATGTTAGAAACTATGATGTTTGCTACAAAAGGTCTTATTTAGAGTAGGAATGTAATGTTATAAAATATTATTATTAATTATAACAATAATATTATTGTTATATTCAGTGCTACAGAATGTCATATTTGAAGTAGAAAGTTAGACACAGGATACTGAACTAGGTGGCTCATTAGTCTGACCCAATATGGAACTTATGATGTTCTTTTTGTATATCATACAATAACTTGGAAATGATTTTCATGCACTGAATGAATACTAGCCAGCATTTTTTGACAGAACATGTTCAATGTGTAGGTATGTCTTCCTGTAATCTGAGTAGCTATTCAAATCAGAGATCAGTTTTGTTAATTAGCCATAGTTATGAGACAGTTTTCTACAAGAGAATGGTTTGTCTGAACTAGATGAATTTTCTGGAAGGTTGTCTTTTATGCATTGTATTATTTTTAATGAACAGCTACTTCCAGAATGCTGACATCCCCAGAAGCAACAGTCTTTGTGGATTAGCTAGAAGCTTTTGTAGACAGTGCATGTGAAGTTCTGCTTTAGTGACAGTTCAAACAGAATAAGTTCTTTGACACTACCATTAACGTTCATGTTTAAAAAAAAATGAATGTTTTCATTAGCTGCTGTACTGTTTCTATATTAAAAACATTAAACACAGCTAAATTTTCACTCTTTTGTTATTAGCAGGAGCAAGTAGTCTCTAGCTTGCATCATATTTCACTCCCCCTAGGGAGGAGGCTCTTCTCAGCCAGACTGGTTGACCTGCTCCACCGGGCTTTAAACTAAGCCCAGTGGGGGACGGGGGAACTACCGCCACTGCTGGCCCGCTGAGCAATCCTTGCAAAGCCAGCGGATCACGGCACTCAAGGGAGCCCACCCCGGCCCCAGCCCTGGTAAAATCTGTGGGCAAGGAAGGAGCCCCCCAGGGGGCACTTGCCTGCCTCTACACTAATGCCAGGAGCTTGGGGAATAAGCAAGAGGAGCTCATCCTCCTGCTCAGTGCAAACAATTACGATGTCATAGGGATAACGGAGACCTGGTGGGACTCCACCCATGACTGGACCACGGGTATAGATGGCTATGCCCTGTACAGGAGGGATTGTGTAGAGAAAAGGGGCGGGGGTGTAGCTCTCTTTGTCAAGGAAAGCTACGCGTCCCTGCAAGCCGATATTGGCGACCAGGGTGGACGGCTGGAGACCCTCTGGGTTAAAATCCGTGGGGAACACGGCACAGGGGACACAATGGTGGGAGTCTATTACAGACCTCCCACCCAAAGTCCTGAGCTTGACCAGGAGTTTGCCCAGGAACTGGCTGAGGCAGCTTGCTCCAGGACCATGGTTGTCATGGGTGACTTCAATTACCCGGACATCTCGTGGGAGGATCGCTCAGCAAAATCTGAGCGGTCGCAGAGCTTCCTCTCGTGCGTGGATGACCTCTACCTGACTCAAGAAGTCTATGGGCCAACGAGAGACAAAGCGCTGCTCGACCTGGTGCTGGCTACTGGGGATGACCTAGTCGGCGACCTAGTGATCGATGGGAACCTGGGTGACAGCGACCATGAGCTGATCACCTTCACCATCTGCCGAAAAGCTGGCAAGTCAGTCAGCAACACGGAAGTCCTTGACTTCAGGAAAGCCGACTTTGACAAGCTCAGGAGGCTTGTCAGTGAGGCCCTAAGGGACTGTGACCACAGGGAGAGGGGAGTTCAAGAAGAGTGGTTGCTCCTCAAGGGAGCGATCCTCAATGCACAAACTAAGTCTATTCCATCTCGGAGGAAAGGCAGCAAGAGGGCACAGCAGCCCCCCTGGCTCTCCAGGGACCTAGCAGACCTCCTGAGGCTAAAAAGAAAGGCCTACAAAGGATGGAGGATGGGAGTCACCTCCAAGGAGGATTATTCTTCACTGGTCCGGTCCTGTAGAGAGCTGACCAGGAAAGCCAAGGCTGCAACTGAACTCCAGCTAGCTTTGAGCATCAAGGACAATAAAAAGTCCTTTTTCAGATATGTGGGGAGCCGGAGGAAAAGCAGGGGCAACGTTGGACCCCTGCTGAACCAGATGGGGCAACTGACAACTGACGCCCAGGAAAAAGCCAACCTATTAAATAGGTACTTTGTGTCAGTCTTTCATCAGCCCCATGGGACGCCCATGCCCGCTACAGGGCCGGGAAGTCCGGGTTAGGGTGATCCCCTGCCCTCCATTAATGCTGACTTCGTGAAGGAACATCTTGAGAAGCTGGATACCTTCAAGTCAGCCGGCCCTGACAATCTTCACCCCAGGGTACTCAAGGAGCTGGCGAGCATCATAGCCCAGCCTCTAGCACGGATCTTTGAAAACTCTTGGCGCTCTGGTGTAGTGCCCGAAGACTGGAAGAAGGCCAATGTGGTGCCTATCTTCAAGAAGATCTTAGAAAAGTTTATTAAGGAGGCCATCCTTAATGGACTGGCCGACACCAACATCTTAAGGGATAGCCAGCACGGGTTTGTTGCGGGTAGGTCTTGCTTGACCAATCTCATTTCCTTCTACGACCAGGTGACCTATCACCTGGACAAGGGAGATGAGATTGATGTCATATATCTTGACTTCAAAAAAGCCTTCGATCTGGTGTCCCATGATCGTCTCTTGGAGAAACTGACCAATTGTCGCCTTGGATCCTCCACGATCCACTGGCTGGAAAATTGGCCCCGGGGTCGGACCCAGAGGGTAGTAATTGATGGAAGTCACTCATCGTGGTGTCCTGTGACCAGTGGGGTCCCCCAGGGCTCTGTCCTTGGACCCATACTGTTCAACATCTTCATTAATGATGTGGACACTGGAGTCAGAAGCGGACTGGCTAAGTTCGCAGATGACACCAAACTTTGGGGCAAAGCATCCACACCAGAAGACAGGCAGATGATCCAGGCTGACCTGGACAGGCTCAGCAAGTGGGCGGACGAGAATCTGATGGTGTTCAACGCCAATAAATGCAAGGTTCTCCACCTTGGGGAAAAAAACCCCGCAGCATCCTTATAGGCTCGGCAGTGCTATGTTGGCTAGCACTATGGAAGAAAGAGACTTGGGGGTCATCATTGACCACAAGATGAACATGAGCCTGCAATGCGATGCTGCGGCTAGTAAAGCGACCAAAACTCTGGCTTGCATCCATAGATGCTTCTCAAGCAAATCCCGGGACGTCATTCTCCCCCTGTACTCGGCCTTAGTGAGGCCGCAGCTGGAGTACTGCGTCCAGTTTTGGGCTCCACAATTCAAAAAGGATGTGGAGAAGCTTGAGAGAGTCCAGAGAAGAGCCACACGCATGATCAGAGGTCAGGGAAGCAGACCCTACAATGACAGGCTGAGAGCCCTGGGGCTCTTTAGCCTGGAAAAGCGCAGGCTCAAGGGTGATCTGATGGCCACCTACAAGTTTATCAGGGGTGACCACCAGTATTTGGGGGAACGTTTATTCACCAGAGTGCCCCAAGGGATGACGAGGTCGAATGGTCACAAACTACTACAAGATCGTTTCAGGCTGGACATAAGGAAGAATTTCTTTACTGTCCGAGCCCCCAAGGTCTGGAACAGCCTGCCACCGGAGGTTGTTGAAGCGCCTTCTTTGAACACCTTCAAGATGAAACTGGATGCTTATCTTGCTGGGATCCTATGACCCCAGCTGACGTCCTGCCCTTTGGGTGGGGGGCTGGACTCGATGATCTTCCGAGGTCCCTTCCAGCCCTAATGTCTATGAAATCTATATACTTTAATAAGGGTAATACATTAAAATACAGAAAACCTGATCAAAGCATCATAATGCTAAGCACTGGACAGATACAAAAGTAGGTAGAGTTCTTGCAAAAAAAGGTTTCCAGTTTAAACTGTCAAATCGATAATAATAAGAGGAAAAAGAAAAGGGAATAAGTCATTAAAATGTATTATACTTTATATATGTGATATGCTCTACAAAAACCCATCCCCTTCCCTTGTGACTTTGATTTTTACTGAATTTTTCCCTATGTAGTTTTAGCTTCTTACAAGAACTTTTCTCCAGCATGAATTTTGTAGAAGTTGGGCCTTTTATCTTGGCAAACATATACAACTGCAACCCTATAACTGATGCCACCTGCTGTTTCTTACTCTTCTGTTTCCTAACTACTTTTGACACCAGTTCAGCTTTCCCTTGCTGATCTAGAGGGAGGTGATGGTTACTTCCACTCTTCATATTCATTAGGACTTTAAATAATATGGAATCTAGATTGTTAATTAAAGTTTTGGTTTGTACAGTAAGGCTTGGATCTTGCAGTCATTATACAGGGGAAACTACTCTTTTCTATTGACAGGTTATTAAAATGAGCCAGGTATGGTTTATGACACTGGAAAATGTACCTGTAAAAGACTTACCTTCCCAGACACGTGCAGTTGGGGTGCTGCGAAAATCACATGTTCTGTAAAGCACGAACAAGCGGAAATGTCACTGAATAAAGAGGATTTCTTTTGAGCATTTTGTGCCCACAGAGATTCTGAATACCATTTAGTACCAGGGATAAAAATCATTAAAGAAAATGGTGAATGTCAGTGGAAGAATGCATCAGTTGAAAGCTTCACCAAAGCTGAAGCTCCCTGGGAATGCAGAAGATGATGGAAATTGTCAGAGGCCTATAATGTGTCAGGGATGTACTTGGTAGCTGTGTCGGTCTGAAACAAAAAGAAATACAAAAATCTAGAACTCTTGGTTCCAAAATAATACCTTTTATTAGACCAACTGAGAAATCGCAAAAAAATAATCTTTTTCTGCAAGCTTTCGGGCTCAAAGGTCCTTCATCAGGCTCTGGGAAAAGTATTGATGGTAACCACTAATGTTGTATTTCAGAGGCCTATAAAGCATTATTGAGTCGGGGAGACTGGGGAGGAATTTGATAATAGACTTCAAATACCTGCAGGGCATTTTATAGAGAGGATGAAGATGGGCTTTTCTCTGGCCATAAGGGAGAGGACTATGAACAACAGACTCAAGCTACAGCGGAGGAAATTTACATTGGAGATTAGGAGGAACTTTCTGACTATGAGGGTGGTGAAGCACTGGAACAGACTACCTTGAGTAGTTGTAGAATCTCCAAGCTGGGAAATTTTCAAAAGCAGTTTGGGCAGACACTTGGCTGGTATGGTTTAGTGAGAGATAATTCTGCCTTGGGCAGGGAGCTGGACTAGATGACCTCATGAGGTCCCTTCCAGCCCTACTTTCCTTTGATCCTAGAAAAAATGAAATAGATTTTAGCTGCTTTCACTTTGTACCTGGGACAAAGAGTAGTAGTGAAAAAGAAAACTAGTAGATAATCTTATCCTTCCAATAGCAAATGTTTTTAATTGTTTTCAGTTAACTCAGGCAACGAAGGCTAACTATGAAACTTTCTGAGTGTCACACTCCATATAAAAATGAAACATGAAATATACACTGTTAACCTGGAGCAGATTCTGTTCCAAGATAAGATCCACAAGATGTGGTTGTATTTTCCACAGTGACCCAGAAATCAGGTAGAGGGAAGGACAGCATGGGAAGAATGTGCTAATGCACACAGAAGTAATAGGTAGGCTAGTTATAGCTGCAGGTATACTTTGATTGCAATTCAGATAATTATTAACATTAGATTAAGTAAAAAAATATCTGATTTTAGGTATGGGCAGTAGTGCAGCTACAGACAGACTGTTAAGATCAGCGTTAAGGTATTCAGAAGTGTAAGTTTGTAACGTGTGTGGATCTCTGCCAAGTCTCTCACACCTGCAAACATAAATATAACCTTTTCTTTCCTCTCCCCAGTGTTTTCGCTCATTCTTTCTTCCCCCCAGTCAGTTTCCTCACCACCTGTGCCCATCACCTTCTAGCCTAGTAACTCCCATGCTGGTCATCCTGTATATTCTTAAACATGAACAATTATATCAAAATGTTAGTTTTCATGTGCACATATCTCATTTGTGTAGGCAGCTGCAGCACAAGTGCACAAGTTAGGTAGGCCTTGAGAAAAAGCATGTGCATACTGTTTCAAGGTTCAACAGCTTAGTTACACTCTGCCAGTGATACTCAACTCTTTAGATTCAAGGCAGCCCTCCATAATTTTTCTGGATGTAGTGGCACCCCAGTTAAGAACCACTGTTTCAGTGGTATAGCTAATTGGTTCTGTGCCCTGTGCATAGAGGGGCTGAGGAGGGGGGTTGTATCAAGAGTAGAAGAAGGCAGGTGCAGGTGGGGCAGGCAGTCTTATTTGCTACTGCATGGGTTCACCCAGAGGCTCCAGGCACACAGAGGGGAGAGACCTGGGGCAGAGTCCCCTCATGAGCCTCATTCACCCTCTCATAGTTGCCAGTAATCTGCATGTAGATCCTGGCCATAAAAGCCTTAATTTGACAGTGGTGTGGAAGGGTTAACACAATAGCTGTTGCCATACAACATGGAAAGAGGGGGAGCCAGATTTTAACGGGAAGCCAGGCAGATCTTTGCCCTGTACCTGTTTCTAGAAGAGGGTGTGCTGGGCCGACTAGGAAAGGCTGCAGTAGAAGAGCTCCTGCTGCAGCCATGTCCAGCTCCTCCAGTGGCACTGGCTCTGCAGGACCCCATTTGAGAACTACTGCTACATGCACTCGCTGCATTGCCAAATCATTGTGTCGTCTTAATGATCCATTAGTATTCAATTCCCACTTAGTACCTAACCTTTTAAATCTAAAATGAATACTAAGTTACTATGTTTTTAGAGCACTTTATTTAAAGTGTTATTGGGAATTTAAATATAGTGCTTTTAGAATTTTAATTTGGGATTGTAAAAGCTTGTGTTTTACTCAGATTTATCCAGCAGATGATGTTAAATCCTTTTTTACAAGGGTAATTATATAATGAGTTTGATAATGAGTGTATTAGTTTAGTGAGTGAGAGCCATTGATAAACATTTTCACTCTCCCTTCGGCTGTTTTCATTTCTAATGTTAAAAGACTGATGAAGCTCTGAAGTGCAGTAACTCCAAAGTAAATTCTTTTAACCTATGAGATTAAGTGCCTGATCTAATGGGGTATGTTAGGTTATTATTCTTAAACACTCATGTAGCAGGCCATTTACCATGAGAGCAGTGACCCAGAATGACTGCTCCACATGCAGAGACACCATGCTTATTTTTGAGTACATGCTTTTGCTGCCATAGCCCACAATAAACACATTAGGGATAAAAAAGGTGTGGGAAAATATGTAACACTACTGACTGCACAGAGTAACTACCAATCAGGGCCGAACTTGTGTGTTCCTTTTGTTTTTTAAGACTGTCAATCCATCTCAGGAGGGGTCAGCCCACTTGGTTTATTGCTATCCATTTGCTGTGATCTGTTGGTTGGATGCTTAAGTCCCTCATATGTCTCACACTGTCTTCCTACCTCACCCTTGTTCATCCTCTCAACCTGTTGCCAAGTCCTGTCATCTTGTAGACCAGGGATGGCCAACCTGCAGTCCGAGTGCCACAAGTGGCTCAGTGGCAGATAGAGCAGAAAGCAGATAAGGTGGGGGAGCAGATTGGAGTGACACTTGGAGAGGCTGCAGAGCTAGTTTGTGGCAGGCCTGCCAAAAATTTGGTTCCCACTGTTGTAGACGATTTGTGTGGTTCTCCTTCTGTCCTGCCTTGATATATGGCCAGACCATCTTAATCTAGAGTTTTCTGACCTTTACAATGGTTCTTTTTGTACTCCCAAGTGTGTCCTGATATTGTAATTTTTCACTTTGTCCTTCAGGCTGATTCCCATAGTCCATCTCATCATTCTCATTTCTGACCTTTCTAGCATCTTTTTCTTTGTTCTCACAATCCAGGATTCTGCTTCATACGTTATCGTTGTTTTTTTATTATCTTGTAGTTGACCTTTAGTTTAATTAGCATCTTTTTATCACAGATTACCCTAGATATTTCTCTCCACTTTTTCAGTGCCACACTACTTGTTTTCTGACACACTTTTTGCAAGACTCATTTGTTGTTTATGACATTGCCCAGGTATGTGATTATCTCTGCCTGCATAAGTTGTTGTCCTCTTCTATCTCTAGTTTCAATTCTTTCCCTTCCATTCCTACTACTCAGCACAGCTTCCATCTTATGAGTGTTCATGCCAACCCCCCGCCCCCCCTCCCCCTTCCCTATGCCCGTTGGTGTTTCTCAGTTTTATCAGCCATGTTGACCAGGTCATTGGTGTTCTCTCATGTGCCGCGTCACTCTATATGCATCATGGTGATGAGGGCTGATCCGTGATATGGTCCAGTTGCTGTTGGGAAAGTAGCCATCTTTCCAAATGCTGTTTAAACTGCTGACTTGGCTCCTTTGCAATTTGAATGTCCAGATCTCCCACAGATTTTGGTTGAAATTTTTGATGTATGGTGTAAACAGGATCAAATCCACTAAGGTAACATAGTTACTATTCCATGTGGTAATAGTTCTTTTACTCAAGACCTGAGTTAAATATATTCATGCAAGTACTACTCATTTCAGAGAATGATCATTGCCTCTGTAGGCTTAAGTGTCTCCCAGGCACCACTCCTGCACTTATAAAAGAGGGAGGCTACACTGAAATTAATTTGCTGTTCATTGGGACTAGCTGAGTATCCCTCCACCTTTTTTTACTCTTCATCAATACTCCTTCAAAGTTTGTTCCATCAATCCCTCATTCATGGTAATAAACCGTTCCATATGAATAAGTCTATTGAAATCAAGAGCTTTCAAGATTAATTTCTTACTCTATACTGATACGTTGGTTCGCAAAAATAGAAGCGGAACAAACTAAGATTACGATAGAAATTAGGTCATGTTTTCAGCCTGCTCAGGGTTATGTGATTCCTTTTCATTTTCCCAGAAGTCACACAACTAAAGTCACATGTGCCATCCTCAAATTAAGGGCCTTTGATGTATATCAGTGGTTTTCAATCTTTTTTCCTTTGTAGACCCCCTAAGAAATGTTGAATGGAGGTGCGGACCCCTCTGAATTGTAACTGTGAGTTTTCTCTTACTTTGGATTGATCACAGTCATCTTTCAAAGACCCCTTAGACATAGGCTGTGGACCTTCAGGCATCCGAAGACCACAGGTTGAAAACCACTGATGTATATCATTTTGTCAGGTAATACGTAGTATTATTTATTAGGAAACATTCACAATGTAAAAAGGAGCCTGCCCCCCGTGCTTGATTATGTGTATGCAATTTCTACTGAAGCCCCCCCCCCCAAAAAAAAAAAGTATATATGAATATTCAAAGACAAAATGTAGCTCTAAGAATTTAATGGAATGTGTATTTCACTGAAGTTTGCAAGTAGACTATTTTGCAGAATCCATGGTTTCAGAATTTTAAGTATATTTAGAAAATACATCAATTTAAATGGGGCTGTGTTTCATACACATTTCAAACATAATACAATAGCTGTGCCAAAATCTTATGACTACATAAATTCAGGGAGATTCCTACACCTGAGTGGAGATCTTTTCAGGCTCAGGGCTTAACTTAATAAATATTCCACCCAATGAAATCAAAGCAGTAGGTATTTCAGATTTTTCTTGGGCTTCTTTTTATCATTGTGCTTATCAAGGCCATTGCATTTGAAGTTTAATTTCTAAAATAAGAATTAGGTAAGTGTATAGTACTATTTAATTAAAAGGGTATGAACTGATGACTGGAATGGGATCTATCGTCAAAGAATGAAAAATGTAATAATAACTGGCATGAGCCACAGGTAGAGTCAGCTTGGTGATTTCAGTTGTCTGTGATGTAGATTAACTGCACATCTGGGTGATTTGTCATAATTTTTTTCATGCAAGTTGTCTAGTGGAGTTTCAGGAAGTGTAATTCTTTGGAAAGCTGTGTGGGAAGATTATACTTGTGCCTGTCAGTAGCAAGTTTGGCTCTTTTATGAGCTGTCAGTCTGCCAACTACTCTTTAAATTTGCTCACAGTTTGGAAAGAAAATGTCAACATCCCATATATGTTGTCCATGAAACATTTAGCTAAGAGAAGAAAATGTACTCACTGACACTCACTATTAAATTTTAGGTAGAAAATTTAAATGAGCCCTGCCTGATTTAAACACAGAAATGGGTTTCATGCACATTACCAGTGGAAATTAAATTTATGGGTAAAGAAAATATCTTGATGTAAGTCCTGCTTTTCAAAGGCTTGGTTTAAATCAGTTGGAACAGCAAGAAAATTCTCACTTTGCTAATCAGTTTTGCTGTGTGAGGTGCTTTGTTATTGTATGAATGCCCATAATACCAGACTGGTATTTTTGTGTTGCAATTGCTAGAAGCTTATCTCTGGCTAGAAATTCAATATAATACTATAAATGCATCTTAAACTAAATTTCTCTATTTTGTTTTGTTTTTTCAAAATATAGCAAGTTGCCTTTATTAAGCTATGATTTTTATGTAGCCATCTTGACTTACATGTTAACAGGATAGGGCTGGGAATATTCTCTTGATATTTTGAAATAGTCTACATTGCCTCCACCGGCCACAAATATTGTCTTGCAGAACAACACGACATTCTGCGGGTAGGCACATATACATGAAAGAATGTGTTGCTTAATCTTAAATAGCAGTGTATTTCCTCATACTAGGACATACAATGACACTAATTACAGGCAGCTCATCTCACTTTTATCATACGTCTTTTCTCCTTGCCCCTCTCAACAGGCCTTTTAGAGTACGGCACTTTCTTTCTACTTTGTCTCTTGATGTTTGTTCTTCTGTCTCAAATGGAAAAGAACAAACTGTTTTATGTCAGAGTTTAACATGGTTGGTATTATTGCATGTAACAGACATTTAGCATATGGTACGGGTGAGTTGGATGTGGCAAGAAGATGAAGGGAAGAAGTGACTATCCATTGGCTAGGATATTTTACAAAATATATTAACAAAATATTTTCAAAATAATGACTTTATTAAATACAGATTTGTTGTAGGATCATGCAAGTCTCTTCTGTTCATTATAGCATCATTTAATAAAACCAGCAGTTGAGCCGACGTGCATGATTTTCAGTTACTAGCAGTGGGGTAGGTAGATATAGATCACACCAGAGGATTTAAGTGTATTGATTGCTGACTTTATACAGACCTTCCCTGCCCAAAATACTACGTAACTTAGATGAATAATTTCAGTGCAAGTATGACCTTGTAGTATTTGGACATTTCTAAACAGAAGGTGTATATTCATGTTGTGCATTGTATTTGGATGTAAAAATGAAGAGGCTCATTTAGGAGCTTGGGGATATTAGGATATTTTGACAGTCGTTCCTGTTTGTTCCCAAATGAAAAAAAAAGCATGATAACGAAGCCAAATTTTCCAATTCCTCATACTCAAAAATTGTCAGATGGTTTAAAAAATCATTATCTATTACATCTTTCAACATTTAGAGTGGGGAAAGGAAGTTGTCATCTTTATTTCTGCATATCCCTGTTCCTTTCTTTCTATCACTTCCTGTTCCTGATGCTGTCTTTTCCCTTTCTTGTTTCTCTTCCCACTTTATTTTTTTCCTCCCCTTCAGTCTTCTGCCCCTTCCTCACATAGACATGGTTTTCTGGAAGGCTACAATTAGCAAAAGACCAGGATTTCAATTACAGAGAACATACATATGGGCATCTTATGCTCAGTGTCCTATCCGCAAAGGGAGCTTGTAGCTATTCTTGCAAGAGCAAACTCACTTTTGGATATAGAAAGGACATATGGAAATGGCAGCAATTTTGACTGAGGAAGTATTGTGAAAAATAATGTGAATTGTGTCCATTTGAATAGGTATGCAGTTTCCAAGAAGCTGAGCACTTTTTTTAAAGAACTGATAGAGTGAGAAAAAGGTGACAAAACTAAAATGATCAACAAGTCTGTATTCTTCAGTTATGAAGCAGGTGGTTTCTTTGAATACAGCAGGTGGAGGTGAGGCTAAAACTGCTGTTTTTGCCTTGGCTGAAAAAAAATAGGCAAGAGCCAAGACAGGCATGCCTTGCAAACATTGCATCCAGGGACTGGATGATAAAATGTTTTTAATACACAGAATTTTGTTGTCACCTATCCATTTGGCTTATATCCATGGATTTTTTTCCCCCCTGTGGTGTTTCTGTAAAATGCTATCCAACCTAGTCGCTGCCAAGTTTTTACATAACTTTTAAATCTCAGTGGTCATTTGGGCAGTTTTAATTCACTAAAGCTAATTATGCTTAGAGATAAAAGGTTAGGGTTTTTACTACCCATTAATTCTAAAGACACTATGCTTGTAAATTTTGTCCCTATTTATGTAATCTGTGGTATTGAGTCACTGCAGTGGTTCAAAACAGAGATGAAAACTTTTCCTACCCATAATTGTTCTTCTTCTATTTATATCATTTTATTTTTCAAATATCTTTCAAGACAAGAAACACGACATTTGTACATCAACAAAGATGGAAGCAGTATACCATATAATTAAGGTACATAAAAGAAGGCAGATCAAATTCTTGTTTTATCTTGTGTGTCATTTAGAGCACTCTGGTGCTGGCAAAGAATACTCTGTTACATTTGCAGTGAAGTGAGGCAGAAAGAGGCCTGACAGATCATTGCCCATGTTAGTGAAAAAAAATCTAAAACAGCTTTGTCTAAATGAGCCGTATTGCAAAACCTAGAAGGGCTCTGATCTCTTGTAGTTTGTTAGTTGATCATAATGACTTGATAGGGAAACATTCATTTTATTAATTTAAATGTTCGTTGAAAGAGATTAATTGTATGCAGGCTATAGCCAGCATCAACTTGGATGGCTTAGTAATTATGCAGAAAATGGATGATGGCCATATACCCAAGGATCTCTTGTATGGAGAACTTTTTACAGGAAGAAGACTACATTGGCATCTCCAGTTCAAAGAGTCTTGCAAGAGAAATGTGAAGGCAATGAACATCGAGCCAAATGACTGGGAGAAGATTGCTGAGCTTCAAAGCGCTTGGAAACAGTCTATATAGCATGGAATGAAAACCTTCCAGAAAAGAAGAGCCCAGCATGCAGAAGAAAGATGAAACCTCAGGAAGAACCCTGCACTACATTCAGGATTGTTTGATACAAACTTCACTTGTGATAAGTGCACAAGAGACTGTCAGTCAAGAATTGGGCTTTTGCCTCGCTCACTATAAGGCATATAAATACCTATGTGTACAGTCAGTTTGGTCTGATGGACAGCATGTTACATTGGGAGTTAGAACACCTTTTAGAAGACACTCCATCTGACCTGTATCTCAGTTTGGATTCCTTCTTATATTTAGATTATAAGATCTTTGGGGCAGAGTCTCCCTCTTAAATATATCTGTGAAGCTCTATCACAAGGTTGTGGGATCTCTTTGTTTGGACCTTAGGGAAATATTTTAATGTAAGAAATTGTAATATCTTTTGTATGTGTGCGCGCCGGGTCTGACCCCGGGTCGCTTTCATCGCTCTGCACGCGGGCTGTGGCCAGCAGCCCGGGCTGGCGCCGAGCTAGAATTAGGCACAGACACGTAACGGTTGATTTTGAGATTATTTTACTTACACCGAGATGGTCGTGGTGTAGGCTGAGAACTTGCTTGAGTTGCGGTTACAACAAAAAACACGAACACACGTGGAGGTTGCAAGGCTCCACGCAGACAGAACACGAACAATCACGTGGAGCTTGCTAGGCTCCACGCAGACAAACTCCGGATGTCCAGGACAAGCACGCATAAAACTCGCCATTACGTCTTATAGTAGGCTCCGTTCGAAGACGGGAAGAGGTGGGCGGTGGATCAGGCCGCCAAACCCCTCTGAGCGACACACAGGGTTTCTATTACCCTGCCGCGCACACCCAGAGTCCCCACGAGATGGATGCGGAGTCCTCTTCGGCTTGGGCGGAAACTGCTCAAGCCTCTTATACGGCTAGCAGGCCAATCAGTAGCCGCCACGTGTGAATAATTTAGAACTAGCCAATTGTGGGGCACGAATTTGCATACGACGAGCGGGAAATCTTTGCACCGTGCATTTCTGTGTTGCAAAGGAAATGCACCCTGCAAAGATCGCTGCAAAGTGGCGGGAACACTCCCCTGCACGCGGGTTCTCTGCGCAGCAGAACTCCTCCGTGCAACAAAGCGGTAAACCCACGGGGATAATTCTTAGTGCCGAAGCACACACAAAAAAAATCAGACCTTTGGGTCATGACAGTATGAACCCTTTTTTATACCTCAAAGACAGGTAACATTAGTTACCATCCCACTACTCCTGGAAATAATTCAAGTTACCATTACTATTCAGTCAAATAACCTACTGAGAATGTGTCATATTGCTTTAAGATTTCTAAGTTTAGACGACATAACACCACTTGTGTTTTACGAATAAAAGTGTTCTGCTTCAGTTTGATGGTACTCAAATTGTCTCTGATTTGGTGGGGGGGAGGGGGAGAAACTGGCTAGACATCAGTTTGGTTAGACTGTTTTAGCATATCTGTGATCATTTTATTTGCATATGATGACTGCTTATTGTTATACTTTACTATCAAAGCCATGTTCCCTTTTTAAGGTAAGTTTTAAGAGATATATTTATGGTTACTTTTAGCATATTAGATCATCTTCAGTGACTCCATTTATCCACTTATAAAATAGAGATAAGAATAGTTGTCACTTCACACCAAAGTTGTTAAGTCCAGTTAATTTTTTATAAGCTCTTTGAGAGGATTCAATGAAAGGTAGGCCAAGTGCTATAATTTTGTAATTGATCTTAATTGTTATCATTTCTCATTTTTTCATCTTCGTAACAAAGCCTTTGCCTGACTGTTGCCTGGACTTCCTTGTTGATTCCAGTATGCTTTCAAACTGTGAATTACAATGGGATACACAGGAACATAACATTCTGGTGAACAAAACCAGACTTTGAACTCTGAGGCTGTGGGGGCCAATTAGAGAAAGGCATATGTTAGGGATGACTGAAGCATTTTAATGAAAATAGGACTGGTTCCAAAATTATTTGGAGTGTTTAAATTATTGAGATTATCTTTTGTCCTTTATTTCTTAATATCTATTAATTAAATTATTAGCCTAAAGAGATAAATGAGGAAATACCATTAACTTGGCCACATTTGTGTTACAAAATTCTTGCCCTGGACAAAAGAAGGAAGTGATGAAAATGGCAAATGTAGAATGAGGCTATTTCTAATGAGTTTTCCAGTCCAATTTTTCACATACTTGAGGTTTTGAAAAATATGAATAAACTCTGGTTCGTCTCACAGGATGCCTATACATGTGTTTGGGGCTGAAGGGGGATGGGACAGTTTAATTAAACTGTTCCTGGAGGACTGCTCTAATTAAAACATCTAACTGTCATGTGTATTAATACCCCATGGGATTAAAAATGGCCACGGGATGCTTTATCTAAACTTCATTCAATGAGATTTAAATAAAGCACCCAGCAGCTATTTTTAAATCTATAGAGCAATAAGGGGCCCTTTAGGAATCAGAGCTGGGGGGCAAAAAAGGCACCAGTCACAGGGCTCAAGTTCCTATATACTAATGCTAGGAGCATGGGGAAAAAGCAGGATGAACTAGCACTCCTGCTTGCAGAAAACACCTACGACTTAGTAGGGCTATCTGAAACCTGGTGGGATTCTTCACATGACTGGGCGGTACATATTGAGGGTTATAGGCTGTACAGAAAGGACAGGGTGGGGAAGAAAGGGGGAGGGGTTGCGCTCTATGTCAATGAGCAATATACATCGACCCTCATGAAGACGGAATCGAAGGAGGAGAAAGTAGAAGGATCGTGGGTTAAGTTACATGGGCAAGGAGAGAGGGATTTGGTGGTAGGGGTCTGCTGCAGACCCCCACACCAAGGGGAAGAACTAGATTCGGGGCTCCTGAGACAGCTCTCAGAGACCATAAAAACTAAGGAGGCGGTAGTCATGGGGGACCTAAACTACCCAGACATCTGCTGGGAGACAAAGACAGCAAAGTCCCACCGTTCACACACATTCCTATCCTGCGTACAGGACCTCCACCTGACGCAGGAGGTACACAGTCCTACTAGGAGGAATGCCTTCCTGGACCTGGTATTGGCAACGGGGGATGATATGATAGGGGACCTACAGATTGGTAGTCACCTGGGGGACAGTGATCACCAAATAATAGAATTCTTCATAAGATGTCGAGTGGGTAAGGTAACTAGTAAGGTGAAAGTGCTAGACTTTAGGAAAGCTGATTTCAATGAACTCAGGTGATTAGTCAAGGACGCACTGCAGAGTAGGAGTTTTGAAGAGAACGGAGCCCAGGAAGGGTGGCTGTACCTTAAGGAGATGATCCTTTGGGCACAGAGGGAGACGATCCTGATGCGAGGAAAAAGAGGGAAAGGGGCCAGGAGGCTTCCTTGGCTGACCAGAGAAATCCAGAGCAGCCTGCGGACTAAAAGGGGAGCATATAAAAAGTGGAAACAGGGAGAGATTACCAAAGAGGAGTATACCTCCTCTGCTCGCACTTGTAGAGAGGCAGTTAGACGGGCCAAAGCTACCATGGTGCTGAGGATGGCATCCCAAGTAAAGGATAACAAAAAATTGTTTTTTAGATATATAGGGAGTAAAAGGAAGGCCCAGGGTGGAATAGGACCCCTACTAAATGGGCAGAAGCAATTGGTGACGGACAGGGGGGACAAGGCTGAACTCCTCAACAAGTTCTTTGCTTCAGTGTTCCTAAGCGAGGGGCAGGACAAGTCTCACAATGGGATGGTAGAGAGGCAGCAGCAAGGCACCAGACTGCCATGCATAGACCCTGAGATGGTGCAGAGTCACTTGGAGGAACTGGATGCCTTTAAGTCGGCAGGCCCGGATGAGCTCCTTCCGAGGGTACTGAAGGCACTGGCTGACATCATTGCACAGCCACTGGTGGTAATATTTGAACACTCATGGCGCACGGGCCAGGACCCGGAGGACTGGAAAAGGGCCAATGTGGTCCCCATTTTCAAGAAGGGGAGGAAGGAGGACCCAGGCAACTATAGGCCAGTCAGTCTCACCTCCATCCTAGGCAAAGTCTTTGAAAAAATGATCAAGGCTCACATTTGCGAGAGCCCGGCTGGGCAAATTATGCTGAGGGGAAACCAGCACGGGTTCGTAGCAGGTAGATCATGCCTGACTAATCTAGTCTCTTTTTATGACCACGTTACAAAACGCCTGGACGCAGGAGTAGGGGTTGATGTCGTATACTTAGACTTCAGGAAGGCCTTCGATACGGTATCCCACACCATACTGGTAAACAAGTTAAGAGGCTGTGACTTGGATGACTACACAGTCCGGTGGGTGGCGAATTGGCTAGAGGGTCGCACCCAGAGAGTCGTAGCGGATGGGTCGGTATCGACCTGGAAGGGTGTGGGCAGTGGGGTCCCGCAGGGCTCGGTCCTTGGACCAGTATTCTTCAATGTCTTCATCAGCGACTTGGATGAGGGAGTGAAGTGTACTGAAACTCTGTCCAAGTTTGCGGATGACACAAAACTGTGGGGAGAAGTGGACACGCCAGAGGGCAGGAAACAACTACAAGCAGACCTGGACAGGTTGGACATATGGGCAGAAAACAACAGAATGCAATTCAACAAGGAGAAATGCAAAGTGCTGCACCTAGGGAGGAAAAATGTCCAGCACACCTACTGCCTAGGAAATGACCTGCTTGGTGGAACGGAAGCAGAAAGGGATCTTGGAGTCCTAGTGGACTCCAAGATGAACATGAGTCGGCAGTGTGACGAAGCCATCAGAAAAGCTAATGGCACTTTATCGTGCATCAGCAGATGCATGACGAACAGATTCAAGGAAGTGATACTTCCCCTCTATCGGGCACTGGTCAGACCGCAGTTGGAATACTGCGTGCAGTTTTGGGCGCTGAACTTCAAGAGTGATGTGGATAACCTGGAGAGGGTCCAGAGAAGGACCACATGTATGGTTAAGGGCTTGCAGGCCAAGCCCTATGAGGAGAGACTGGGGCACCTGGATCTCTTCAGCCTCCACAAGAGAAGGTTGAGAGGCGACCTTGTGGCTGCCTATAAGTTCATCACGGGGGCACAGAAGGGAATTGGTGAGGTTTTATTCACCAAGGCGCCCCCGGGGGTTACAAGAAATAATGGCCACAAGCTAGCAGAGAGCAGATTTAGACTGGACATTAGGAAGAGCTTCTTCACAGTTCGAGTGGCCAAGGTCTGGAACGGGCTCCCAAGGGAGGTGGTGCTCTCCCCTACCCTGGGGGTCTTCAAGAGGAGGTTAGATAAGCATCTAGCTGGGGTCATCTGAACCCAGCACTCTTTCCTGCCTATGCAGGGGGTTGGACTCGATGATCTATTGAGGTCCCTTCCGACCCTAGCATCTATGACTCTATAAGAGATTTATACATGTGACCATGAGGTCATGTTGGAGCATTCTAATTGTAACACGTAGCAGACACATTTAATCAAGTCTGCTTTGATACATTCTAGTTAGAATGTAAAAACCAGCACATGAATAGGCAGCCACAGATTCTTGAGTGCTTAGATGAACCAAAGATACAAATTTGTTGAGACTGACTAATTCTTATTGGGAATGCAGGGAAAAGGTTGAATAAAATGACTGCGATAAGAAAAAACATAATGGTTGCATCCCCGTGAGCAGAAATGTGTTTGCCTGGGGACAAGTAGTAACAGCACACCTTGCCACTGCTGCTTGTCCCTGGGGAGTGCCCTCACCACATGTACTCTGACGCATGACATTTTCCCTGCGTGTGAGGTAGGGGAGGCTGGGGCCAGCAACTCTGCTAGCCCCAGCAGCCTTACCTGGGGTCCTCGGGGCCTCTGGGAGCTGCAACCATGGCACTCCTGCAGCAGGGAATCTGGTAAAAGGCAAATCTCTTTTAAAAGAACATTGAATAATTTTTATTCAATAAATCCTATAGGATTATATAATATCATGTGTCTTTATTATTTGAAAATATTTTCTCCCTATATAAACAAATCCATAGCAGAGAACCATCAGTGTAGTCACTACATTTTATTGACTAGCACCTGACAATAAATGTTAGGTTTTTAAAACAATGTGCATTTAGCTATCAAATACAGTATTTCTAGTGTTTATTCCAACTTTTTTAGTGTGTTCTTTGAAAAACATTCTCTTTTAGGTAAATCAAAACTACATCATACATACCCCAATATAGTTTTGATCTTGAAACTGCCACTCATGTATGTAATAATGCTCATCTGTGTAAGAGTTTGGCAAGGATAGTAACATTTTCTAGAAATCTTTTTTTTAATCTTTTGAGTGATTATCCTCATTGTCACTGGAGACATGTGTAACGTGCCTGGTGCTGGAGCAGCCAAAGTGTCTCTACTGACTGCTGCTTGGACCACAACTTATTGCCCCCTCTGGCCCCTTGTGATCCAGCTGTGTTCCCTCTCCTGCCATGAGTTGATGTTAAGATTTGACAGGGAGACTGCCCCTAGCATACATGCAAGAGGGGCTTGGGGGGACAGGCCCTTGTCTAGGTTGAAGGTTGAGGCTTTTTGGCCTTGACCCACTTTAATTTAGCTGGGTCCTTCTGTCCAAGGCCCACGGTACCAGGACCCTGGGCTCTCAGCCACAGCTTGCCCTCACAGGCCCTGGGTTCATGCCCCCAGTTTTTGTTGTCTGGTAACATGGTCCTCCAACAAACAGCAGTCCTCCTTCTAAATTTCTTTGGCTTCTGCCCCCACTCAGCCCACTGGGTCCCTGACCCTGAAAGAGCTTTACACTGGGTACCCATACCGCACCCCTGTGGCCTCCAGTCAACCCCTTCCAGCCACCCACAGTCCACTGGTATTGAACAAAATTTAAAAAATGAATATCCACTTCAAAGAAAGGTCTCCCCAGCTGGGGTTAATCCCACACCATGGTAGTACCACCACATTGGCAAAAAACACTTATCTTTCACTGTCTGGTGGTGCAGGGGCTTCCTTCCCACTCCTCTGCAGTCAGGAGTCCTTTCTCCTTGGGTGGCCAACTCATCTGCTCCCTTGAGCTCTGCTTCTTGCAGCTTGTAAAACCCAACTCTTACCCCGATGCAAGCCAGGAGCTGTCCCTGCTTGCTGTGGGACTGGGTTTATATTCCCCAGCCCAGCCTCCTTCCAGTCATATGACCAAGTTTGGAATTTTTTTTCCTTAGCTGTACCTATAGTGTGCTCTGTAGCTCTTCAGTGAGGGGATAAAAGGTACTGCATGCTCCTTGCACCTCAGTTTCTTTCATTTGTGATTGGCTCCAGACATGTCAGCCTTCTTAAGACTTTATACTTTGTGTTTTGTGTCTACTTTCTTTAACACACTCATTTTATTTTATTATGTTTTGGGAGAAAGGAGCCTCACATGAAAATTTATTCACATGGCATTGCCACCATGGGCCTTTCTCTCTCTCCCTCTTTTTTTAATTTGGTGAAGAGAAGCCATGGCTTCTCTCTGAACAATGGGAATCAAGGTGTTCCCATCTTGTAATAACACCATATGTGTCTCAGAGTCTAGGCACTTGCATTGTCTGGGAGAGTCCCATGTTCCTGAAAAAAGCTCCATATATCCAGGATCAGAAAGAAACATGATATTACACTTTAACTCTGTCCTGGTCCTGTCCATAGGACCTCTCTTGAATCACAATACTCTAAATACGGCTTGGTGCCATGCACTTAACCACACTGGTTCGTCATGAACTTGACTCAGTGGGCCAGTTTCAGATCCATGTCTCCAGGCTCCAAGCTTCACCATTGCTGTGTCCTATGCAGTATCTACTGCTAAAGCTCATAGCAATCCAAGATGTTATAGCTCAATATGTCTACCACTGAGTGAACACCTAAGACATTCCTTTGAAAGATCGTCTCTTGGAGAAACTGGCCAGTTGTCGCCTTGGGTCCCCCACGATCCACTGGCTGGAAAATTGGCTCCGGGGTCGGACCCAGAGGGTAGTAATTGATGGAAGTCACTCATCATGGTGTCCTGTGACCAGTGGGGTCCCCCAGGGCTCTGTCCTTGGACCCATACTGTTCAACATCTTCATTAATGATGTGGACACTGGAGTCAGAAGCGGACTGGCCAAGTTCGCCGATGACACCAAACTTTGGGGCAAAGCATCCACACCAGAAGACAGGCGGATGATCCAGGCTGACCTGGACAGGCTCAGCAAGTGGGCAGATGAGAATCTGATGGTGTTCAACGCTGATAAATGCAAGGTTCTCCACCTTGGGAAAAAAAATCTGCAGCATCCTTATAGGCTCGGCAGTGCTATGTTGGTTAGCACTATGGAAGAAAGAGACTTGGGGGTCATCATGGACCACAAGATGAACATGAGCCTGCAATGCGATGCTGCGGCTAGTAAAGCGACCAAAACGCTGGCTTGCATCCATAGATGCTTCTCAAGCAAATCCCGGGACGTCATTCTCCCCCTGTACTCGGCCTTAGTGAGGCCGCAGCTGGAGTACTGCGTCCAGTTTTGGGCTCCACAACTCAAAAAGGATGTGGAGAAGCTTGAGAGAGTCCAGAGAAGAGCCACGCGCATGATCAGAGGTCAGGGAAGCAGACCCTACGATGACAGGCTGAGAGCCCTGGGGCTCTTTAGCCTGGAAAAGCGCAGGCTCAAGGGTGATCTGATGGCCACCTACAAGTTTATCAGGGGTGACCACCAGTATCTAGGGGAACGTTTGTTCACCAGAGCGCCCCAAGGGATGACGAGGACGAATGGTCACAAACTACTACAAGATCGTTTCAGGCTGGACATAAGGAAGAATTTCTTTACTGTCCGAGCCCCCAAGGTCTGGAACAGCCTACCACCGGAGGTCGTTCAAGCGCCTTCATTGAACACCTTCAAGATGAAACTGGATGCTTATCTTGCTGGGATCCTATGACCCCAGCTGACGTCCTGCCCTTTGGGCGGGGGGCTGGACTCGATGATCTTCCGAGGTCCCTTCCAGCCCTAATGTCTATGAAATCTATGAAATGTGTTAATCTCTTTAGCCAACCCCAAATTCCCTGTATCATGCAGTAGCTCAAACTTCACTTTCAGCAGATCTAGATCTTATGTACACTACTTCTCACTCAATGGCCCTAGTAGTAGTCATGTGGTATTCTTCCTTGTCACAAGTCCCAGGCTTTCTAAAGAGTTTCAGAATACAATAAGGCAAGGGGCAGACATTCAAAAAGCCAGAGCTTGAATTGATTCAATCTTTGCAGGTTAGTCTAACCTACCTAGGCTGAACCGATTTATAACAGTGCAGACATTCCCTCTGGACTGAGGAAATGCGGGCACATGCCTGCAGTTGCTCAGGTCAGAAACTGGGGGATGCTAGAGCACACCCTTGACTGCAGAGAAGCTGTGCTGGGGGTGTGTAGCCAGGCCGGGCAATAGCCGGGCTGAACTGGTTAGAGAGGGGTTCAATTCAATTCTCCCCTCCCTGTTCCACCAGCAAGGACCCAAGCTAGGTCTGCCAGGTGCTCCCCCCTCACTGCTGCAGTGGCAGGGCCAGGCTAGGCACAGCCAGATGCCAGCCGGCATGACCCCTGAGTCAGCGGGGGCACAGGGGTAGGTTATTGCCCCTGTACCTCTACTGCCCCGGGGGGACCACAGCGGAGTCTGCCTGCCCCAACCACTACCACTTCTTGCTTCCTGCTTGCAGCAAGTGCCGGAATAAGCTCCCCACCACAATGCTGGAGGGAGAGGGAATAACCCCTATCGCTGCCCCTCTCCTAGGGGGCCGTGTCAACTGGCATCTGGCTGAGCCCCCGGCCGGCTGCTGCAGCAGCAAGCGGGCAGGGCTTTGATGGGGGCAGCAGCTTCTGTCATAGTGTCAGGGAGCATGAGCCCCTTCCTGGTGGGGAGGCAACGCTGTGGGGTGGGCAGAGCTGCAGCAGACTGCGTGGCAGCACTGGGGTCCAGAGTGGGGAGCGCCCAGCAGATCTGGCTCAAGTCCCTGCCGGAGGGCCAGGGATCGGGGAATTAAACCCCACTCTAGCCAGACCCTTGTCCCTGCTCCAGCTGGGAAACAGAGTGGTAGGGCCAGCCCTGCTTCACTGGAGCAGAGCCCAGCCCAGAGAGCATGTCGGGATGCTGGGGTACTCTGGTTTGGGGAACAGGGACTGGTGTGGGGGTCAGGGACAGGCATGGGGCACACCAGGGGTGACAAACACTGAAGTGAGAGAGGACAGGCAGCAAGGGGCAGGAGTCTGTCTGCTTTACTTCCCCAATACCACCTGTCTCCATGCTGCTGCTTATCCTGCTGCAGTGGTGTGTGTGGGGAAGGGCGGGATTTAAGATGATCCTCCAAAATTAGATTATAAGCATGGAAAATTATAACATTTATGCGTTTTCCTTCTTTGAAATCCATTACAACCTGAAATACGGTAAAAAGAAGACAAATGCATTTTTCCAAAAAATATAGATTTTAATATGTGTCAATTTCCCACACATTGTGAATCAGTATAACCACATTTCACACTAAGGCACATTAATTTCTATTATTTTGGGCATGGTATACTTTGGGAACTTCTCAGTCTTGGAAACTTTTTACCAATTTGCCAGTTTTGTATATTTTCTACACATTGCAAATGAGGCATTACAGGGAACTCCACAGCCAAGTTCATTGGTATTTTGACTGATTGGAATAGTGATTAGTTGCCAGTTAGTTTGCTTGCTTTTGATACACGTGTGAAATGAAAGTCGCAGGATTTCAGAAATGTGTCATTTGTTTTAAATTTATTCTTTAGTGAATCATGTTATAAGAAAGTTTACAGAAAGTATGAAAGGAACATTAAGTCATTATTCTGTGCAGATGGTGCTGGGAAGTTAGAGAAACTGCAGCTTATTTTGTGATAGTCTTTCAGTTCTAGGGCCCTCTTTTCCCTTTCTCCAGTTTGCTAAAACTAGTTCTGTTGTGTCTGTTCTGCTGAATCACCAATAAATTCTATTTTCCAGTTAAAATACATTCGATTGCAAAGATTAAAGTGTTTAATAAGCTGCTCTTTATATCAGAGCACACATAGATAGATTCCAAAGATTCACTCTGATTATTTTGCGTAGAGTTTTGTTGAAAATGCCAAATGCTCTACTGAGGTCGTATTTGTATGATGAGCAAATTAGTTTCACAGACTTTAGTTCAAGCACCCCCACCAACATTTTGAAACATGGGGACACTGATACATGAAACACAGAGGTTGGCTGGAGCATGGTAATTACAGTAAAGGCCACATTATTCGGCACCTTACGAACCGGCATGCCCTATTAACCGGCATGCTGGTTTATAAGGTAAAAGCAAAACTGGAAGTGCCCACCATGGCACTTCCAGTTTCACCGAGCCCCCACAGCCCAGAACAAAGCAGCCTGCACTGTCGAGCCCCCATAGCCTGCAGCATAGCAGCCTGCGTGGGGCCCCCTCTCTGTCTCCCGGCACACTGATGCAGTGGGAGGGGCAGTGACGTGGCAGGAGGGGTGGTGGCGCACTGGATGCAGCAGGAGAGGCGGCAGAGCGACCAGGCAAAGACACCTGTTTGGGCCTCTTAGGTAACCGGCATATTTGGTTATCCAGCACCACCCATTCCCCATGGGTGCTGGATAACAAAGCTTTTGCTGTACTACGCTTCAGCAAATTCAATGAACTGAGTCTACTCTGATGTGCTATAATTACAGTGCATCAGAACAGCCTCTGTGCTCATGTACAGACACCTTAAGGTGCCAGCAACACTGTATTTAGCAGTTAGGTTAGAAATTATAACCAAGGCTTATTGGGCATTTTTTCCTGTAAGCTGGGCTACATATCAGAAGAGGTATCTGTATCACCATGTCATCTAAGGGTGTAATTTATTATTTATATAGTAATAATGGTATGAGCTTTTGCAAGGGTACAGTTATAGTGATAATAGTGATGCCTTTTTCCATTTTGGGACTTGAAATAGTCTATACAGTAGGGGCACTGTCTATGTTAAAATTTGGGGCCTTTAACTTTACTGATATAGTTAACTAGTGAGCTACACTGGCATAGTTAAAGTGGGAAGAGTCCTGACGCTGTTGCCATTCACACTCATACTCATAGATGTTAGGGTCAGAAGGGACCTCAGTAGGTCATCAAATCTGACCCCTTGCCCTGGGCAGGAAAGAGTGTCGGGGTCAGATAACCACAGGTAGGTGCTTGTTCAGTCTCCTCTTGAAAGACCCCCAAGGTAGGGGAGAGCACCACCTCCCTTGGAAGCCCATTCCAGATTCTGGCAACCCTTACTGTGAAGAAGTTCTTTCTAATGTCCAACCTGAATCTGCTCTCTGTCAATTTGTGGCCATTGTTCCTAGTTACTCCAGGGGGTGCCCTCATAAATAGAACATCTCCTATTCCCTGCTGCCCTCTCCTGATAAATTTATAGGCAGCCACAAGATCACCTCTTAGCCTTCTCTTGCGAAGGCTGAAGAAATCCAGGTCCCTCAGTCTCTCCTTATAGGGCCTAGGGCCTTGCCTGCAGAGACATACGCGTGGCCCTCCTCTGAACCCTCTCAAGATTCTCTGCATCCCTCATGATGTGCGGGGCCAAAACTGGACTCAGTACTCCAACTGCGGCCTGACCAGTGCTGCTTAGAGGGGAAGTGTCACCTCCCCGGATCTGTTTGTCATGCATCTGCTAATGCATGATAAAGTGCGGTTAGCCTTATTGATCACTTTGTCACGTTAATGACTCATGTTCATCTTAGAGTCAACTATGACTCCAAGATCCCTTTCCGTTGCTGAGAAGGTCATCCCCCAGCCTGTAAGTGTGTTGGTGATTCTTTTTAGAGCCACCGTTCTTCTAATTTGTTGGGGGGGTTTTTAACAGAATGATTGGCTTGTGTCTGGCCACTAAGTGCTCAATGCAAATTTAGTCTTCATTAACCTGAACTAGTTTTCACGCATAATATTTGTGGAAAATGTGAATACTGTTATTGGGGTAAGGTGGTCTGAAATTTCCTTAAGCAGTTGCTGCCAATTTGTGTCTTAAATTCACTTATCTTTTGTATCAGATCTAAAAATCTTTGTTCATGATCATCCGTTTTCATAAACTGCCTTGAATAATTTCTTTCCCGAACTATCAATGTGTTTCCAGCTTTTTTTTCTTAAATCATGTTTGCCCGTGTGAGACATTGGTCTATTTTTTCTGTTTATCTAAAAGTAGAATCAATATCTCAGGACTTACCTTATTATTTTACTCACAATAATTCTTAATTGGGCAGATAGTTCCAATGAAGTAAATAGATACACTGGGGAGAAAAAAAAGGAGAGAAAAATCTACTGTTAGCCTAGTGTTTGTCTCTCTACAGTCAGGATCTCTCTTTGAGATTTTGCCTTGGGACCCAAAACATCGCAATAAGGCATTGCTGTAGGACAGCTGAAGGAAATTGAGAGAATGAAGAGAAAACTATTGTAAACTAAAATAGGAAGTAAAATAATTAAATTGCTTACAATACTCTATCTTTAGTACTCAGAGTGTGCCCCTCATGATAGAATCTGAACACCACAACATTTTAATGCATTTCTTTTCACTTACGATTTAACTCTGGCTTACAGGTGGAGAACTCGGGCTTAGACCGACTAATGTAATTTTCCCTTAAAAACTTGAAGTTTATGGTAGAGCAGGAAATTGTACCATGGTTTCCAAAATCAGGGCTACTATTTCTAGTTCTCTACATGTGGCATTTATGTAGATGTCAGATAGGATTTTTCATCTTGAAAGGTTTGCCTTAAGGTTTCTATTCCTTTTTAAAAAATAAATTCCATTAAAAAAATTATTACTGCACAGATAACTATTAAGGAATACATCAAGGTATTAGTAAAACTAACTGAGAGAAGTTTTCAAGAACAATCAAGCACATTTAACATTCTGGTTTGTACCTTAAAATCAAGTTATGTTGGCTCCCATCTCTTTCCATTCTTTTAAATGTGTTGTAGTTACTTTTGTTAATCTCATTGTTTATTAACACTAACATAATGGTAAAAAAAAAAATTTTACGGGCCTAGGTAGCCTAGGAGCATAAGTCTTCCAGTGTGCTCTTAAGTAACCAAGCAAAGGACTTCACTTGTCTTGGTCTACAACACCTACATTTAAGCAGGGTAATTTCTGAACAACTGAAGATTCAGGAATGCAGTCCAACAATCAAAGACTTTCTCAGGGATTGACTGTGGAAGTGATCACGTACCTGTAGTATGCACCATCAAGTTAAGGTTGAGGAAACATAAGAAACCAAAAGCAACAAAGAAGCTTGATTATTCAATTCTAATGGGAAAAGATCTGATTAAAGAAAGGTACACAGTTGCAGTCAGAAATTGTTTTCAAGAACTTGAAGATGAAGGAAATATGTCAAATTGGGAAACTTTCAAAGAAGCACTAGTTGAAATAGCCAAGGAGGTTATTCCATCAAAAGTAAGCCAAAAGAAACCGAAATGGATGACTGAAGAAATCTGTGAACTTATAGAAGAAAGGTGAAAACCCATAGTATGGAAGAGTATAAGAAACTGGACAAAATAATTTGATCAATGTGTAATGAAGAAAAGGAAGAGTAGGAACAATGTACAAAGATAGAAAAACCAAAGGATAAAGATGTTACATTAATGTATAGGAATATCAAAGCCATCACAGGCAAAGGAGAATGTACTGCTCGGGGACATATAAAAGCCAAGAATGGTGATATAATTATGGAATGAGAACAAGTATTTAAAAGATGGACAGAGTATATTAAAGAGTTATTCCACGACAGTCAAGAAGAAGAGCTATCTATTAAGATGAACATGGACGGTTTGTAAATTCTAAAGTCAGAATTACAAAAAGTTATCAACCAAATGAAAACCAGTAAAGATGCAGGACCAGATGAGATTGCAGTAGAACAAATCAAATGTTTGAAAGAGTTTGGTATAGAAAAGTTAACAACTGTTATCAGTGAGATTTATGAAAGTGGAGAAATACCTGAGGACCTCAGTAAATCGATCTTTGTTGTGCTCCCCAAAAGACCTGGAGACATTGAATGTGAGCTCTATTGAATCATCAGTTTAATGAGCCATGTAACAACAATCCTATTAAAGCTGCTGATGTTGAGAGCTAGAAGTAGAAGACTGGAGATTGCAGAAATTCTGTCTTCATGGTACAAACGCTTTTGGAGAGGGCAACAGAAATGTGAAAAGACCTTTTCTTGTGTTTTATTGATTATACCAAAGCTTTTGATTAGAGTCAAGCATGAAGAGTTCATGAAAATACTGGAAGAACTGGATATCGATGGTAAAGACTTGAGAATTGTAAGAAACCTCTATTGGGACCAAACTGCAGCAGTGAGGATAGAAAACGAATTAAGTGATTTCATCAAAACTGAGAGGTGTGAGGCAAGGCTGTGTTTTTTCCCCTGACTTGTTCAACTTGTACAGTGAGAAAATAATGAGGGAGATTGAGGATTTACTGGGGCTGATCGTTGGCGGACAGAATTTGAACAACTTGCATTGTGCTGGTGACACAGTCTTAATAGCTGATTCAGAAGAGAAGCTGCAAGGAATTTTAGTAAAATTATTAGTGAAAGCGAGAAGAAGTTTTTCTACGTATCAACTGTAGAAAAACAGAGAATACATGGTAATTACAAAGAAGATCATTCTTGTATACAACATCTAAGTGGAAAAGGAACAGATAAGGCAGGTCATTTCATTTAATTACTTTGGAAACTAACATCACATGGTAAATGTGATCATGAAATAATACAGAGAATAGGGATGGCAAAAGATGCATTTTTGAAAATGAAAATGATATTAACAAATAGTAAGATTTATATGGGGATGAAGTTAAGAGTTTTGGATTGCTATGTTATACCAGTCCTCATGTATGCATCAGAATGCTGGACAATACTGCCAAATATTGAAAGGAAAATTGAAGCAAGTAAGATGTCATTTTTAAGGCGCATTTTGAAGTATGTTGGACAAGTCACACTTCAAATGAAGATATTTTGTTAAGAGCAGGCTGCAGAAAGAGGAGACAGTTGGAGTTTCTCAGACATGTTATGAGGAAAGAGAAAATCGAAAGTCTGTTCATAATGGGAAAGACTGAAGGAAGGAGAGGTTGTGGAAAACAAAGGTTGACATGTCAAGAGTCTATCTAAATGAATGAATGTATCAACACTGGAAATTCTATATGCCTCAAAGAAGAGATCTGTGGAAGACCATGGTCACCAATGTCCTGTTTGGATATGGTACCTAGAGAGAGAGAGAATTTCTGAGCACCTTCACCAGGTTCAAAATGACCTAATTAGGCATCTAGCAATAATATAGAGTCAATGGAGAGTGTCTCTAAGGAGTGATTCAGAACGTTGGAAGAAGTTTAGAGGTAGGCACCCTGAAGACTAAAAGGGAAGGAAGAAGTCCCCAGTTCTAGTCTTTACTGCCAAGTTTATTTATGGTTTCTAGCTGAAAACTGTCTAAAATAAATCAGGATAGAATGGCAGGAGGGAATGGAACCCAGGACTGTCCTCCCCTGGGAAATATAGTAGAATACAAAGGTAGAATCATTTCTGCTTATTCTTCTTTTTCCCTCATGACACTCACATTCTTGGGTGTCCTGTGATTCCCCCCTCCCCCCCTTTAGGATTGGAGCCTAAATTATAGCCTGGTGGTACTCCCCTAGGAAATGGGAGATTGAGTTGCAGTCCATTCAGAAATACATAATTCCTACTTACTTAAACATCTACTGAAAAAAATAGAGCCTGGCTGCAAGGTATTTTGGGGGAAAAAATTATCCTCTGACTTCAAAGTGCTCTAATCTTGTGTCCCTTGTCCTATGACTCTTAAAGTATATAGACTTGACTTTCTAAAGTAAACAGGAAGTAGGGTTTTTTTTTAACAAAAGCCTTTCTTATCTCCATACATCACAGCAAAAGACTGTAGGAGAGGAGACAATTAGCCCAATTGTATTTACCTCTGCAGATTCCCTTTACGATGGTATTTAACATGATGAAAGTCCTGTTTTTGCAATTCATCTCAAAAGAGCCACATTGATTTCAGTGGGTTTCTGTATAGTGAGATAAATTTCAGGAACTGAAAGTAACATGAATTAGATAATCCCCATTACTCCAGCTATTTACAATGCACCAACCTGTAAGAGCATCCAAGACATAATACAGGAAAAGTACAGATAAAAATGGGAGAGGGGGGAGAAGTTCCTTTCAGTGTGATTGGTAAGGTAGTGAAATGAGCTTCCAGGGCATTGGTGGAAGCATTATGGCTTGAGTGGGGGAGGGTGGACGAATAATAACAATTAGATTGCCAGAAACTTTCCTTTATAAAAGAAGTGTGTGTGACCTTTTCTTTAAGAAGATCTTGAAAATATTAACACCATACTGGAATAATTGCCAATGTGAACATTATGAAGCTGGATTGCTGCCATAAAAATGGTGGAGATACCTGGGACTTGCCAAAGCATCTGTATCAGTGGGTGGGAGAGAGGCAGGCTGTGCTAGATTCCACACTTCTGCATTGGCCACCTCCAGGTTCAGTACCTGGATCCATTCCTCTTAATAGTCTTTTACAGCTGCCTGCTAACGTAGTTAGCTCTGTAATGTCAGTGGTGGCAGAATACAGCAGTGCCAGGTCATGGTACAAGCCTTGCTGGTGATGCTCAGTAGGGGCTCGTTAAATTTATCCATGATTTAAAAACCACTTTATAATAGAATTGCCCAATCAAATATTCAAAATTCAGGAAATGCCAGATTTGTAGTTGCTATGTAATATGAATTTGGCTCCTTCGTACATGCACATTCTGCTGAAATGATTAATTACATGATCCCAAGCTTTTTTTTCCCCAGAGCACTTCTGCTTTACTCAGTGCACGTGATGATTTTACAATGAGGCAGAATTCGATCACATGGTCAACCATAAAATATTCGATTACAACCCCTGCTTAGCATGGTTTCACTTAGTGCAATTTCACTATAGTGCTCATTTCAAATGAATACCTGATTCTTCTGAGTGCTCAGCTAGTTTCTTTATAGCGCTTGTTGGAATCAGTGAATTTTGCCAGGTTGGGAGAAGTTGTGCTGAGGAGGAGCAGCAGCAGCAGCCGTGGCAAGAAGCAGCGAGTGGCAGCAAATGTGCAGGCAGGCTTGAGCATGGGGCCTGTGCCAGCACCCCAGGGCCAGCAGGGGCCCAGGGCGGGGTAGCAGGGGTGCAGGGCCCAGGCTGGCACATGGTGCTGGAGCATGGTAGAGAGAAGCAGTAGCGGTGAGAAACAGTAAGTGGGCAGGCGGGAGTGAGCGCTAAGCGGGGGGTTTCCTGTACCTGATTTTGTAAACTGAAGACTGATTTTTTTAAATTTTAATTTAAAACTAAACTCAACAACAACAAAGAAATAGAAATGATATTGTAAGGAACAGTCCTGCATTATCAAAGAGATGGACTCAATTTTTTCTTAAATCACAGATCAGGACTGCATGTTTATTTATTACATATTTATTATTATGGTATATATTATGCATCATGTAATGATTATATTATTATTACATTTAAATAAGATTTTTGTTTGACTTTATATTAGGCAAAAATTATGACTGTCCAATAAGTTATTACTCTTAGGCCTCTGGTAGCCGATGATCAGCTGATTTTCCATAGTATCAGGACAGAACCAGGTCTTAACCTGGCCCCAGTGCAGTCATTGCCAGCCAACAATCAGCTGATCATTGGTGGGATAGGGATTGCACTAGGGCTGGAGCCCCACTGCGGTCCCTGCCAACCAGTAGCTTGCTGATTTTTGGCTGAATCAGGATAGCACCAAGGAAGGTTCAAGCCCTGGTATGGTCCAATCCTGCAAATGATCAACTGATTGTCAGCCAGCTCTGGACACCAAATGGGCGGTGGGGGCTTGAGCCCTGATGTGGTTGCAGAGCCAGTCAAGAATCAACTGATTGTTGGGCACCCAACTTTCAACTTACTGTGTGAAGATAGTCTGGAATCATGTCCTGGGCTCTCCCTGCACTGACAAGCAGGACATGATTGGGATTTGACATTAAAGTACATTAAATGATGCTAAATAATTTTGAAGAACTGGTAAAAAATCAAAATCTTCACAAAGTATTAATGCCCAAAAGAAGGAGTGAAGTTAGTTGAGTTTGCTCCTGCAGAACTTTACCCTGAGCTAAACAGGCTGAAAAATAACACTTTTGCAGCACTGGGTTACACCAGTTTTCAAATGTTTCCAATGGGATACAGCAGTTTCGTCATGTCTTCCATACTCATGGAGAACTGCAACACTGACAACATGTCAACAAAACCTTAACAAACTCTTCCAGTGATACGTGCATGAAATCAGATTAGATTCTTAAGACAGAATGTTATATTATTTTTAAGAAGCATTATTAATAAACTTCTGTCAAATATTAGGCAAATGTCATAAAAATGCTTATAAAATTATGACCCAAACTCATTCCTAATCTTTTTTTTCCCCATGTGCTTTCCATTTAAAATTCATAATATATATGTTTGGGGTTTTCTGGGGGGGAGATAAAGTTTGTCTCTCAATTCACAGCGATTCAACAGGATTCTGATCCGGATCAGAGCCAGTAAATTGTATTGTACTACAAATGGTTAAACACCTATTTCATCACCTTTGTTTCATTCCTATGAAATGCATGAGTCCCTTCTATTATCATCATGATGAATTACTTTATGCTATCTTGTTTAAAAATAAAAAACAGTACAGTCCCACATTTAGGCTGTATACAAAATATGGCAGTTAGCCCAAAAGAGGTGTTACACTGCCCAGTTTTCCAATTTGTCCTACTTGAAAATCATCTACTTTGGTAATCTAATCTGTTTCTAAATTCTTGTAATATTTGTAACCCACTCATTTACAAGCTATATTTTATAGGGCCCTGGCAGATATTATTTCCATCAAGCAATGGAAACTGGCAGGCCATGTGACCTGTTTCACATTCACAGGGCAAGCTATCCAAAGGGCAAAAAAATTGCCCTGGGAACTTCCTCTGCCAGCCAGGGGAGCTGAGGAGCTGAAGAGCTGCTGGCAAGACTGTAATCCCTCTAGAAACCCTGCTGCCTATGACAAGTAAGCTCTGAGCTCCACCTGGCTGAAGAAGCGGTTCCCCTGACCTTTGCACAAAGAGGAGACTTGTACAAAAGGGGGAATAGGGGGAGGAAGGAGTAAGGAGCAGCAGGGCTCAGACTCTCCTGGACCACTGTATGAGGTGCATTTGGGGTATGTACTTCTTGCTCCCCACCTTGTCCCCACCAGCAGCTTTCCAAACAAATTTCCTCCCCCTCTCAGATTGCTGTTGTGTATAAGCAAAGCACACCATGGTGTGCATGCACACTAACTAATTTGTCAGGGGCTATGGATACACATAATATGTTCAGTTATGTAATACTTTATTCTACTGTTATCTAGAACATTTACCTATGTTTTCTTATTTAAATTTAATTAAAGTTACTACAACATCCTTCTACACATGCAAGTAAAGGCACAATAGAATCTAATGCATAGTCCACACATTCATGCTTCCTGCCATACCACATGTGATCCCAGAACACCTTACTGCTGGTGGAGCAGGAGCCTGATCCTCCTCCTGCAGCTGAGAGCCTCATCAGCTGACCTGAGCTCCCAGCTGTGAGGGCATCCCAGGAGTCCCCATGACTGGGAGACTGAAGCTAATGCTATCTTCCAACAGCAGCTGAAAGCCCTGTCAGCTGGGAGCTCCCAGGATCAGGGATGCACCTGGGACTCCCCAACTGGGAGCTCTGATCAGCTGATGGGGCTCCCAGCCCCAGGAGCCCCTGGCCACATGTTCAGTTAATGGTTTGATAGGAAGCAGATACAAAGTTGTAACATATAACTTTGAGAGGTCTTGGATGATTGGAAAAGGGCAAACATAGTGCCCATATTTAAGAAAGAGAAAAAGGAGGATCCAGAATACTACAGACCAGTCAGCCTCATCAAAGTCCCTGGAAAAATCATGAAGAACCTCAAGGAATCCATTTCTAAGCACTTGGAGGAGAAAAAGGTGATTAGGATTAGGGAAGTGATTATTCCCCTCTATTCAGAACTGGGGAGGCCACACTGTGTTCAGTTTTGCACTCCCCACTACAGAAAGGATGTGGACAAATTGGAGAGTCCAGCGGAGGGCAACAAAAATGGTGATGGGGCTGGGGTACATGACTTATAAAGAAGAGGCCAAGAGAACTGTTCAGAGCAGGGAGTACATGCTGAAAAGGGAGGCACACTCAGAATAACTGTGCTGAGAGTGAAACGCCAGAGGACTGCGTTAAGGGGGGAGGCATACCTTGGATAACCGTGCTTAGGGCTGTAAGAGGAGAAGCTGAGGGAAATGGGTTTATTTAGTTTAGAGAAGAGAAGACTGATAGGGGATTTAATAGTAGCCTTCAACTACCTGAAGAGGGGTTCCACAGAGGATGGAGCTAGACTGTTCTCAGTGGTGGCAGATGACAGAACAAGGAGCAATGGTCTCAAGTTGTAGCAAGGGAAGTTTAGGTTAGATATTAGGAAGAATTTTCTCACTAGAAGGGTGGTAAAACACTGGAACAGGTTACCCAGAGAGATGGTAGAATCTTCATCCTTGAAGGTTTTCAAGACCCAGCTAGACAAAGCTTTGGCTGGGATGATCTGGTTCAGAGACGGGCAATTATTACAGATGGAGGGCCACTTACCGAGTTTGTACAAGCTGTTGAGGGATGTGTGCATTGGTGAGGCGTAGGAGGTGCATGCGGGTGCACATACACCCCCTGAGTGTGGCGGTGCACCCCTTGCGAAAAGGCAGCACCGCCACTTGCCACCCCTCCTCCCTTGCCGCCAACACCTCCAGCAGCATCTGCAGGCAGCCCATGATCACTGTTGGCCAGTGCCGACACTGCCGGTGGTGTCTGTGGGTAGTCACCAACCACTGGTCAGCGCTCACTATCCCCCATCCCTCCCCCCACCGCCAACAGCACTGCGGCTGCTCCCCGCTTGCCTCTGCCATGCTCCTGCCACTGACATCACCACCGCCTGCAGGAGCTCACAGTGACCCCCCAGCCTCTGGGGGCATGCAGCATTCATGGCCGCATGGGTTGCCCCATCCCTTGATAGGTGCCCTGCCCCCTGGTTGCCATCTTGGTACTGGAAGTCCTGCCCCCTGACCTTTGCCACCAGAAGTCCCGTCCCTTGCCCTGGGAATACTCCTTTCAGCAAAGGCATTTGCCATCTCAAAACCAGAAAAATACCAAATTATATTCTAAAAATCAAACATCTACTACAACATTCATTAATTTGATTTCAGAAAATATTTTTGTTCTGATTTACACGTGTTTGTGTAGTGTACATAGAGGTGACTCCACAATAGTTTTAAAATTAAGTCTTACTCTTTTATATTGGGGGTGGTATGAGTGGGTGGGTATAGGGTTGTGGGGGGCTGTGGGTGCGTGGGTATGTAGAGTGTGGTGGAGGTTGGGGGGTGGGATTTTCTTGGGGGTGGATAGATGTGGGGGGTCTGGGTGTGTATGGGGTTGGGGGTGTGTATGGGGTGAGAGAGCATATGGGGATGTGTGGATATATGTGGGGTGGGGTGCGTATGGAGTTTGTGGGGGCTGTGAGTCTATGGGGGGAGAGCTTCTGTGGTGTGAGGGGGTATGCGGGTCTGCATGTATGGCAGTGCAAGGGGGGTGTGGGTGCATGTGTATGGTGGGGTGTGTTCACGTGGGACTCCCCCTACAAACAGACACACATACACACATGATATCTCTCTCCCTCCCTCCCTCCCTCCCTCCCTCACTGTACACACAGACACACACACACCTACCCCTGGCCCTGCTTCTGGCCCTGGGGTACCGACACTGGCCCTGTGCTTCCGCTTGCTGCCACTTCCCCTCATCTGCTACTGCTGCCCTTGTTCTGCTGCTTCCCTGTCCCCCCCCCTATGCCCACCGCTTCAGTATCACATCCCAGCTGCATTGCATGGCACTGCACAGAGCCAGCCAGGCTGGCTCCTGCTAAGTCCTGCACTCCAGCAATGCAGCCGGGAACCAAGTGAAGCCAGAGTGGCCTGAAGAGGGGTGGGGAGGAGTAGGGGTGGCGGGCAGGGAAGCGAGAAAATGGCGGCTACAGGTTGGTGGCAAGTGGCAGCAAGTGGGTGCATGGGAGTGCAGTGACAACTGGGTGGGAGCACTGGGCCCACACTGGTGCCCCAGGACCAGGACCAGTGGAGGCCTAGGGCAGGGCAACAGAAGTACGGGGCCCAGGCTGGCAGGGACTCTATGGAGTTGGGCTGAGCTGCACCAGTGGGGAGAAGGGGGAGCCAGCCTGGCTTCATAGAGCCTCTGCCAGCCCAGGCCCTGTGCTCCTTCTGCCCTGCCCTGGGGTCCTGCTGGCACTGGCCCTGGGGTAGAGATGCGGGTCCCATGCTACTGCCCAGTTGTCGCTACGCTGCCACGTGCCTGCTCACTGCTACTCATGCCCCCCGCCTGTAGCTGCTATTGCCACACTGTCCTGCCCGCCACCTCCGCTCCTCCCCACCCCCTGCCCACCCACCAGTTGCTCCAGCACCATGTGGTTCCTAGCTGCATCCCTGGACCACAGCACTCAGCAGGAGCTGGCCCAGCCTGGCCCCAAGGACTGGGGCAATCACCTGCAGTCCACCCCTGCCTCATTCCCCCCACCCCCTTCTTAGTTGACTTTCCCAAATGGAAGTGGGGGACAGCCCCAGGGTTGCCAGGCCAGAAGCCTCTGCTAGGGAGAGGGTTCTGGTTGGGAGCTGGTGGGGGATGGGGGTGGCACCAGGTGGGCCTTGCTGCTGTGGCTGCTGCGTCTTGCCACCCCTAGGTCCTGCAGCCGGCTCCCCTTAGGTCCTGCTGTCACTGGCGCCTTGTCATTTTTTAGGGGCCCTGTGGGCTAGATAGAATGGCCTTCAAGGTCGTATCCAGCCCACAGACAGTATTTTGCCACCCTGACCTAGTTGGAGATGATCCTGCTTTGAGCAGGGGTTTGGACTAGATGACCTCCTGAGGTCCCTTCCAACCCTAATTTTCTATGATTTCTATATTTTGTGGAATAATTTAATATCTTTTCTTTTTTTATCATGCCATTAATTGATTGAAAGTGTGGTCAGGTGATCACTTAAGGCATGATTAACTCTAAGTGTAATGTGTAGATATGGCCACATACTAATAATTTTATGTGCAAAGTCACATTGCAGGCTGACACTGAGCATCCATTGATTCTTCATATCTTATTTTTAAATTGAGTAGAAGGTAATATAAAGGTTTACTCAAAATCAATACAAATTCAGTTCTTACTTGCAGGAGAAACATATGTATGCTTGCGCGTGTATGTACTACCATGTAAATACAGAATGAAACGGAGTCCTCTCTATGCCAATCTATTTAGTCAGGAATAAAAAATGTGTGTAATTATGTAGTTGTTTTTTAATCCAGTCAAAAGCTATCTAAATCTCCTGATTGTATATAAGTAGAGTTTTCAATTTGTAGGGCAGATCATATTGAGAATATAGTTAATTGGAGCTTAGCAATTCACTGCTAAAAACTGCAAAGCATGAAACATACAGTGAAGAAACACTGGATGCCATTTTTATAAACTGCAGAGTATTTGAATTGAGAGTCAGTATTTCTGATTTGATCCATAAAAAGAACATCAAAGTATACTCTCTTTTATATTGCTTCTCAGTTAAAAATATAACCACCATACTATTATTCTTAATTTCTGGTGTTGTGTTATCTTTGCAAACATATAAATCAGATGTTTGCATTTTTCTCCTAATTCCCTAAAATATGTGATCCCCTGCCATGAAGTAGTCTGTAACCCGCCTACTTCATGGCAGGAGCTCACAAATTTTAAGGAATTAGAAGAAAGATACAAACAATCTGCTTTTTTTTTTGCAGAAATAACAAATGAAGTGGACTGCCATGAAGTAGATGGATTATATACCATAATTTTATACCCCAAGTCAAGGCAACAACAAACATGGTGTTTTGCACAAAGCGCCATGAGTTAGAGCATCCCTGAACCTAACAGATGTTCACCAGTTGCATTCAGGGTGGGGGTGGGGAGCTTGAACCTGCTGGCACTGGCCAGCATGCAGGGACTCCAGCAGCCTCCCAGGAGGCTGCCAATCTGCCCCTCTCCCCAACCCCCTTGCCCTCCCACCCCAGCTCCAGCTGCAGCAAAGTCCAACCAAGAGCTATATGCTTCTCCTGTCAAGAGGTTTGGATGATAGGTGGGGGAAGGAATACCCTCCCCCCCCCCCCCGCCTCATGGGCCCCACCCAGCTGGGGTATGAGGGAGCCAGGCTGGGCCAGGAGTCTGTTCCATGCCCCCAGGGGCTGTCACAGAGAAGAGAGACTCTCTTCCCTGTGCAGCAGGAGCAGAGGGAAGTGGGGTGGGGGAAGGTACCCCTGCTCGGGTCTTGTGGGGAGCCAGCCTGGGCCTATGAGGCTGGGGGGATCCCTTCCCTGGCCCCCTGCCCAAGCCTCTTGACAGTGGCAGAATGTAGATGCCAGCTGGACTTTGCCTTGGCCAGAACTGGGGCAGGGGTTACCCCAGCAGGGGTAACTCCCCCGCCTTCCCCTTCCCTTCTCTCCCTGCTGCACAGAGAAGAGACTCTTCCGTGACAGCCCCTGGACATCATGGCAAGCACCAGCCCAGTTCTGCAAAGGCACATGGGATGCAGGCAGAATTGCCCACACTCAACCCTCACTAGGCACCTGAACAGAGATTCCCTAAGACAGTGCGCTAGAGCGCCTTCAGCTAATATCTGATTCATTGAAGGATATTTTTTTATGCAATTGGCCATTTTAAAAGTGCTCTGCAACTGTGAACGTGTGTTATGTCATGGCTGTAAAGCAATTTCAGGGGCTTATCATGCAAAAAATGTAACTTGCGTAAACCCTCAAAGAGATCTACATATACTCCTTTTTTGTTGGCCTTGGACTAAGTTTGTTCCTTGAGTTTTTGTAGCATTTCCCTTATTTCCTTATAGTCCCTGGTAAATGACAAAATATTTCATCTTAAAGTAGAAATGCCTTCTAGGAAGATATTTCCTTTTTTGTTGCTGAATGCGAAGTATGTAATCATAATTTTTCATACAATTAAAGAAAAGTTAATATACATCTTAGCTATGTCTCTATTCTGCATCAAAGGCTGAGAGGCTCTCTGAAAACCAAATTAATACAAGTGTTAACACAAACAGATTAAAAGTAAAGGGACTATTTCTAGGCTGTCTCAGATCTCAGATATGATACGTCTTCAAGCTACCATCAGACTTTTTCAACCCTGTAAGCTGCAATTTGAATTTGAATTTGCTGCTCTGATCTAGCATGGAAAATTACAGAAGAGAATACTTCACATCCTGGGGAGCAGCATGGATATTTGATAATGACATTGCTTTCTACTTGTTTCTGTCTTGTTTAGAAGACAGCTACAGTTGTCAATGAGTGTGGTTTTGGAGGTGAAAAAACATAACTGGAGTTTGCTTTTCAATAGTACTGTCAAGTTTCCTAACCAAAATTTATAATATGCACTCGAGCAAAAGAAATACCAATAAACCAGTCATCAAATGCTAATTAACTGCAGTACAAGGTTCAGCATTCTGAGTGAGGTGAAACAGAAGGCTCTCAGGGCTGCAAAGGACAAGTTGTTTTAGGATAATAACCTGTTTGGCAGGCATTAAGCCCATTTGAGCTAATGAGGGGAAAATGCCCTTATGCATGCTTATAAACTGGAATTTTAAAAATAACTCTTCTTCTCAAACAACTTCTAAATAAAAAATACTTCTACAACAGACAGTAACTAGCAATATTGGTGGCAGAAAATCTAATGACTAGATATGGAAACTAAAATCTCTGCTCATCTCCTGTGTGTGAGGCTGTATGAGGGAAGCCCACATCTGCTGCCCATAATTTTAAGGCCTTCTTATTTTTCAGAAGTGACTGGGGATTTTTGCATGCTTCCATATTTGAATATCAATTATGAGATACATTAATGGGTCCTGATTTTCAGTAGTAACCCCCACCCCAAAATCAGAGCCTGATAAGCCATGTAAATTGTGCACCCAAAAATTGTGGCACCCCAAGCACTGCTCACTTGGAAATTTCAGTCTAACTGTGCTGTAAGCAGAGGACTCCATTCTGCAGAACTATTGAGCCAGCATCTTTCACAAACACAGAATTCACAATATGTGTATATAGTGATGACGCTATAATGTCAGTCTGAATTTGTAGTACAGTTCTGTAGACATTTTTGTTCTGTGAATCCAATGTTGGAGAAAAAAATATGTTATAAACCACATTGGGCTATGGAACTGATGAAACTGGCTGTCAGAATTTATTTTGCTAAATAGGTTTATCTGATAGTTTCCTTATTTTCATTTCATATATATGCCTGACATTATCCTCATTCATTACAGGGGTCTTAAACAATGAACTTCTCAATGTTCATGTCTCTATTATGTTGGCAGTCCCACAAAGACACAGATCATTAATACACAAAGAATTTTTTTCTTTTCAATCTTCTATTATTTTCTTTCCATACACTATTGCAACAATTCTATTCCAAAAGCAATTCTGTATGGCATTTTACCTGTTTATTTACTGGTCATATGTGATCATCTTCCTATTTAATGTTATCTGATGGATTCACTGTAGGTACATTTTGAAATGCAAATCATGCATTGAAATAAGCTATAGTAAAATGGAATTGAGGCAGGCAGAACCATCCAATCTAGAAATCTGAGCTCCTTCATCAGCTGTTCCTCCAAATCAATGCTTATGCAAACAGGGTCAGATTATTCCCTCCAGTAGTAAAATCCATAGCAGAAAATGTCTGCATGATTCCCCTCATGGGTTTTCCACACTTACTCCATTTGGCTGTAAGGTTTCCTTTGACAGGACAAGAGGCACAGGCCTTGCACCTAAACCTGAAGAATCATTTGGGATCTGTATGATGTCTGAACCTGAAGTTATCATGGTTCAAATTCAAGTCTCTAATCTACATTTATGAATATCTCTATACCAGGAGTGTCAAAAACATGGCCTGTGGGACTCCCAAAAGGGCCAGGAATTTGGGTTGAATTCCCAACTTGGGAGCCTGGTTGATGATGGGAGAGTGTGAGCAATGGCTGTGTTAACCCCCATTCCATTACTTGACCCACTGCTGTTGGTCTGGATATAGACTATGAGGCTGCTTAAGATCCAAATCTAGCCTGCGAGGGACCCCATGGTCTGGATCCAAGTACAGGTGAATGATACCATTTTTCTGGTAATTTTAAACTATTTCTTGCTCTCTTCAGGTTTTATGTGCTGAAGAAGTGTTGTGTAGTTGCCCTTAGAGTGGTACCAGGTGTGCCCAATATTGCTTGATACTACGATTGTGAGAGCGTATGTGCCAGGAAGTGAACACAGGACATGTTACAGTGAGGGGCACATAAGAAGCCAGGAGCATATGGGCACATCTGGTTTCTTGGTTGCAGTCTTGGGATTCCTGTGGAGGCAGTATAGACACACCCTACAGTCTCCAATACCTAGAAAGGGCATCTTCCACAGGAGATGTACCACAAGGGATTCCCCGCATTGCTGAATGCCCTAGGATTCCCTGCAATTAAAGAGGTTCTGTGTGACAGGTAATACAGTCACAAGCTGGGTCACCTTTTCCAGTGAATCTCCGATTCTTTCTGGACATCCCTTGACATGCCACTTGACTGCAAACACCACAGGGCAGTATTTGCTGTGTTTCTGTGATCTGGTAGCTAGTGCTGCCTGATATGACAGATGGTTTAGAGAACAACCCTGAATCATCACTTAATTTTTATATATTAGTGTTTAGCTCCAGCTTCAAGATTGCAGGCAGGACTGTAGTAGTTGGGCTTAAACCGCGGTGCTAATAAGGGTAAAAAGCCATGAGAGCCATGGGTAAAAGCCGCAGACTATTCACAAACACTGCTGTTCTTGGTGAGAAATGGATATACAGGGTCTGTTAAGGCTACTGGCATCTTTTCCTAAACAGCTGTTCTTGTAGTTTCAATTCATCAGTTTTAGGAACACAGGACTAAACAGGGTAAATTGGCCCATTAAGTGAGATCCCCTGCGGTTCCATTTATCGAAGGATTCCCCAGAATCACCAGTGTAAGCCCTCACACACAACTAGAAAGTAAAACACCAGATCTACCAAGAACATCCTCCAATGTGGCAGAGGTAAAAGCAGGGTAGGCAAGGGCTGTGCCATGGCTGAGGTTAGGTTAATATGTGCTGTCTTCTTTTTTATGATGTGGCCAGTTGCACTGGCTAGAATTGGGCTTGTGCTCTGCTTATCCCAGCAGAAATTTTGCCCCACAATGGATGTACAGAGCATTACTTTGAGCAATACCTCCAATCTTGCAATATTTCTGGGGCCCTGAGTCTGTGGGCTGCATCGAGCATTCACAGAACGTACACATCACTGAACAGAGAGGGGGAAATGGTGCAGGTGAGCTACTCACAGCCAGCAGTCTCTGCTGCCCAGAGCTTTTCTAAAACCTTTGTTTCACGGTGGGATGGAGATCAAGACCTTCCTGTGAGATCCACAGGGAGCAGGACAGGACACCTCAGGGCTGTCAGTGGGCCTGGGGTCCCGCAGACATTGTCAGCCATCACACGTATGCACCCAGCAGGTGGAGCCAACCAGAATGGGCATCATCTGGGCCACGTGTGCCCTCCAAATGCTAAAGCACCCACCCGCCCCAATGGGCGCCCGACGAGGCCCGGACAGAACCTAGGAGGGATTCTAGGATGTGCCTGATGGTGCCAGACATAAATGGTGAGATTTTCACTCTACAGTGCCCTCATTTAAACAAGACTTACCTTAGCTAGAGATCGTCTTTCTGTCAGTCTCCTTGTACGTTCCTGTTCACAATTGTCAGGAATAACCATAAAAGCACCTAAAAAGGAATATCAATGAGATTTGCCTTTCTTGGAAGCAAATCCCCCCACCTCAGTTCTCAGGTTTCTTTCTGTGCAGTGAAAAACCTCAAACAGATTTTTATTTCGGATTCTGTGAACAGACTCCACCCCCATCAGACACTGAAAATTTTCTCTTTGTCTCTGGTTTTTGGCAGACAGACTAATCCTGTCCCAACCAGCTTCATAATCCCATTTCTTGAAAGAGTGATTACAGGGAATGATGCTCTTTACCAAGAGGAAAGGTACAGGCTTTAGTGGTTAAGACAGACTGTAAGTCAACTCTTCAGTGAATATTTTGTTAGAGAGACCCCCCCCCATTCAATCTGCCACATCCAAAGAGTCCTGCATGGATAGCAAAGTCTGTCAACTCTTCAGCAAACATTTTATTAGAAAGACCTCATTCGATCCACTGCATCCAAAGACTCCTGCATGGATAATAAAATCTGTCTAGTGCCACAAGTTATTCAGCCTTCACTGGGGAGTCCAGTGAAATATCAGGCTCTTCTTCTGGAACAGGAACGAGCACTCATCTGGAGAGCAAAGGGGTCCATTCAACCATCAGTTGGTTCTCAGCTTGCTGTAGGGAAGGCTGATGTTTGATTTGTCTCTTGGAGCCTAGTTTTGGAAGCTTCCTGTCCACATAGTGTAACAGAAACCAATGCGGAGAATCCAGAGAATATCAGATGAAGTTCTGTGAAGTGAGAAGCCAAGGACAGGAAGGTAAGAGTGCAGAAGAGAGGTGTCAGAGAGCATGTAACCGATGTATGGGCTGGAGGTGTGGAGTGAGACAAGGTGTAGAAGGTTTGGAGCTCTGGGCCCTGAGTCTCTCACCCCTTGGTTGTCAGGTCCACCTGCAGTGCTCTGTGGCCACTGTAGCAATTTTTGTTTCTACCTGATAAACTCAGGAAACTACCTTTAGAACCTGGAGTAGCCTCTTGGGTGCTTTTCCTCTTCAGTGTAGTCCTCTGGAGGTTCTTCACTTCTCAATGCAGTCCTCTGGGTTGGTTTGCCCTCAGCACAGTTATCCTGGTTGTGCCTCCTCCCTCTTCAGCATGTGCTCCCTGCTCTGCACAGTCCTCCTGACCTCTTCTTGTTAGCATATCCTCAGCTCACCAGGCCCCTGGCCCTACTAAAGTTGTCTTCAGTGCAGTCTGTGGACTCAGACACCAGCTACCAGCTATCTCAGTTCCATGCAATGCAGCATCCTCTGCTGGGTGCTTGGAGTGGTTCTGTAAGGATACCACCCCCTAAAGAATGATACACTCCACAGCCTTTAACCAGGATGCCCCTAGTGGCCTCTACTCACCCCTTACTAGCCACCCCATGCCCTGCAGTTGATGTTTCAATGTTTAGTTGGAACCTGGAGTTTGCTTGGTCCTAAGGCTCTTTCCCATCAATTCAGCTGCCAGAAGCCCTACAGCCACACTACGCTGCCTTCGCTCCCTCCTGAAGTAACAGGGGTTAGAGGTCCCCTGTCACATGGGGCTTAGGAATGTCAGGCAGTGTTCAGGGGGTTAGGGCTGGCACAGGCGGCTGCCTCTCTGTATTTGCATACCACAGTCATAGTGACTGCAGTGAGGTAATCTATGATGTCATTTTCGGTCCTTTCCTATCCTAGCGGGATCTGTCACATCCCCCTGACTGCTGGATCCTGACTGGGATCTGCTGCAGGATGGTGCTCACTTTTTTGCAGATCTGCCTTTGTATTGGAAAGAATTATCCAGTAACCTTCTACAATACCCAAAAAACCCAACAGACAAACCCTGCAGCTGCACACTCCTGGTGGTCACCTACTACTTTATACTGCAACCGACGAGAAGAATCATGAAATAACTACAGTCTATACTGGCCAAAGATCAGACCTGGAGAAAAATATTCTAAGTCCCTCTGTTCCTGTCTTTCAAACAATTCCCTAACCTTGCTCAACTCATTGTCAGAAGCAAACTCTTGACTGCCTAACAGACATCAGGTGGGACACAGCCTTGTGTTAGGAAGAAATGTCTAACTTGTCAAGATATCTCTACTACCACTTCTACCAACACCCCACATAACAAAACCATCAGAAACCATGGTTTCTACACATGCCTTTCCAAAACTGTGATAGACCTGATCCAGTGTACCAAGAGCCCTCATGGCAACTATGTGGGTGAAACTAAACAGCAAGTACGCACCGGAATGAACTGTCACAGAAAAAATATAAAGGACAGAGACCATTAGAGCACATTTCTCACAGAACAATCACTCCCTCTCTGACCTCACTATCCTCTAGCTCAAGGCAAATCTACTTAACACATTTAAAAGGTGAACTTGGGAACAAAAAATCATAAGTTGGCTGGACATTAAGAACTAAGGACTAAACAATGAGATTGGCTTTGTGGCATATTATATTTTACTGGAATGCCAAACACAGAGGTGCTGGATTGTGCAGGATTGACATGCTTAGAAATTATCAAGAAGAGGAGGTTGCCATGCCTCAGCCATGTCAGGAGAATGGGAGGAGACCATGTCGTCAAGAATATTAAGATTTTTAGGTGGCTCTAGAAAGCAGGGTCTTCCTCTACAGCAGTACCACAAAGTATGCAAAAATGTTATGAAGTCATTCAGTATCAACATCACTGTAGAAAGCTGGGAGGAGTGTGCAGAATCCTGTCCAATCTGGAGGGAACATCTGGCACTGGGTGCAGATCAACATGAAGCCACTTTGATGCAAGGGATAGGAAGAAAGAAGAAAACAGCTAGCTGTAAACTTGGACTCCAACTCATACAACACATGGATCTGTGAAAAATGTAGCAAGGTGTGTCACTCAAATTGGGCTTGTCAGCCACAAGCAGATTCATCAGGCATCTGACGATCTTTTATGCATACACCATGATCCAAAAGATCAACAGTTGTCTATTATATTATATTTTATCTAACCCCTTAATTATTCCCACGCACAAAGTGAGAATGACCCCCTTCTCTTTTGATAAGCCTTGATCTCCCAGTAATCAGCTTTTTTCTTCTGCTAATCATGTGTCTGCTACCCCATGGAATTTCTCTCACCCCTCCCACGATTGTTCTGTACTATGCTGTGGCATATTTTGGTCAGGCCTGATAAAGAGTGTCTTGCATTCAAAAGCTTGTCTAACTCTGTCCCAACTCTACAGTTGGTCCAATAAAAGACATCACCCTAAGACACCCTTGTCTCTCATATAATTCCTGACCCTCACAGAGCTACATCACTCTTAGAACTACCATACGGTGTGCATAGTTCTTTTGGATGATTTCCAGTAGCAATCAGTATACGTACATCACGAGGAACAATGGCGCCTATACACATGCCTTGAGGCTACTCTGACGCGCTGTGATCACAGCATGTCAGAGCAGTCTGGATTAAATGAGTCTGCTGGAGTGTGGTAATTACTGCACTCCAGCATCATGTGTATCACTGGCCCCGCACTGAAAAACGGCAACAGGGGCACTTTAACTAAAGCTGGTTCAACAAGCTTTAGTTAAATTGCCCCCGACACCATTTTTTAGCATGGGGACACTGATAAATGTGACTGGGCACTTTAATTAAAGCAGCACTTGGACTGCCCACCCCCATTGCTGCATGGGAATGATCATTCTTATTTGTCACTTGTGTAATTTAAGTTGAAAGGCCAACTAGTCGGGGATTGTGTGTTATGTGTTTATATGAACTGCATGACCTTATAAGCCCTCTTTTTCCATTGTTAGGAAATTAGTGGTTTTATGTCCTGAGACAGGAGAACTAATATCCCTTATAAACTGCTGGAGTGCCTAGGGGTAGATTTTTACCTTCTGTCAATACACAGAACTCAAAATGTTCTTTCACCAGATTTCTTTCAGGGACTACATACAGAACTGAGAGAGAACTTGAGAAAATCTATCTGTATTACATTACCAGCTCAGTTTTGGAGACTAAAGAGATTTGTAATCTCTTTGTAAATATCTGAATTGCTGGGTACATTTTGGATTCCAACCTGAACCCAAACTTTTAATGATTTGCTCATTACTGAAACTCCTAAGTGAAATCTAAATAGCTCCTAAAATTCGAAAGTGAAAAAATATGCCTGATTATTCTCAGAAATGCTTTTTCAGGCTCTTACTGTGTTTAAACCAGGTTCTTGACCATATTACCTACCTGCTATGTACATCATTTGGATGGGAAAATAAATCAAGATTTTAAAACGTGGTTGAATAGTCACCTAACATTTATATCAACTTCACTTCCCTTTTAGAAACCAATGGTAGAGGAGGAAGCCAAAAGGGATAGGTTGGGTTCTGCGCATTTGACCTCTGAAAATAGGTCTAGTTTAGAGTGCAAGTACCTCAACCACAACACCAACCCCAATCCCAAAATGACTAACGTACAGAGAATTCCAGCTTTGAGATGAAATGTGAACAAAAAAGTCTAGGCCCATATTGCCTCAGGTATGCAGGAAGTTTCCTATTGGCTTCATAGATTTCATAGACATTAGGGCTGGAAGGGACCTTGGAAGGTCATCGAGTCCAGCCCCCTTCCCAGAGGGCAGGAAGTCAGCTCAGGTCAAAAGCTCCCAGCAAGATAGATGTCTTGTTTAATTCATCTTGAGTAATTTTACAGTGGGTTAACAAGCTGCCAAACATCCAGGCAGACTAAATGACCTGTAATGGGCTCCCTTTATAGCCCAGTGGAGCAGCATCCGTGGGTGCTGACAATGAGGGGATGCCAGAATACCTTCCCAGGAGTCTTTGCCAAGCTTGGTGCAGCCGAGCGCTGCCTGGGTACAGGAGCCAACATCATATCAGGTGGGTAAGTGGGGACAAGTGGAATGGCACCCCTTTGGGGAGTGTTTGCCCCAGCAGGTGCAGCCCTGTTCCCCATAGCATATCTGGGCATAGGAGGGTGCACCAGGGGCACCACCTCCACCCATCCACAAAGGCTGACAGAACTCCCTATGCCTCTGCATACCACAGAAAATTATAAGTTTGACTTAACAATAGTTGACTATTCTTTATTATTTACTACCTGTTTGTTTAAGTTTCCTGGTTTACATTCAGAGTTCCTTCTACAAACATGAGGGACAGACATTTACTTCAAAAAAGAAAGCGGATATTTTCCATATAGCAGCAGCAAGATATGCAGGGGTTAAAAACCCCCTCAAAATATCAGGAGACCCTCCAAAAAAATCGTTTGTGCTGGCTTCTGTAGTATAAGGATTAAATATCTAATGCCTGAACCACACTTAAGTGGTGACTGGAAACTTGTTCGGTCTGTTTCTAGGATCTAATCTGACAGGCCTTGCTCATGTAAAACTCCTGTTCAATTTGGTTTCAGTAGAGTCTGCAGGATTCATCCTGTTGACTTCAGTGGCAGTTCTGCCTGAGGGAGATCTGTAGGGCTCCATATATATTGGCAATACAAGCTAGGTAGCATGTATTTAATCTCTGTCTCTGATAAACTTTAGATTGCCAGACTGGTTTTTAATGGAAAAACAGTTCCACCTGCTGGATGTTTTGAGTAAAAGAAAGGTGTCCAATTTAGAAGCATCCTCAAGTGAATTTGTTTTTAAGTACTGAATACGTAGAACACCTATATCGTCTAGGTTTTTGTTTTTCTCCGACCTATTTAGAGCTACATGCATTTGTGGGATTTTTAAAAGGAGGAACGAATGGTCAAAACTAAGCAAAGCATTAGATGCTCTAAAACATAATTAAGAGAAACAGCGTTGTTTAGCATTCTTCAAAAGGGGGATAGTTTTATTACATACCAGGAGGGTGGAATTTATTTTACCCAGTTACATCCTCATAAGTGAATGTACCTTTCTTATGCAGGAAAGGTGTGCAGCCAGCAGGCTCGATCCAGGTCATGGGAATTGTCACTTTCCTTTTATGGTCACACTTACCTTAGCCATGATTCCAGACTGTTGGCAGATTACAACAATGTCTGATGTTTGGATCATTGATTCCTAATGGCATATCTTGTAGTTTCTACTCTTGCTCACATTAAAGCATTTGAGTGCTTTTGCCATTTTATTTTTTTCCCATGGTCATCAAATTAATTGCAATGTTTAGCTTACCTATTTCTATTTTCTAGTAATACTTTTTAATATATCAACTTTTTCTTGATAAAAATCTGGAAAATAGAATACCAGGGAGAAAATCATAGCAGTCCACATGGCAGATGTAAAGCGTTGATAATACTGAAAGTTTTTCTTTTTGCTTTGTTTTGTTTTGTTTTTGTTCTGCAAAAGATTTTGATTTTTGGCCAAAAAAAGAGCATTTTGCAATATTTTTTTCTTTTGAAAGATTTAATCAATTCTATTGCTCTACAGATTATCCTGTTATGCAACTGTACACGTTTTAGGATGAGTAAATCCCACTTGTTCAGTGGGCTATTTTAAGAAACTACTTATTTCTTACATTTTCATTCAGCCAATGATTGACTCCTAGTATATACCATTCATGTGCTATCCTTATTGTGATGTACCATTCATTATTTCTAGACTATAAACAAAAGTATACTTAAAATATAGCCTCATATCTCTTACTAACAGCATTTTAAAATGCCGCCTTACTCAAGTGTAACTAGTGTAATCATTTGTAAAGTATTTTAGCTGTTCCTGGCCAACTCCTTTACTTTTATTTTTGGTTTGTTTACTCATTTAAAACAGAGCAATTTCAATTGGTTTCCATTTCCTAAAACAAGATATTAAATAGAACTCAGAATGCTAACTTTGATACTATTTTTCTTAAAGCAATAGAATCAAGTGGATCGGGGTCCCCTGATAGGTGGTGCATTTTGCCAGCTAAATAGCTATCTATTGAAAGAAGAAATCTTTTCAAACTCTTAATAAAAAAAAAGATTTTCATTAATATAAAGTACTTTTTGAACGGAAATAAAGCAGTATAGAATAAATCAAATATTTATTTGATTTGTCTTTATTCTTTCTTCGCTCTTAGAGTCATAGAATAGTAGAGTTGGAAGAGTCCTCAGGAGGTCATCTAGCCTAAACACCTGCTATAATGCAGGTTCATTCACAACTAAACCAACCCTGTGAAATTTGTCTGTCCAACTTACTCTTAAAACACCTAAGGATGAAGACTCCACAACTCTGGGTAGCCTGTTCCAATGCTTAGTCACCCTCAGTGAGAAAAATTTCCCTAATATTCAACAAATTTTCTCTGCTGCTAGTTAAGACCATTATTCCTTGCCCTGTCCCCTCCAGCTACACATAATAATCTATCTCCATCCTTCATGTATTAGTGAAGTATCTGTAGCATTGGAAGACTGTTACCAAATCAATCTTCTCTTCTCCAAGCTAAAAAGCTCTATTTCCTCATAAGTCATGTTTCCCAAATCACTAATCATTTTTGTCACTCCCCATGTGTCTCCCATTCTAATTTGTACACATCTTTCTTGAAGTGAGGACCCCAAACTGGGCACAGTACTCCAGATGAGCCCTCACCAGTGCTCCCTTTTTGCTGTAATTAGAGTTTATTTGATCTTTTGAAGGATGTATTTGGCTATCTCTGTTAATTCAAGCTTAAAATTCCACACGTCTGTAACTGCTGCTTAACTACCACTTAATCATTTGGCTCTAGCCAAAAACATCAGCATTCAGAAGAATTGTTGCTGATAATATCTTGATTAAACACCAGATTTTCAATGTTATAATTAGGCTAGAGTTTTTTTTCCCCAGAAGATGGCTTAATGAAGCAACTGTCTAGATTTAAGCTTGTGATAATAAATAAAATTGAATATTCTGTAATTGATAAGTATTAAAATTATATCATATACCATAATTATATAATTATGTGATACACTTAGACCCAGATTCATCAGAATGATAATAGTTAGATACTTAGGAGAATGGTTAAACATTTTTGTGGGTTAAATGTATAAGTAAAAAAATTCAAGTAAGTAATTAATAATTCTGATGACGATGATTACTGAATTTCTATACAAAGTAGTTACAGGGGTGTAGGTTGTAGCCGTGTTGGTCTAAGGACATAGGCAGACAAGGTACTTTGTGTGAATCTGATATGTTTTATTAGACCAGCTGAAATAGTTGGGAAAACATTTTTTAGCAAGCTTTCAGGTTTAAAAACCCTTGTCAGGCTGAGGAAGTCTCTGCAGTTGGTGTGTGCTCTTCCTGGATGGAATGAATAGTAAAGAAGCCAGAGGCTGGTATGCATGCAAGACAGGCAGTCAATGAACATGTAAATTGAGGAGTCAGTGAGTGAGACATGGGCTGAGGGGCAGTGGGGAGAAGTGGGGGTGAATATAGCAGTTAAGCAGTGGAGAGGTGCTTGGGGAGTCAGATGTCAGGCAGGTTGTGTGTCATAAATCCATTTTGTCCATTTGTCCATGATTTTTTGTATCCTGGAGGTTAATGAAGTGAAGTTCATAGGCTTGTCCCTGAGAAGTGTTTTGTAAAGTTTCCCTTGACGATTAGAATTGAGAGCTTAGGGAGAGAGTGGTTTTCTTGTGAGAAATGTCCCCCCACAGGTAATTGGGTATTCTTGTCTTTGATAGATTTACGGTGTGCGTTCATTCTGGTGCTCAGTTGTTGTTTGGTCTCTCCTATGTATTTTCCATCAGGGCATTTGGTGCATTGGATATAACATTTCTGGAGGTGCAGCTGGAAGATGCAGGGATGCAACAGATGGCTCTGTTGTGGGGTGTAGTAATTGTGGGGGTGGTGCACATGTGTTGGCAGGTTTTGCATTTCTTATCATGATTGACCACAAGATGAACATGAGCCTTCAGTGTGATGCTACGGCTAGTAAAGCAAGCAAAATCTTGGCTTGCATCCATAGATGGTTTTCAAGCAAATCCTGGGACGTCATTCTTCCATTGTACTCGGCCTTGGTAAGGCTGCTGCTGGAGTACTGCGTCCAGTTTTGGGCTCCACAATTCAAAAAGGTTGTGGAGAAGCTTGAGAGAGTGCAGAGGAGAGCCATGCGCATGATCAGAGATCAGGAAAACAGACCTTATGATGAGAGGCTGAGAGCAATGGGACTCTTGAGCCTGGAAAAGCACAGGCTCAGGGGTGATCTGGTGGCCATCTCTAAGTTTATCAGGGATGCTCATCAGGATCTGGGGGAACGTCTGTTCACCAGAGCGCCCCAAGGGATGACAAGATTGAATGGTCACAAACTCTGCTGTGACCGATTCAGGCTGTAAATAAGAAAGAACTTCTTCATTGTCCGAGCCCCCAAGGTTTGGAATAGACTGCCACCGGACACTCTGAATGCCTTCAAGACACATTTGGATGCTTATCTTGCTGGGATCCTATGATCCCTGCTGACTTCCTGCCCCTGGGGAGGGGGCTGGACTCGATGATCCTCTGGGGTCCCTTCCAGCCCAAATGTCTGTGAAATCTATGAAATCATGGCGTGGTCTGGATCCATTCGGTGTGTTCTGACCTGAGTAGAATATACAAATATACAAAATATATTTGTAATTATACAAAGTATATTCTGAGTAGAATTCCAAAGTACAGTAAAAACTCTGTTATGTGGCATCCCCTGGGAATGGGGAATGCTGGATAACAAACTATGCCAGTTAATTGAGTGGCCCGAACAGGTGTCCTTGCCTGTTCAGGCTGCCGCTTCTCCTGCCGTGTCTGGGGCGTTACCACCCATCCCGCAGCATCGCCAACTCTCCCGTGGCATCACAGTCCCTCCCACGGTCCCTGCAGTCTCCACAGGACAGGGAGACAGGCCCTGTGCAGCCTGTTATGCCCCCCAGGCCTTGGGGGCTCAGCAAAACTGGAAGTGCCACAGCAGGCACTTCCGGTTTCACTTTACCCTACAAGCCGGCATGCTGGTTAATAGAGTATGCTGACTTCTAAGGTGTCAGTTAATGGAACTTCTACTGTAGCAGCATTTTGTACTAGGGGTCTGATTCCCCTGCATTTATGTAAGAAAATTGTTGCTGATTCCCCTAACGCATTTACCTGTAAAATTTCAAAATCAGATCATATAAATCACAAAAATTAGTGGGTGATGGACATGAAGTAAATCACGAGGTGAATGTGATTTACTTAGACTTCAGTAAAGCCTTTGATTACCACGCTCCAGCAGCCTCCTGCATCTTGTGTATCAGCGGCCCCAGACTTAAAAATGGTGGCAGGAGCACTTGAATTAAAGCTCATTGAGCAAGCTTTACTTTAAGCGCCCCTGCCAACATATTTAAGCATAGGGACACTGATACATGAGACATGGTGGCACTTTAATTAGAGCAGCTCTTGGAACTGCTTAGTGTTTAAGCTAATGAATTTCTGTTACCATGCTCATCTTGTTGACTTCCTTGAGTAGAATGAGAAAGACAGGGAGTAATTTTTGTTTCTATGAAAAATGTCCTCTACCTGTGTCTACCTTTTTATCTTTCTTGTTTGGTGATCACTCATTTTGGTGCATAGTTTTTGTGTGGTTTCACCCACATAATTACCATGAGGGCATTTTGTTCACTGAACTTAGATATGCTACATTCTGGGATAGACGTGTGTATGATTCATGGGTTATCGGGAGTATTTTTTGTGGCAGTAGAGATGCACTGATAGGTTTTGAATGTATTTTTAAGGAAGGGCTGGGTCACGTTAGGTGCCTGTTGATTAGCAGGGACCTTACTTCTGATGATGAGTTTGGAAAGGTTAGGGGGCTTTTGATGGGTACGAGTGGGGTGCAGAGTTTGGGATGAGAATTTCTTAAGGGCTGATTTTTTTTTTTTTTTTCAAATGCAGGCTATAGTTGTTTGGTGCTTCTTTGATGCATCAAGTGTGGATGGTAGGTGACAAACAAAGGTATGAGCTCAGTGAGATGTTTTCTCTTGCATAATAATAGGTTACTATGCGTTATTTAGGTGACTTTTTCAAAGATACAGTCTGTTTCTCTGCAGAAGTGTATTTGCTGGGTGATATTTGAGGGCCTGAGTATATATCACCTTTTTTTTTTGAATGTTTGGGATGATTGCTGGTTTTGTGGACATTGTGTGGTGGTCCATGTGTTTTCTGTATTTATTGATTTGACGGTGCCCTCCAAGCTGTAGAATTAGGATGCTGTCTAGAAAGTTGATGTTAGTATAGGAGAATGTGATTCAAGGGTGATAGTTGTTAAACCTGCAGTGTATGTAAATAAGTGAGTACAGGTATTCGGTGCAGATTAAGTACAAAATTCCAAGGGTTTACAGTTCCCGTCATAAACTGATCAAAACAACTTTTGTTTATATCAGATTATTCCTCTGTTATGTTCGTAACAAACATCAACACATCTTTAGCAGATCTTCATACTCCTTGTACATCTCCTCATTATCTTGTGTGTTTTTGACCATCCCCTTGCAGCCTTATCAACAGGTCTTGTGAGAAGTCTGCATGACTGATGCGCACTCCAGCCTAAGGGTTGCGTATGCAGTTTGTGTATTAGTTACATCTTCAATGAGGCCTACTTTTGGTCAGTGCTTTGGTCAGAGCCTTTATATGAGCAGCATATGCACTGATCTATGTTCCAGCAAGGCCTATATCTAAAAGAAAATCAGTTACGTTGACAATGGAGCAGGTTAGGAATGTTTTCATAGTTTCATAGTTGGTAGGGTCGGAAGGGACCTGAGCAGATCATCAAGTCCGACCCCCTGCCATGGCAGGAAAAAGTACTGAGGTCAAACAACCCCAGCAAGGTGTTCGTTTAACCTCCTCTTAAAGACCCCCAGGGTAGGAGCCAGCACCACTTCTCTTGGAAGTTTGTTCCAGGTCCTGGCTGCCCTGACTGTGAAGTAGCACCTCCTGATGTCTAGTCTGAATCTACCCTCTGCCAGCTTGTGACCGCTATTTCTAGTATATTCTAGTATATTCTAGCTATTTCAAGTCCCTGTTCCCCCTGGTAGTGCTCGGGGGAACAGTGACTCCCCCAATGCCTGCTGGTCCCCTCTGACTAGTTTGTAACAGGCCACTAGATCCCCCCTCAGCCTTCTCTTGTGGAGGCTGAACAGGTTCAGGTCTCTTAGCCTCTCCTCTTAGGGCCTGTCCTGCTGACTACTGATCATGTGGGTTACCCACCTCTGAACCCTCTCAATGCTATCCCCATCCCTCCTGAAGTGCGGCGCCCAGAAGTGGATGCAGTACTCCAACTGTGGCCTGACCAGTGCCGCATAGAGGGGGAGGATCACCTCCTTGGACCTGCTTGAGATGCATCTGTGGATGCATGATAAGGTGTGGTTGGCCTTCTTGACCGCATCCCCACACTGTCGGCCCATGTTCATTTTGGCATCAATAATGACTCCAAGATCCTTTTCTGCCTCTGCACTGATGAGAAGGGAGTTCCCCAGCCTGTAGGTATGCTGCTGGTTCTTCCTCCCCAGGTGCATCACCTTGAACTTGTCAGTGTTGAAACCCATCCTGTTCTCATCTGCCCACCCCTGTAACCTGTCCAGATCCAATTGCAGCCTATTCCTCCCTTCTAGCGTGCCCACATCGCCCCACATCTTAGTGTCGTCAACAAATTTGAATAGGGTGCTTTTTACCCCCTCGTCCAAGTCACTGATGAAGAAGTTGAACAGCGCAGGTCCAAGGACCGAGCCCTGGGGGACCCCACTGCCCATATCCCTCCAGGTCAAAAATGACCCGTCCACCACCACTCTCTGGGTGCGGCCCTCCAGCCAGTTAGCGACCCATTTAACTGTGCAGGTGTCGATGCCACAGTCCCCTAGTTTTTTTTAATGAGAATGGGGTGAGAGACAGTGTCAAAGGCCTTCCTGAAGCCCAGAAAGACTACGTCCACTGCTACACCTGTCTCTAAGGATTTTGTGACCTGGTCATAGAAGGCCAACAGGTTGGTCTGACAGGACCTGCCTCTAATGAACCCATGTTGGTTGCCCCTAAGCATAATCTCTGCTGGCCCCTCGTGGACATACGCCAGGATAATTCTCTCAAAAAGCTTACCCAGGATCGAGGTAAGACTGACTGCCCTATAATTTCCTGGGTCTTCCTTCCTCCCTTTTTTGAAAATGGGAACCACACTGGCCGTTTTCCAGTCCTCTGGCACCACATCAGAGCACCACGAGTGCTCGTAAAGCCATGCTAGGGGTCCCTCAATGACCTCTGCTAATTCCCTCAGCACTCTGGGGTGGAGGTCATCAGGACCAGCTGATTTAAATACATCCAGTCCCTCCAGAAGTTCCCTGACTAGATCCTCACTGACCCTAATGATTTTCAATGATTATTTTTTCCCTGGTGGAAAGTTCCAGTTCAGGAAAATAGAAATGTTTCTAGGATCATAGCAGTTTTCCTAAAAATTTAACTCAAAAAGATTTATCAAATCCAGGATGGAGTTTTTGATCAGAGGAAGAAATAGTGACCGAGTCTGATGGTCAGAATAGGGGCAAATCCTGATTCAAGTCCCTGCTCTAGCAAAATGTTATTATTATGAAGTGGAACAGTTTGAGCCTGAGAGTAAGAAGAGCTTACCAAAAAATAGCCAATAGCAGTGGTGTCTGGGACACGGGAAAAATGCAGAACATGGTCCTCAACCAAGGTTTGACACCTCACAAATGGGTGCCCTAACCACCAGGAAACTGGCTACTCTAGGTTGCTTTTCTCTCTCCTCTTCAAAAGGTACTGTTTTCATCCCTATACAAAATGGGAACTTTTTTGAAGTTTTGAGAAGTTTTAAAGACAAGAAAATCATTTCCTGCCCAGCTTTGATATGCATCTGTCTCTGATGTCATGAGATTATGCAGAGAATTTTCCCAAATAAAAATTAAGCATAGGATCGTAGAAAACATTTACACTTCCATTTCCGATGCATTACCTATATTTATCTAAAAGAGTGAACATCAGATGTACTAGGGTATTTTTCCTTATTTCTTCAGATTGATGAGTTGACAACAGGCTGATACAATGAATCATATGAATAGTATAGAATTGATTTATTTATAGTAACTAGGTGAGATTCTGAACAGGGAGCAGTATACTCTGGTACTATCCCTTCTATAGAAGTTATGTGCATAGGAAATTCAGTGCAACTGGGAAATACATTAACAGGTACACCACAAAAACATTTAATATCATCATAATATTCAGAAATGAAGATTTGGGCTGTGTTTTGCTAAAGAATAATCTGTTTAGCTGGTTAATGTCAATTTGTCAATGCTGTTAGGCTACCATGTAGCAAAGTAATTGAAGTAATTTCAGGAAACTGAAGGAGCAGTAGCCACAGAAAAGAGTTGACCTTGGTCATTTTTGTCTTTTGAGAGCATAATTTCTCAAACTATAGGCTGTGGACCACTTGTTGATGGTCTGAAGAATTTTTTTGTCATCATGTGGTCCTAGTTTCCCTTGTTTCTATTTGCTAAATCTCAGAAAAATACATCTAAAATGTATCCACTGTTTATCAATTACTCTTCCATGTCTCTAATACGTGAAGTTGTTACATGAATGAGAAAAGGGAAGGGAGGTATCAACAAGATGTTTTTCTCTACATGGTCCACAATCTAGAGGACCTAGTTTGCATTGACAGGCTTCTGTTCCATGCACAGACCTACTGAAGTCAAAGCCACCAGTATCAACCAACCGTCTCCCCTTCCCCCTTCTCCCCCCACCCCCCTTCCAGTATGCACATCCATCTGTAACCGGTCAGGAATTCCACTCCTTTCTATTGGGTATAAATCTGACTACACTGATCCATATGTTCATTACCTTGACTATTGCATGAAGAGCTACTCACCCTGGGGGGAAAAAAAAACGTAAAAAGGCTGTAGTCCTCTGCACCATCTCTTAAACACAACAGTTAAACTTCTCCCACAACACAGAGAGTGCTTGTTGTGTCAGCACTAAGGTGGAGGTAAAAAGGTAGTCAGAATATCACGAGTAGATTAATTGCAGTCCATTTTGTTTTGATGGACAGGCTGCTCTCCCCAGAACATCATGAGATATTGACACTTATTTCATGAATTTTCTAGATCAGAGCACCATACTCGTTTGGATTCAGCCCGGGGGGTTTCTCATCAGTCAGGTGACTCATGGCGAGGAAGGATGAGTGGTAGTGGCATTAATCCCTTGGGTGATAGCCCCACTGACACAACAATTCTGGCAGCTATGGGAGTTAATGCCTCTATCACCTGGACTGGATTTGGAAGTGGGTCTCCCCAGCTGTACACTTCTATTGGTTTGAGCACTGCAGGCATGGCTGGCAGGGAGCACCTAATTATAGATTAAAGATGAGACAGCTGCTGAGTTATTCATCACTGTCAAAACTAGCTTAACTTAAACATACTTTATGGGATCTTTAATGTCAGAAAACACCAGTGTGCCAAGGTTTAAGTGGCAACAGAACAGGTATTTTCAGAATCTAAATTTTGCGATGAGATATCCAAAAGAATAGTTAAGTCCTTTTTGTGAAACTAGCCCATGTTTACTTAAAGTAGCAAGTTCATAGAGTAGAAAAACAAACAAATAACATCACTACAATTGTTAATTAAGAGTTATTAGCCATAGACTGTGCCCTTAGGTTGATCCTTACATAGAAGCAGCCTCCAAGACACAATTTCTTCCTTGTTTGTCTTATTCCAGAGGGTATTAATTTATTGCAGGTTCATAACAGGAGCAGTTTGTAACTGCTGGCTGTTGTGTTGTAGGCCTAAATCATTAGTTCTCAGTGTACATGAAACAGAAGGAAGGCAGGATAAATTTTTCTCAGTAGTGAAGCAAGTAACCTTGCTACAGCTATATATGTAAAGTTTTGTGATGTGAATTTTATTTTCAGTCAGCCATTTAAAGCTAGCAAACTTAATATACATGAACTTTACATAAAATAATCCATCCTTCTTTTAAATTACTTCTCTTAAAATAATTTCTTAAATTTGAACAGACCTGCAACATACCTTTGAACATTTGTTTTAAAAACTTAGAGTTTTTTTCTTTCCGAGGAGGAGATCAAAACACATAAAACAACTAAAAATAAAAGGGAGCAGTTTTAACTATAAAGTTGAAACATTAGCTGCTCTCAAATATTTTCATATGCAGTAAAGTTGGATAAATTAATATGGCTCTCAGTTATTCAAGTTCTTTTGAATTGAACTTTGATTCTGACCAACCAAATTCATAAGATTTAATACTATACAATAAAGGAACAAATAATTTAATGTGGCTACACATTTTCAGATTAATAAATTATAAATAATAGAAAAAGTTTGTTTTTATGAGCCTTTAATTTGCTAAATTGAATGACTGTAAAAGATCATTGTTGTAGCACCTGCATATACTGTTGTATCTTACTGAATTATAATTATAGGAATTGGAAAATGATTATAAAATGATCTGTGGCATTTCTGTGTAGCTGCAAGGATGCTGTGAATTGATTATATATTTCTTTCAAAAATTCTAGGTGTTGTTAAAGTGGATTATGGTGATGTTTCAGTAAGAAAAGCATTAAGAGAAAATCTGAAATGTAAACCCTTTTCATGGTACCTAGAAAACATCTATCCGGACTCCCAGATTCCAAGACGCTATTACTCACTTGGTGAGGTATGAATTATTTATCTTGGCTAAGTAGGAAAAAAATAGAAATTGTGCAAGTGGGAGCAATAGTAATGAACAGAGTTTCTCTAACGTTCTGTGTAAAATGCTTTTTAAGTGTGCACCAAACATGATGTATTTTTTTTTATTTTAAACAAACTTCTTTTCTATTTAATGCTTCAGAAGAGGATGTCTCTACAGCATGCCTCTACATTCATACTTAAAGATTTGTTTTCTAAAACAAGTTACATGCTTGAAAAATAATGTTTGTGACTAATACTTTTAAAAAAACATGCCAAAGTTGGAGAAAATGCTTTCCACCAGCATTTACATGCCTTGTGTGTAAGGAATGATGTATCTAATTTTTGACTGAATGTGTTTTGTGCATGTATTACCTTATCCTACACTAAGCTGTCTAGAGTTGAATATCATGAACATTCCCAACAAACACAAGACTTTAGTTCAGGAAGGAGCAGAAACCTTTTACAATTGAGATAACAGGGTGTTGTAATGGTAACCTATGTTTTATCTGAGCTGAGTTTTAAGAGCTCGACCTTCTATAAAAAGATAGCTACTGATAGAGCAGCAATTAGACACTTACAGTTTTATTACAGTTGGCAAAGTAGCCTCTCTATAAATTAAGAACTTGCAGTGCCAAGTAAGACCCAGATTAGGGTTTTTAGACTAACCATGCAAAAAGTCAAAAGTTGTTTAAAAGAACATCAAGGAAAGATCCTACCTAATAAGCATGAAATAATAGGGTTTTGTGAGGTAATGTCAGATTGGGAAACCAAGGTATGTGAAAATTATAAAACAGTCATTAAGAATACCTTATTTTCACCAATACAGACTGAGTTTCCATGGGAACTAGAGGAAAAATTCAGGCAGCATCTGTGAATTAAAATTCTCACTTGTCAATTTCAGCTACAGGCTGTCACTTAAGGAAGGTGGATTTTTGCACATATAGCCAGAGTACTATATGTGGAAAATGGAAAAAGAACAGTTGCATTATCTCCTGAAAAAAAACTTAAGGGTGTCTAACATACTCATTTCTTCCTCTTTTAAAAGGCATATTGTTTCAGGTAGAGCCAGCACTAGGAGTTCTAGCCTGCTCAGTTAAATTGCTTATTTGGTATCACTGCTAGCTAAACAGCACAGCAACCCTTAGGCTTATAACATCAAACATTCTCTGCATAACCAGCTTGATCTTCTGAGATCAAACTTCTTGTTCATCTTGTCAAGATGCTGGCTGGCTACTTAACAGCAGATTCTTTTTTAATCTAATCTAAGTAAAATGATTCTCTCGTCTGATGCTAAATTATGTGTTTGACATTTGACACATATTTCAAGGGGTGCACAGTCTGATCTATTTTGTCAAGAAGAGGAATAACTGCTTTCACTTGAGATTGAGATGATTTGCCTAAAATTTGCAAGATTTCATGCATGATTTACACAGTACTGCTATGAAATCAAATAATGTTTCTCTACCATTCATCATTTGTATTTTTACATATCTCAGTATTTCAGAAATAATGATTGGTATCATATTGCAGTTTAATTTGAATTGTGCTTGGCCACTAAATAATTTAAATATTACCCTGTTCCTTTCATCAGTAAAATGTACAATTTTTAAGCGAGATCCCAAAAGATATGCAGTTGTATAGAATTAATGTTCTTAAGTAGTTTAAGGATGCATGTGTAACAGAGGGTTAAAAAGCAGATCATGATGCAGTGACTAAGCTTTTCTATTAAATTAATTGTTGTTAAACTTCTTACTTATGTCGAGGTAGCATGTCAATCTTAACTTTATATAAAGATGTGATTATAAGTCTGTGAGTATATCATCATGTTGCATATATTCCTTATGAAGTGGAACGAGCACTGGAAGTTCTTTAAACATCATGTTTTATTCATGCATACCTGAAACTGGAATGTAAAGTAAGATGCCAAGCAGCAAGTATTCTATCTGGGCACTTTATATTGAGACTTCAGGTTAGTTTCCATTTTAATCCCCTAGTCAAAAACTTTCAAAACATTCACCTTTAGCATTAAAATTCTTCAAATTTAGGATCTGTTAAAGGTGGGTTTTTAAAAAATGTTTCAGCAAGGCCTTTTCTGTACTTGACTTGGGAAAATCATTGTGGCTAGGAAATGGGTTACCACACCTTTACAAATGGAGATTAGAGAAGGCATCTCCTTCCAGAAGTGTGAGACAGTTCACCCCCAGCACATATCCAGGGACAGCAACTTGAATTCCCAATCCCCATATGGTAGGCTTTATAACAACAAAACAAGCTGAGCACTGCTGGTCCTGAACCTTTCTTCTACCTTATTTTTATGACTACTACAGAATTTGCACTGCAGTAATTTGCATGGACTCTAGACAAAGTGTTGAAGGACTGGCTTAGAACTGAGAGTAGTGTTATTCATTTATAAATGAACCAAATCCCTCAAGCAAATCCATAGCTTCTGCTTGCAGAGCAGATGGTTTTGTTTCCCGGTATACCTGAACCATCATAGGTCATGCTGACAGGCAGGTGGCTTAAGTGGACCAAAAAGATAGATCGGTAGTTTATTAGGACTTTAAAAAAATTATGAATTAAAATAAATAAATGTCTTGTTTAAATGGCTTAGTGACAAGGCCTCTGTTACCATGGAGGATGCTGAATTAGGTCCACAGTTGGAACTACTTTTTTCCTGCAGGGGTGGGCCCTAAGGCTAGGGACAGACTTTACACACAAACCAGTTTAAGTGCTCAGAAACTGGTTGAAACCTGTAACAGAACAGATGTTCAGTGCACATAAATCAGCTTGAAAATGGCTGAAACCGGTTTGAGATAAACCTGGTTGAATGTAGTATCAGACTTCACTGATTTGGCTCAAACCGGTTTATGCAAAGTGTGTCCCAGACCTCTTGCTGGTTGAAGTTAAACTAAACTCCCCCAGCATCCTGGCATGCTCTCTGGTCTGGGCGGGGCTCTCTGCTCCACAGCAGGGCTAGCCCCTCCCCTCTGCTTCCTGGCTGCAACTCTCGCAGAGATTGCATGCTGCTCCCCCTCTATCCCTCACCATTCCCTGCTAAGCAGGAGCTTCCCCCTCCACTCTGCCGTGCTGAGAGGTGTCTGTGTATTAGCTAGCAGACCACATGCTGGCTGTGGTCTGTGCTGTGGCAGACGGGACAAAGGCAGAATCAACAGGTAGCTGGTAACGTTCTGCTGTTGTCTTCTTAATGGAGTGATAAGCACTGTGTTATCAATTCCCTAGTAAGCTGGTCAGAAGGGATAGGGGGGAACCCTGCCCTAATCAGAGCAACCTACAGGGACCTGGCCATGTCCCCCTCAGCTCAGTACTTTGAAAGAGAAGGGAGGGCTGCTCTAGTGCCCCCTAGCTTCTAGCCTGAGCCACTGCAGGCATGTGCCTGCATGTCTGGGATGTCTATGCAGTTACAAACTGCCAGGTTAGACTAACCTGCAAAGATTGAATCAATTTAGGCTCAGGCTTTTTGAGTGTCTGTCCCTAGCCTAAGAGCACAGTATGTATCGATCATTTAAAGACAACCTTGGGTTGGTAAATACGCTCTCTCTTACAGAGGAACATTGTTAAGTTCTGAAGTGTGTGGTATTTTCAGAGATGCTGAATACCTGATGCTCTCATTGACTTTACTGGGAATGGTGTGTGCTCAGCATTAATAAAAACAGCTTGATTTTAAGACTAAACTATAAAATATGCCAAAGAAGAATATGCACTGAAATGAGATTTCTTTCCTGAACTGGTGCATTGTTCCATGTCTATTATCCCAAGAAAATATTTTTATTTAACTGTGGAAATATTTACCAGATTCCAAATGTTTTTCATCCATTCTCTCTGCAGTTAAATTTGCCCCTGGGGATGGAGCAGTTGTTATGGACCAAGGGGGAAATTTTAGTTGGAGCCCCTTATTAAAATGTTGACAACACATGTTGGGAACAACCAGCTGCACAGGCTATTGTATTGCAGTGGAGGGGAAAGAGTGCTTTTAGACAAAAGAAACCAAGGCAAACTGTTTATTCATTTGAAGGACACAAGGTCTTTAGTGGCTGTGCAGAGCAAGACAGACTCAGTTTTTAAAGACTCCATGTGACAGACTTAGACATAGGAAACTGTCTAGTATTCATGTGATTTACCTGAGAAAGCTGGAGAGTTCAGACTAGCCCTGCTGGGATAAAATAAATGGGGAAATCTAAGAAATCATGTTGTTCTATATTGCTTTCTGCAGTGAAGCCATGTCTCACTGGGTAAGTAAAGTAGCACAGTGCATTGAATTATAGTGAATGTCCTCTGTACACTTGAATGCTATATCAGTTTATTTCATTGTGTGTGTGTTGTAGTATTTCACATTTTTTAATCTATTCTACTTTTCAAAGCTGGGTACATGCTTTGAAAAGTAGGGTACATTATATATATACATTATCTATGATAAAGCATCCATTAGTGCTTTCAATTCATGTAGCTGAACATTCAAAGGGGTAGTTGCTTATGCAGTTATCACATTTTCACAAATGAGAGGTTTGCAAGCATATTTTTTCTTAAAGGCCCTCTACTGTGCTTGCTTCTGCAGATTTAATCCTATTGTGTTTTTTTTCAGTGTCTTTTGAGTTTCTTTTAATTTACAGTAGACCTCGGAACAACTGCAGTGTTTGGGGCCCAGATCCACATATCAAAATATGTGTTTGTTCAGTAACTGTACAAAGTAACTGTTACATCTCTGTTTACCTGCAGCAATAAAAGCATTGTAGTCTTAGCCTTGTTCCATTCAGGGTTACATGTTTAGTGATTTAGCGCATTTGTATGACTATAGGAGCAGGCAGGAGTTAAGAGTTGATGTGGTCAAGCAGCAACTCTGTCTCCTCTTTTGAAAATTACCTCTGTCCATACCCAGAGATGATATCTTAACAAGATGTTTTGAAAGGCGAGAGAATTTAGACCAGTATTTTTTCAACTTTTCACCAAGGCCATGAAATTTCCTTCTGCTAGAAATGTTTCTGGGAGAGTACAAGCATTAGTCTACAACCACCCGCACTCCTCTACTCTTTGTACCTTCCCAAGACTATTCTGAGGAGTGATGACCCTTATCTAGGGAAAGCAGGGGAAATGGTGGCTGCTCCAGTCCTCCCATCCAAGGGGAACTGGAGCAGCAAGGCAAAACCCCCTTCCCACTCCTCAGATCCCAGGGACCATGGCATGAGGAGTAGGCAGTGAACAAGGATAAGCCACTCTTCTGTTTGACTTCCAGTGGTCACAAGTAAAGTAGCGAAGCAGCCTGGCAAACCCCACTACCAGTCTAAGGAATTTCTGGCCTTAGGAACAAGCAGGGAGCAAGGAATGACTTGCTCCTTCCTTCCCCTTCCCATTTATGGGAGAGGTGGGAGCAGCTTCCCACTGTGCCTTCTCCAAACCAGGATGACCTTGGTCTGGAGAAGGCAGGGGAGCCTTTCCTCACCACTCAAGTTCTTCTGGAACTGAGAAGAGGTGAGCAGCACCAGTCTGGGGAGCCCCCAGTCTTAGGAGAGTGTGGGGAGCACTTCCCTACTCCTCAACTCCTTGCAGTCCCTGCAAGGAAGAAGTGTACAGACATTCATCCTCCCAGAAGCAACCTCCTCTAGATCAGAGATGGGGTATTTTTCTCCCACGCAGAGAAAAAATAATGGATTGTTGGTCTGGGGAAAACTGTGTAAATGCCTGTATCTTCTTGGTTTCTACGGGGAGAGCTGCAGTTGGAACCACTCTCAGTAAAAACACAATACCTGTATGTGGCCCAACAGAATAAGAGTTACTGTTAAGAAAAAAAAAAAAGAATGAACTCTTTATTGGCCTTCACAAGAAGGAAAGAAACTGCACTGCAGAAACAGCATGTGGTGTGGTGATGTGAGGTTGCTGTGATATGTGGTTGACTGGAGTGATGTTGTTTGGCATTCTACTGGATTTTGTAGTCACCCGCTTTTGTTTTCACCCTTGTGTTTCTTCAGATCAGAAATGTCGAAACTAACCAATGTCTGGATAACATGGGACGCAAAGAGAATGAAAAAGTGGGCATATTCAACTGCCATGGCATGGGAGGAAATCAGGTAAAAAATAAATCATTCGTTAGGTGCACTGTAATTGCTTTCAAAGGTGCTTTCTAATGTATTGCTATATAAACCAGGGCACAACAATCATCTGATCACTATTAACAACCTGATTTAAATTCATCCAAATGATTCTGAGACTAAGGCAGAATCAGAGCTAAAATTTCACTCTTAAGCAGTGCCTGACTGCTGCAGTGCAGTGATGCACTATTTTTTAAGCATTAATATTTACAAAGGTGCATATGTCCCAGGCGTTTTGTAGTTTTGGCAATACTTGAAACAGTTGACTCACCTTATTGTGCTGTAGTAGATACTGCAGCACAAATGTAGGTGCCTAGGATCACCTGGTATTCAGAGCACACTAAATAAGAGCTGTAATGGCAGTTAGTGTGTGTAATACTGAGGGATAAAGTTCCAAGTTGTGTTCTGGCCTTCTGAATTTCCTGCCTCCTAAATTTTAATCATAGTCCAACAGCCCATTTTTTTCAAGTAGAAGCTCCAAACTTTGAACACTTACATTGTCTGCCCAGACCTAGCAGTGTATTTGAGTGAATACATTCTTGTTTGAAAGCAAAGACTACATTGCACTGAGTGGGTGCAATGTAGACACCCACTCAGCAGAATTTGGCTTATGGAACAAGCCTCCATTATGGAATTGGATAGGACAGCGTCAATGTACATGAATCATGCTCATTGGAGGGATGATGGGCACATGCACAGAGCAAATGTTTCTTGGGAAATTGCGTGTTCAAAAATGAATTCTTCTTTCAAAAATGTAGGTAATACTTCTTAACTTTAAAGGTTATGGCTGCATATTAAGCCCTCAGTATTGACTTTATAAATATATTAAGAGGCTCTTTTTGATGTATGTACAGAACTGAATGGCACATAAGGTAACAGTATGGAGAGGTGAGGGGCTGAAGGGACAAGGAGAATACATTTACTGTCATCTCTGAAGTTGGTCCCAGGTCAGATCAAGGTTGAAGCAGATTGGCAGGAATTTTTAATTATAATTGTACTCTTGATTTTTCAGCCCTGGATATAAATAGCAGTCAACCTGAAAGCATTCACAAGGAATAATTTCACTTTGAAACCCTATGTTGAACACACACTAGCAGTAGTTCTGGTCAACGAAATAAACTTGTATTTAGGAACATTTTACAAGGAAAGATCAGAAATGACAAACAATTACTATTCCTCCTATGCAGGGGCAGGCAATTATTCCATCTGGAGGGCCACTTACTGAGTTTTGGCAAGCTGTCAAGGGCCACATGGGTAGCCCTGCCCCTTGACAGTTGCCCCGCCCCTCAGTCACCATGTTGGGACCAGGCATCCTGCTCCCCGAACTCCTGATCTTTGCCTCCGGAAGTCCCTCTCCTTGCCCCAAAGCACTCCTTTTGGGAAGGAGGGTGCTGCAATATTGAAACCAGAAAAAAAAAAATCACAAATCATATACAAAAAAATAAAACATCTACTATAACTTATTTTAATTTTATTCGAAATATTTTTGTTCTGATTTATGTGTTTGCGAAGTGTATCTAGAGATGATTGCATAATAGCTCAACATACAGTCCTATTGTATATTGTGTGTGGACGGTAAGGGGATGTATGTGGAGGGGTGTGGTTGGGGAATGGTTGTGTGTGTGTGGTGGGGTGGGGGATGTGGGAGGGGTGTGGGGTTATGGTGGGCAGGGTGGGAGAGAAAGAGAGAGGTGGGGCTGGTCCACTGGCCCCATCGCATGCAGCTCTTGCAGACTGTATGAGCGTCACATGATGCAGACCCTGCACCCAGACTCTGCGCTCCTGCTGCCCCACCCTGGCCCCAGGGCACCGGCATGGGCTCCACACACTCGCCCACCACCACCACTCCCCCGCCATTTCCCTACCTTCCCTCCCCTACACCTTCTGCCACTGCTGTCATTGCTTCCCAGCAGCCACCGCCACCACTCCCCCACTGTTGCAAATTCCTGTGGCCCCTGCTGCTCCCCTGCCACTCCCCGTGCCAACATCACTTTCTGCAGCTCTCCCATGCCCCCTGCCGCTGCCACTTCCCACAGGCCCCTGGCTGCTCCCCCTGTTTCTCCCCACACCGCTGCCACTTCCTGTGGCACCGCTGCTGCTCCCACCATTGCCTCCCATGCTCCTGCTGCTTCCAGCCACCCTGCTTCCTTCCGACCATCCACCCACCGCTTCCCATAGCCCTCTGCCACCCCCACTACCCTCTGTCCCCACCCACCTGCCACTTTCAGCTCTGGCTCCAGCCCATCCTGGCCAGCACCATGCAGCTCCCAGGTGTTGGGCTGATCTCAGTGGTTTCCCGCAACTCCCTCCATCTGATCTTACCTACTTTCCACACAGACAGAGGCAGGCAGGGAACAGCCCCAAAGTCGCAAGGCCAGAAGCTGCAGAGGCTTCTGGTTTGGGGTTGTGGTGGGAGGAGGGGCTGGGGGCAGGTTGCAGCTGGGCGGGCCTTGCTGCTTAGTCACTGGGTCCTGCCACTGGTTCCCCTTGGGTCCTGCTGCACTGGCTGTCTGTCATCTTTGACAGGCAGCCAGGGGCAGATAAAAATTAATTTTCAAAAATTTTTAAGGGGCTTGTAGGCCGCATAGAATAGCCTGGTGGGCCCACGAGTCATATTTTGCCTGCTCCTGCTCTTATGTTTAAGGGTCTACCTAACTCGAGGAAGCAGCTGGCCAATGTCATGAGGAGATCACAGGCCAGTTGCCATTTTCATACACTGATTGTGGCTGGGTCCTCCCACACCTCTGATTAGCTGAGGGGCCCAGGTGGCCCTGCTTCTTGCTGCTGATTAGTAGTGAAGTCCGTCTGCCATGCATCCCAACCCCTTGCTGCTAATTGGTTGTGAGGGCTGACCATCATGTTGCTCCATCCCTCACCACCAAATGGGGAGAGGGGCAGGGCTACACAACAGGCAGCCCTCTCAGCCAATCAGCAGTAAGGTGAGGGAGTGGCAGCCATCTTGAGGTCCCCTTTGTGCTGGCAGCCCCCCTTTCCCCTGTCGGGCTACACAGCAGGGCTGCAGCACCATGAGGACTGTTGATTTTCTCTGGGGAGCCAGCATGTTATTTTCAGTAAGTTTTTTTTCCTGCACATTTTGCAGGCATTGCCCAATTTCATGGGCAGTGTCAGATTTCGTGATTTCTGCAAAGTTGTGATTTCAGAAGCTCCCTAGTTATGAATAGCATTAGTAATGTCCATTGGACAAATCAGCATAGTTAAATCTATGTTTGGGAGTTGTGTTTCCTAGATAGGAACCTACTTTTTTATACTGTGGGTGGTAGCATCTGTTTCTGGGCCTCCCTGGCCAAGTAAAGAGTTTTTCTAAAGCATTTGGATCATTCCAATGCACATCTTCAGTCCTGTTCCCAAAGCAATGCATGCACATGGAAAACCCATTGCATTTACATACGTAAATAAATAAATACTCTTGGAATTTGGATGATGTTTTTGTTGACTCAGCATGAGCCACTCATAATTTAGCTAACTCAAGCAGCCCATTCATCTTTCAGTGTTCTTAAATAATTTCCACTGAAACTAATAGGAGATTTTAAAGAGAAAATAGAAGCATAGACAATTAGGGTTGGAGGGAACCTCAGGAGGTCATCTAGTCCAAACCTCTGCTCAAAGTAGGACATCCCCAACTATATCCCAGCCAAGACTTTGTCTAGCCAGGCTTTAAAAACCTCCAGGGATGGAGATTCCACCACCTGTCTAGGTAACCTGTTCCAGTGCTTCACTGCCCTCCTAGTGAGAGATGTTTTTCTAATCTCCAACTTAAACCTCCCTTGCTGCAACTTGCAACCACTGATCCTTGTTCTGTCATCTGCCACCACTGAGAACAGTCTAGCTTCATCCTCTTTGGAACCACCCTTCAGGTAGTTAAAGACTGCTGTTAAATCCCCTCTGTCTCCTCTTCTGGGCTAAGTACAGACAGTCAAAAAGCCTGATTCAGTCTTTTCAGGTTAGTCTAAGCTGCACAGCTTGAACTGATTAATAAATGGACAGATATGACTTTTGATGCAGGAAATGCAGCCACGTGCCTGCAGTGGCTCAATCCAAAAGCCAGGGGGTGCTAGAGAATGCCTGCCAGCCACTGCCAAAAGGAAGGGAAGAGAGACTTCCCTCCCTCCCTGCTGGAGCAGCGGGGGCATGGCTAGGCCCAGCCTGGAGCTAGCACACTGGGATGGGGGTTTAAATCCCCTTCCTGGCCCACACAAGATTTCAGCTTGGGTCTGTGGTTGAGAGGAGGGGTGTGCCTGCCAGGCTTCTGCCCCCCCCCCCCACCAGTTGAGGGAGGGGGGAAACCACTGCCAGACTGAGGAGGTTGGGGGGTGGGGGGAAGGTAGTGGCATTGAATTCATAAAAGCTTGAACAAGAATCATTCTTTCTCTGAAGCAAGCAGGTATTGAACACAGCAATTTGCAACCTGAAGCTGTTAGCCCTGCATCTTGATGGCTCTTGGATTAACATTTTAACAAGGTGTTAGTTATGTCTGGTATACAGGCAGTGGTTTGACATGCAGTTGTTAAAGAACTGGCAGAGGCAGGCAGGGGGAAATAAACCCCCTCCCTGCCCCCTTTGCCATGCTGGCTGGCATCTTGCCACACCCCCGCCCCTGCTGCTGGAGCAGCAAGGAGGGGTGGGCCTTGACAGGGGTGCTGTGCCCTGGCCAGGCAGACCCTGGCTGGGGTCCTGGGGGAGAGGGGAGGGAGGGGGGACCATAAGCCCCCTCCCTGCCCCCTTTGCCTGAGGTGACCAGCACCTGGTATGACCCTAGCACTACTCCATCTAGAGAGCAGAGCAACAGGTCCAGCCTTGTTCCCTGGAGCAGATAGCACAGCCCATCCCGGGCTGAAAAGCATGCTGGTATCCTGGGGGACTCTGATTTAACTTAAGCCAGGAAGCACTCTGGGACAGAAGTCGCATAAACCAGTTTGACCCAAATCAGTTGAGTCTGATACTACATTCAACCAGGTTTATCTTAAACCAGTTTCAAAATGGCTGAAACTGGTTTATGTGCAGTGTGAACATAAACTGGTTTATGTGGACTGAACTTGTGTTCTGTTACAAGTTTAAACCAGTTTCTGGTCACTTAAGCCAGTTTATGTATACATTCTGTCCCAAACCCTGCAGACTAAATAAACCCAGTTTCCTCAGCCTCTCCTCAGAAGTCATGTGCCTAGCCCCCTAATCATTTTTGTTTCTTTCTGCTGGATTCTCTCCAACTTGTCCACCTCCTTTCTATAGTGGGGGGCCCAAAACTGGACACAGCACTCTAAATGTGGTGTCACCAGTGCAGAATAGAACAGAATAATGACTTCCCTTGATCTGCTGGAATGCTCCTACTAATGCAGCCTAGTATGCTGTTAGCCTTCTTGGCAACAAGGGCACACTGCTGACTCATCCACCTTATTGTCCACTGTAACCCCCAGGCCCTTTTGAGCAGAGCTGCTGCTTTTAGCCAGTCAGTCCCCAGGCTGTAGCAGTGTATGGGATTCTACTGTCCTAAGTGCAGGACTTTGCACTTGTCCTTATTGAACCTCATGCGATTCCTTTTGGCCCAATTTTCCAATTTCTCTAGGCCACTCTGAATCCTCGCTCTAGCCTCCAGTTTATCTACTATACCCCCAAGCTTGGTGTCATCTGAAAACCTGCTGAGAGTATAATCTAGCCCATATTCCAGATTGTTAATGAAGATAGTGAACAAAACTGGCCCCCTGGACTGAGCCCTGGGGCACTCCACTTGATAATGGCTGCCAGCTAGACATTGAGCTATTGATTACTACCTGTTGAGCTTGACAATCCAGCCTACTTTCTACCTTACAGTCCATTCATCCAACCCATACTTTCTCAGTTTGCTTGTAAAAATGCTGTGGGAAACAGTATCAAAAGCCTTGCTAAAATCAAGGTATATTACGTCCACTGCTTTCCCTGCATACACAGAGCCAATTTTCCTATCAGAGAAGGCAATCAGGTTGGTCAGACATGACTTGCCCTTGGTGAGTCCATGTTGACTGTTCCTAATCACCTTCTTTTCCTCCAAGAGCTTAGAAATGGATTCTTTGAGGACCTGTTCCATGATTTTTCCAGGGACTGAGGAGAGGCTGACTGGTCTGTAGTTTCTTGGATCCTCCTCCTTCCCTTTCTTAAAGATGGACACTATGTTTTCCTTTTTCCAATTGTCCAGGACCTCCCCCAGTCACCATGAGTTTTCAAAGATAATAGTCAGCGGCTCTGCAATCACATCAGCCAACTCCTTCAGCACCCTCAGATGCATTGTATCCAGCCCCTTGGACTTGTATGCATCTAGCTTTTCTAAATAGTCCCTAACCTGTTCTTTCACCACTGTTGGCTGCTCACTTTGTTCTCAAACTTTGCTTCCCGGTACAGTAATTTAGGAGCTGACTTTGCCTGTGAAGACCAAGGTAAAAAAAGGCATTGAGCACTCCAGGCTTTTCCTCATCATCTGTCGCTATGCCTCCGCCATTCACCAAGGGACCCACACTTTCCCTGATCTTCCTCTTGTTGCTGACTTACTTGTAGAAATCCTTCTTGTTACCCTTCACGTCCCTTGCTAGCTTGAACTCTTAATTGTACTTTGGCTTTCCTGACTTCATCCTTGCATGAAGCAAGGCTGAGCATGCCTGAGCAATATTTTAATACTCCTGCCAAGTTGCTTGTCCAAGCTTCTACTTCTTGTAAGCTTCCTTTTTCTGTTTAAGCTCACCTAAGAGTTTTCTGCTAAGTCATGCTGGTCACTTGCCACATTTGCTGTTCTTCCTGCACATCAGGATGGTTTGTTCCTGCACTCTCAGTAAGGTGTCTTTAAAATACAACTAGCTCTCTCAGACTCCTTTCCTCTTCAGACTGGCCTCCCAGGGGATCTTGTCCATCAGTTCCCTTTGGCCCAATTTGGCCAAATTCTGCTGTTCTGCAGTTCAGGAACCATACTCTGCTGGTCTCCTTTCATTTCTTTTGTCAGGATCCTGAAGTCAATCATCTTGTGGCCACTGCTTCCCAAACTGCCATCCACTTCTACATTCCCCGCCAGTTCTTCCCTGTTTGTGAGCAGTAAGTCAAGAAGAGCATGGCCCCTAGCTGGTCTCTCCAACACTTGCACCAGGAAGTTGTCTCTAAGGCTAGGGACAGACATTACCCATAAACCAGTTTAAGTGATCAGAAACTGGTTTAAACCTGTAACAGAACAGATGTTCAGTGCACATAAACCAGTTTGAAAATGATGGAAACCAGTTTGAGATAAATCTGGTTGAATGTAGTATTGAACTTAACTGATTTGGCTCAAATCAGTTTATGCAATGTCTGTTCCAGACCCCTTGCTGGTTTAAGATAAACCAGACTCCCCCAGCATCCCAGCATGTTCTCTAGGCTGGACAGGGCTCTCTGTTCCACAGCAGGCCTGGCCCCCCACCTCCCCTCTTCTCCCTGGCTGCAGCTCCCACAGTCTCTGCAGGCATCTGCCTGGCTTCTACTCCCCCCCCCCCCAACTGTCTGCTAAGCAAGGATTTCCCCGTCCCTCACAGGCACCTCAGTATTAGCTAGCAGACCACATGCTTGCTACGTCCCAGCTGTGGCACATGGGACAAAGGCAGAATCAGCAGATGGCTGATAATGTCCCTCTGCTTTTTTCTTAATGGGCTGATAAACACTGAGTTAGGGGTGATAAACATTCCCTGCTGGGCTGGTCAAGAGTGGGGGGGAACCCTCCCTAATCAGAACATCCTGCCAGGGCCTGGCCATGCACCCCCCACCCCTTAGGTCAGCTCTGTTCAGGGGAAGGGAGGGCTGCTGTAGCGCCCCCGGCTTCTAGCCTGAGCCACTGCAGGCATGTACCTGCATTTCTGGAATGAAAAGGGAATGTCTATCCACCTCCAAATCAATTCAAGCTTTGCAGGTTAGACTAACCTGCAAAGATTGAATCAGTTCAGGCTCAGGCTTTTTGAATGCCTCTCCCTACTCTAACACTCTCCAAAAACATCCTGGATTGCCTGTGCACTGCTGTATTCCCCTCCCAGCAGATATCAAGGTGATTGAAGTCCCCCATAAGAACCGGGACCTGTGATATGGAAACATCCACTGGTTGTCTGAAGAAAGCATTATCCTCTTGGTTTGGCAGTCTATAGCAGACACCCATCACATCAACCTTGTTGCTTTCCCCGCTAACCTTAACCCAGAGATTTTCAACAGGCCTATCTTCGTTTTCATACTGGAGCTCTGAGCAATCATACAGAGCTATAAGGTAGAGCTAAAAAGTGGAAGATACAGAGGGATTGTATGTCTAAAAACTAGTTTTGAGATAGCAACCATTTCAGACTGAAAATTAAGTAAAGCAATGTATTCTTTAATAGGATTTTGGAAAATAACCATGCAAGACATCTCAGCTTGAGGCGAAGACGAATACCTTATGGCTCACAAAGCTTCCTAAAAATGTTTTATAACTGTAGCATCTAAAAAGCATTTCAGGTGACGTGAAGACTAATGCACTAGAAAACATAATATAATTTAGCATTTCTTTTACAAAAATGCATTGAAATCCTTAAAGAAAATAAACCTTGATAATTATGTGGCCATGTACAACACTTACAAATATTTGATATATATTAAGTGCAGAGTAGGCCTGTGCTCTCCCAGCCTCCAGCATGACTGCCCTGCCCGTCACAACTCCCGGCCCTTTAAAAAAAAAAAAGCACTGTATCACCAGCTGCTGCCAGGCAGGGGGCAATCCCCGCTGCCCCCACTGCTCTGCACTGTGTGATGGGCTCTGTCACAAGCCCCCAGCAGCTCCAGGGCCACTGGAACAGCCAATGAGTCTGGGGGGAGGGAAGTTGTTTGTTTTTTAAAGGGCTGGTAGCTGGGGTGGGTGGGGCAGCTGTGAGTGGGGATCAGGGGGGCACTCTCCCCTGCCTGGGAGAGCAGGCAGGGGAAGGGGCCTGGCACAGGGGTCCCCCCATGGTCCCCTTTCCCCCGCTCCCCTGCCCCAGCATGCAGTCCAGATCCAGCTCCCTGCTGCAGCAAGCAGGGACTGCCCAAATCGCCAAAGTTCTCTGAATCTTTTCCAAATCAGTTCGGAGAGTTTCTAATCGATTTGGACCTTTTCATTGGTCTCCTGATTCAATTTGGATTCAGAGATTCGGTCACTGAATTGGGCCAAATCTCCTCTGAATTGAATCAGCACTCAAAGCTTCACACAGCCCTAGTGCAGAGAACCCTTATTCTTCATTTTAGAAATGTCTCCAGGATAGAATACTTTTAGAGGCTTCCTACAGCCATGTGTGTTTCACATAACTGCTGACCACCAGTTATGATGCACTGTCAAGTAACTACTAAAGCTGAAAAGTAAAGCCACAGGACAGATGGTGCAATTCACTTCAAGCTTAAAACTACTGTTCCTGCAAGTAAAAAAAAAAAAAAAAAAAAGAATCTTGGAGCCAAATTCTGGAATCAAGTGTGGAGACATGGCTTTAAAATAAAGCCAATGAGATTTGTGTGGATGTATCTGGTAAGGTGGAGTGAATACACTTTTCATTTGCAAAAATGCTGAAAATAACTGGGTCTGCAGTGTAAATTCTTCATTAAATGGAGCATTAGCAATGAGCAAGTCATGGGAAAATGCATTATTATTGCTACAAAATCAGACATTATGGAAAGCCCCTTTGTTACAATTCTATTATTATCATTATTATTATTATTATTTTCCTTCTGATTTCTAGATTTTTTAGGGCTTTAGATCAAATAGAATGTTTTAATTGGTGAGACTGAGCATGAAACAGCTATACAGCTTGTTGGTCTGGAATCAACTCCATAGGCAGTAGTCTTTTATTATGTCAACATAGACATTACCTCAAATTATTGTGGATAATCAGTAGATGGGGACAAAGATCTGCAACACAACACAACTGGACAGAAGAAAATAATTTTTTAAAATATGGACTGAAAAATAATGCAAGTTTATAACTGCTTGTCTTGCATGCCCGTTTTATTAACCTTCCTTTCCCACAGAAATCCCAAACAGAATCCATTGTTAAGACACTGTTGTAATGTAGAGGATCGTCAGTGCTCCTTGGTGAAAGAGCTAAATTACCACTGTTTAACTTCTACTTACTGTGCATGTACATGCAGTTACCACAGAGCAGCTAACAAATAATATACCCCATCACACCCTCTTTCGCTCCATAAGGCCACACAAATTCAGCGGAAGAGGATTAATCAAAGGATAACTGTTAGCCAGAAATGAGATGGCAGCTCAAGTTGTCAAACACAAAGCTACAATATATTGGTCAAGATATTTCCAGTGGCAATGGGAAAGTGAGACTTCATCTGAGATGCTTTATACCATTTGCCCCTCCTTGCTTAAGATAGTTGAGTTCATACTGGAAAACATGCAAAGACTAAGAGCAAAGAAAGGATTGCTGGGCTGAACTGTGTGGGGCAGAAAACACATATTTTAGGATTCTGGGAGCTTAACTTTCTGACAGGCATGCCACAAATTAGCCATGCACTCGCCCTGAATGCTGTTCTAGTTCCTTTTTCCTGCCCAACCTGCTTCTCTGCTTTTGGTTCCCTGCCCTGTATTCCCTGCTCAGTCTGCTGCTTTCTTTCTGCTCTCTGCCCCATCTTCCACTGTGCTGCCTGTCCCCTCCCTAATCTTCCTGTACACACTGAGGCTGGCTGGGCTACATGTGGCACTCATGCCTCAGGTTGGCCACCTCTGTTTTAGGAGATGACACTGAGAGCATGTCTGCACTGTCTTCATGGCACTGTTGAGACTGCTGCAACAAAATAAGCTCCACTTACCTACTCCATGTGCTTCAACTGGAGTTGAAGTGGTGAGGATGCTCTGGAGATATCCTGAACAGTATTCTGAAGTACCTCAGAGATGGAGATCTGCAAAATGGTAGTAGGGAACATCCTTGCAGTGTTGTCATTGCCTCAATTCCAAGTTTGGAGTGCGCAGAGTGGGAGTGGGTGGGTAGGACTTTATTTATTAACAGGAGAGGAGTACCTCAAGAGCACTCAGAACAAATGTACACATGCCCAAAACCAGGCTGGCTAGTTTAGCTTAGAAAAGTGAAGGTTGATAGCAAATATGTCTTTTCTCCATAAATATACCAGGGGGCAGTTACTAGGGACGAAGAAGAGCTATGTAAACTAAAGGCCCGTATTGGCATAAGAACAAATAGTACATATAGAATGAACAGAGATAAATGTAGGCTGGAAGGAGCAACGTTTTGGAACAGTAATTGGAGCAAGAAATCCAACTCTTCTTAATTTGGAGCTTGATAAGTTTATAAAGTAGATTACATGAGACTTCCTATGAAGTCTCCTTGGTGATGCAGGAGAACTCTTCCAGTCATGCGTTCCTCTGCTTTGAGAGATCAGATAGAACTAAATGAACCAAAGCTTCGCTTTTGAGAAGTGTCCCAGGGGGACGGAAACAAGGGAACAGGAGACCCCTCCCGCGGTGGAACCGCAGCCCATCCCCACAAGGCAAAGGAAAACCCTGAAGACAGGGTAAACTTACCTTTTTCAGGAGGAGAGGAGACAGATGAGGCATGCCAGGATGGAGCACACACGTGATTCATCAGTCGCTTTTATTTCCGGCTAAAAGTGGCATGGGGGGATGATGTCATACAACAACGCCACCTGGCAGAAATACAAATCAGTGGTGATGAAGCAGCTGGTGAGGCACTGTGAGGAGCAAGCTGCAGGAGTGCTTCCTGGGCCAGGCAAGGACTGCACCGGCTGCCACCGAGGGACCTGAGGGTGGACCCATTGGAGGGGCCCACGAGTAATTAAGGAGACTGGGACGGCATCGAGGGACTGCGGAGCTGCAGACGCCGGAGTTGTGAGTGGGGATGGGCCAAGACGCCGCTTCCCTTTTCTTTCTTTGTTAATTTGTTCTTTTCATGAATTACCCTGAAGAGCCCTAAAGCAAGGATTAGGGCCACGGGTGAAGCTCAGGGAATAGGAATGGCTGGGGCAGCACTGTGAGCAGCAGCGCAGCAAGGAACACCTGGCATAGCAGTAGGGACAGTCTAATATCCCAAAGATACCTAGGGCAGGGAGAGATCACCAGGAACCCAGCAGACAAGGAGGGTCCAGGAGGCAACATCGGAGGGTGAGCCAACCGACCATCAAGTGGCCATCTTAAAGTCTGGTGTATGGCTGGGGTGTAAGGGAGGTGGAACCCCAAGAATACCCACTAGGAAGTCCGACCAACTCGCGAGGGGCTACAGGACGGAAGCCTGCCATTGAAAGGAAGACCCAAGTCATGGCAGGCGAGTTTCGGGGTTTCCCTCGGGGAGAATGCAGCCCTCTCCAAGACCACAGGAACAAATGCTGCGGCCAACCTCGGGCGCATGCTCCAAGGTGGCAAGGGGACATCTATACGAGACCAGGCAGGCACAAGATACTTGATCAGGAAAGATTTTGTTTTGTGCCTTTTTACAGTACCATGACTTTTAGTGGCATGTTGGAATTAAGGACCAAAACTAAAGACAGTATATATTTTTGAAAAAGAATAAATACAAATTGTTGTGGGATTAATGGTAGGAAGGACAGAGGCAAACACGATAGGAAAATATACAGTTCAGAATCTAAGTGAGTTTTTAAACATGGCTAGTAGTGGAGTGGTTCACTTTGTTTTATCTTGCTATCTGTTTACTTATTTTTCTATGTTGGAGCAGGCACACTGATTTTGTTCGAGCATTTTGAATAGTTTATTCTAGTCTACACTGGCAGGAAGGCTATGTTCAGCATTGATTCAGCTGCACCCTGTGCTGAGGAACATAATCAGCAATACCATATTTACCTGACATTAAGTATCAGCATGAGGAAAAACACCCCTCATTTTACAGTCTCATACAAAGCAAAGGGGTGAGCAGATGGCTGCTGTGGCTCTCTAGAGCCTGGAGCCTCATACCTCTGTGAGTTTTCATATGAACTGTAACCCCCCCCACAATTTCAATACTACTGAGTATTGCTCTTCAGCATGTCCTCAGCATAACACCTGTACCAGACACTGGAGGTCAGCCGTAAAATTCCCTCTGCATGCACTGCATTAGTACTGTCTTCCTTCCACCATATTTGTAGGTCCCTTTTACACCACTCCAGCCTCTTAGCCACCTTCAAATGTCTTGAGTGGAAGTAAGCATCTTGCCTCAGGAATTTCTGAGTTCTGATTTCAGATCTGACACTGGTCCCTCATTTTCCACAAGCAAATCACTTAACCTCTGCTTGTTTTCCTGTCAGGAAACTGCAGATGATAATACAGAATGTGTCTCCAGCTCCACAGAAGCCAGTGCTGGAGCAGAACATAGTGAAAAATTTGCTCCCTTATCAAAGGACTTATTTGCAATGTAGGTCAACAGACACATTACTATGTGATTCTAAGGTCTTCTATAACTATTATGCTATGATTGTCCACATCTCTATTGCAAACTTTGGTTTGCAAAACAACGTAATGTACAGTTCTACAAACCTTGCCTGTTTGGCATTTATTCATTCTCTTTAGACACAGCAGCTCAGTTTGGTCTGTTTTTGCTATAATGTAACATTACAAAAAAAAAGAAAAAGTTCTACTCTGGTTTGTTTTAAAGACGGTGGCTCATTTGAGGTGTTCCCCTAGTTTATTTTAATGCAAATTCAGAGCTTTAAGACTTTTTATTTGCACAGTCCTCTTTCTACATTTTGTCATGTTGTATGTAATCTCTGACTGTAAACCAGAGACAAGTACAAGAAAAAGCAGAAAGTAACTATTTTTTTCACCTGGAATGTAACCTTAAATAAAAATCCTTTCTATTTCTGGGTCCTGACAAAAAATTCACAATTCTCTGAAGAAAGCTGTAAATATGTTGAGCATAGCTGTTCCTCACCAATTCATGTACCCAGTTTTTAAATCTTTTTGTTGATCAGTTGGTGTTTGTTTTCATTTTCCAAGAATAAGAAATGCATAGTCAATGTAAATCATGCCTTACTGCTGCTAATTTGAAGCTGGGTCCTGCAAGGCACTGAGAACTTCCTCTGTGATGCTGGAAACAGCTTTCAACTCACCTGTAGTAGTGTTCAGCCCTTTGTAGAGCAAGGCTGTAAGCAATTAAAATATAACATAAGTCTGAAGATTTCAGAGAGATTCTTACTTCTGTTCTCTTTGCACCAGTTTAAAGAGCTGGAGTCACATAATGTAGCCTTAAACATCACACATTTGAAAAGGAGAAGATCCCCTTGGTTCAGAAACCATAGACAAAGCTATCAGGCTGCCTTTCAGGGACCCCTGACACTGGTGTAGGGGATATGCCTACTGGGTGACTAATGGAAGGCAAGAGGGAGCATGGTGGATGAGGATACATCACATCATGTTGGGGGAATTTCAGAGGAGCCTCAAAGGCTGGTGGAACTTAGGCCTTTAGCCTTGACACCACTCATGATCAAGAAGACACAAAGGTAACTTGCATTCAACCTAAACCTCTCTTAACAACAAGGGATCTGTGTTCTCTTCTTAGAGGTGCAGGATAGACTTTTGCCCACTGACCTTCATTTGGTCTCCGTTTATGCCCCTAATTAAGTCAGTGCCATGACCATGAGGAACTTTGGGTATTTCAGGATTTTAGCTGCACAAACATCCACGTTTTAATTTCCAGGCAAATCAACCGGTAATGATTTGAAAATTCTCCTATAAACAAGTTATATTTTTTCTCTGAGTAATTTGTTCTGTTTTCTGTATCAGCAAGGTCTCCACATTCATTCACTGATGAACATCAGGTAAAAGGAAGTAGTATTTCATAGTTAAGAAGTTATGCTAGGAATTATTGTTGTGGTAAATATTTTGTTCTGGTGAACTCCACAACAGAAAGCCAAGGGCTCCTTTCCTGTAAGCATGCTAGTTTACAGAGCAATTCAGACATTTTCTTTCAGAGTTTTTTCAACTGAAAATGGCTATTGGGTCAGAATGGAAATTTCTTCAAGAACTGTTTGCTGGTGTTTTTAACAAAATATTTTTGAGTTTTGTCATTTTCAGAACTGAGACCTGCATTTCTTGCCGGGGGGGGGGGGGGGGGAGGGAGGGGGTTAGTTTTCAGTTGTCCTCTCTCTCCTTGTCCCCCAACATTTTTTGTTTTTGGTTTTTTTTAACTGAATATTTTATTCTGGGAAACAAGGCAGCTAATTTTAACTAGACCCATATGCACTAATATGGTTCTTAGGCTCCAGGTTAGCCGTGTGGAGTACTGGACTGGTGAGTAAACAAAGGCTATAAACAGACATCGTCTAAGGATGTGTCCTAGCACAACTGAACTGCTTCATTGGGCAGCACAAATGTTGCCCGTTGTCCTGCAGTGTCAGGTCCCTACCACTTTTGGGGCTTCAAGGACCCAATCCTGCAAAACAACTGAAAACAGGGGGACCAACTTTGGACAGGCCTCTGGAAATGAAGAAACCCTAGGGTCCCCCCATATTTATGGTGGCATAAAGTCAATGCCTGTTTTCAACTCAGTTTCCCAATAAGTAGGACTGACTGTACAGGGAAAATGGGAGAGAGGAGATAATTGAGTGAGCACTCTCCATTTCCAAACTGTACCCAATGCAGTTTTACAAGCGATAAGAGCCTCTAAATCCCAGAACTGTTATAAATCTTGCTGAGCCACACTTGGCCGGGGCGGGACAGAGGGAAGGGAGGGAGAAAGATGCCTGCTTCTATGAAGGCTTTTTAAAGTAGAAAACATGACGTGAAAAATCTCTTGAGGGGGTTAGTGGCAGCAGGGGTTAGTGGCTCATCCCACCATTTATTGGCTGTGAAGACAATATGGGAAGAAAATCTTCCACTTGAAAAGCTGTTGGTATTTCATCCTCATCCATGCAATCTGTTCCAAAAGGCTCTTTGCTTAGTGATTACCATTAGTAGAGGTAGAACTGAGCTCTGTGAGCCCCCTATCCCTATCGCAGATCTCTACCTGCATTTCAGAACTGTCAGCAGAATTCAACCTCAAGCTATTATAGCATTCATAGCCAAATAATAGATATAGTCAATTAAGTGTCAACTGCTTGGTGCTTCCCCAGATATAATTCCCATGGGTTGAACTGCGCTATATAGGAAAGGACAGAATTAAGCAGCCCATTGACTATATATCTTTAGTTCCACAGTCTTCAGTCTCTTCTGGGAAGTAGGATGACCTTTAGAATAAAAGGCAACATCCATTGCTATAGAATCCAGAAGTCTCAAAAAAAGTTTCTGTGAGCTCTGCAATAGCTAGTACAAATGCTGCACTAAGTGTTCAGGCAAGGTTCTTTGGGTAACTATGATGTCTTTTATTGGACCAACTAAATAGTTGGAAAAATGTTCTTTACAAGCTTTCAGGCACAAACACCCTTCTTCAGGTATAGGGAGAGTCTGCTGGTGTTTGCATGTTCTCCTGGGTGGAATAGGGGTTTAAGCCAATATGCAAAATGTAGTCTGTGAAAATGCAAATACATGGCAGGGAATATCAGAGAAGATGGGAAGTAATAGGTGTGAGACAGGTAAGTGGAGAGTTGGGAGGTGGGGCTGGGGAAACGGCAGTGCTGACCAGTGCTTAGAAGTAACTGATAAAATATAGAGAGGTTATCTGGGATTATCAAATGGCAGGTAGGTTATAATCTGCCATAAAACCAGTGCCTATATCTGGTCTATGATTTTTTGTATCCAGTAGATTTATGAAGTGAAGTTTATAGGCTCATGTACAAAAGGTGTTTTGTAAAGTCCCTTTGAAGATTAGAACTGAGAGATTGAAGAGAGAGTGGTTGTCCTGTGAGAAATGTTCACCCACAGGTAATTGGGTATTTTTGTTCTTGTTAGATTTTCAGTGTGTGTTCGTTTTGGTATGCAATTGTTGTTTGGTTTCTCCCATGTAGTTTCCATCAGGGCATTCAGTGCACTGGATGAGATATATTACATTTCTGGAGGTGCAGCTGTAAGAACCAGGAATGGTGATGGTTCTGTTGTGGGGTGTAGTTATTGTGGGGGGGGGGAGTGATGTGCTGGCAGGTTTTACATTCCTTGTCCTGGCATGGTCTGGATCCATTTGGTGTGCTTTGGGCCATGGTAAGTTTGCTTCTCTTGATAAGGTTGGCGAGGTTCGGTGCCTGTTTAAAGGCTAGGATGGGTGGTTCTAGAAAGATTGCTTTAACAATTGGATCTTCTCTAGTATGGGTTGCAATTGTTTGAGGATTTTCCATATAGGTCCAGGGAAGAATGCTATGTCATAACTAATGGTGTACAGTTCATGGGGATTTTCTTTTTATACTGCAGCAAGATGCCATAGTAAAATGTCATAAATAAAGATAATACATTGCTAAAATGTAATTCAGCTTTCCTCCACTCTACATTTGCCCTCTTTCCCTCACACCCCTGTCCTCAGTGTTTTTCTCCATTTACTTTACCTTCCACTTGCATTATCACCTCCTAACTAACCCCACTTAAAATAAAAAATAGTCATAGAACTAACATGCTCTGTGCCATCACTCCATTGTTCACTTTGCCCCCATGCTACAGCCTTTCTCTGTCCTGTGTTTGTCTTTTCTATTTAGATTGCAACCTCTTTGGAGGAGGGACTATCTGCTGTGCTGAATTGGTACAGAGTCCCACAATGGAGCCCCATTCCTGTTGGTCCTTAGACATTACTGCAATAAGCAGAATTATTGATAGAGAGAGGTCAGCATCATTATTTAACATGCTGAATAGAGAACCAAAATGGTACCTTCCTTCTCAAGTCCATAAAATTGCAGTAGCTTCTTGTAGACAAGTGGGAACAGCCACTAAGGGAGATGGGAATGCTAGCAATTGATGGTGGTGCTTTGCGTTTATAATGCATATTTGTTTTGGATCTAATCATGTACTAAAGTACTTCAGTAAGATCCACAGCTATAATTAAATTCCAGATTTAATAATGAGTAAAGTGATTAAGCAAAATATGCATGAACCTTCTTTAATTATTACCTCCTAAAAGTGCCCTAAATGGAAAGTTGGTAAGATTTATATGTATTCACTAGTTCAGGGGCAGGCAATTATTTTGGGTGGAGGGTCACTTACCAAGTTTTGACAAGCTGTTGAGGCCCACATGGGTAGGTCCGTCCCTTGACAGGTGCCCCACCCCCTGGTCGCCATCTTGAGAACAGAAGACCTACTCCCTAACCCCTGCCCTTTGCTACCAGAAGTCTCTCCCCTTGAGCCCAGAAATACTCCTTTCAGGAAGGGGTTTTGCCATCTTGGAACCAGAAAAATACCAAATTTATTCTAAAAAGCGGACATCTACAACATTCATTAATTTGATTTCAAAAAATATTTTTGTCCTGATTTAAATGGGTTTGTGTAGTGTACACAGAGGTGATTGCACAACAGCTTAAAATGAAGTCTTACTCTTGTATACTTTGGGGGCATGGGAGGCATGGGGGGGTGAGTATAGATTTGTGGGGGCTGTGGGTGTGTGGCAGGGTGGATAGGTGGGGTGGGCATGGGGTGAGGGAGCATGTGAGTGTGTGTGGATATGTGAGGTGGGTGGGTATGGGATTTGTGGAGGGCTGTGCGGGGGGGAAGGTGATTGGGGCATGGGTATGCTGGTCTGCATGTATGGCAGTGCAAGTGAGGTGTGGGCACATGTGTATGGTGGGGTGTGCTTGTGGGACTCGTCCTATGAACACACACACATACACATTCTCTCCCTCTCCCTCCTTCCCTCACTACACACACACACACACACACACACACACACACACACTCTGCTTCCCTCACTACTCATACATACACAGACAGAGCTTCCTTCACTACACTCACTCACTCACTCACTCCCCTTCCTTCATTGCTCTGTCTCTCTCTCCCCCTCCCCCATTGCATGGACAAACTGACACACACACACTGTGTGCCTCTCTCACTACACACGCACACACCTGCCCCCCTCCTGCTCCTGGCCCCGGGGTACCAGTGCACCCCTGCTCCCATGGTCCAGCAATATAGCCAGTGGCCACGTGGTGCTGAAACAGCCACATGCAGGGAAAGCTGCCACAGGCAGACACCTTTCTTTCTGTGGCCTTTCTCCTGACTCCTGCCAGCTTCCCCTGGGTCCTACTGCCCAGCTCTTGTCATCTTTGACAGGCAGCGAGGAGCAGATAAATATTAATCTTTTAAACTTTTTAGGTGTCCCATGGGGTGGAGAGAATGGCCTGGCAGGCTAGATCCAGCCCACAGCCCATATTTTGCTCACCCCTGCACTAGGTGATGTAATCCACTTCAGTTTGCATGTTTTGCTTAAGGCAGCTTTCTACAGTTAACCTCTTTCAAAAGAAAAGGAAAGTGCTTGGCGGCTTCTGTTATAATACTTCAAATCAATTAAGAAAGGTGAATTCCAAATAATTGGGAACTTTGTAGGTAACTAAAATGGCAGCCAGAGTAAATTTGATTAGAACATATGCAATTTTTCACTGCTGAGAGATTCCTAGTGATTGTCCTTATTGCTTTGAGTACCTCCTCCATGATTTTGAAGTGCTTTTAAAGAGAGCATTTAGTTTTTCTTTCAACATAGTAAAAATTAAAATAAAAAATTAAACACAATAATATTGGCATTAGACTTAATTTACACTTCTTCAGGAGAATGGTAAAATACTCTAGCAGAAGTTCTCCTATCATTTCCCCAATATTGCATCTAGTGCATCTCAGAGGAGAATTTTGTTCCTGGATTGTTGAAGCTCTGAGCTTATCAAATATTATATCATATAGCTACCAACTCTATGGTCTCCTTTCATTCTTCTTGTCTTTTTTCTCTCTAGCTTGTGCTGCAACCTAACAATTGTTCATTATAAACAATTGTACAGGGATCTGTATGCTTAACCCTTTGTTTTGTCTGTTCAGAGACATTTACAGGTGTGTGTTAAATGCTAACTCTGATTCATTTATTGGACAAACCCTTTGGCCTTCTTCATGTTACTGATTTCAGAAACTTTATTTTTTTTCTTCAGGAGGGCTGTTAGAATAATCTAACTGCCATGATCTTTAGTATAAAAAAGTTTGACGACATAACAGCCCACAGAACAAGACATAGTCAGTTGAATTTTATTGACTCTGTTTTGCTGTATGTTAAAGAACTCTTGAACATTTAAATTGATGGTTTGTTCCTCTTAAAGAGCTCACCCATCAAACCTTACCTGCAAAGGTAAGTGCATGATTAATGTGGGTGTTCAGTTAAAATAGGTTTGAATTCTCCAAATATAAAAAGTGTTAAACATTGCTTGAAATCCCAACATACCGAATTGTGCAAAGTTAAATTAATCATTTGACTTGACACATGATTAATCATGTTATTTTGTACTTAGCCAGTATGGATTCACATAGTTAGTATTTCAGATAATCATTTCAAGCAGAGGGACTACTTGGTCTTCCTCGTATATTAATAACGCACTCCATGGTCATGCTTGTGTCAGCTTCAAGCCCAAGATTCATTGTGCTTGTTTCTAAGAGGTCAGTTCTAACTGTCTACCTGCTGTACTCTGTGTAGTTTCATGCATCACACTATGGAGTAATATGTAAAGAGTATACAAGATTCCCACTGTGACAACTTCTGGATCATGATTATAATAATTAGGGCATAGGCAGATGAACATACCTTGGCCTGTTTCACATCAGTTTTGCATACCTAATCTCTTGTTTACCAGCAATGCAACACTACATGTAACAGCACCATCTGATGGTACCCACCATAAAAATAAAAAAAGTCTTTATGTGAAGTCACTGAGGTTTCAGTTTTCAAACAAAAGTTTCTTTAAATTCCCTGCTAAACAATTGCTTATACATTATCTTGATTTAGTTGTTTTAGTATGTTTAGTAATTTTTCTCTAGCTGTGTGGTTCATGTTAAACAATAAGGAAGGTTAGTTTATTTTAATTGGTAATACATTCCATGCTGCAATAAATATGTCCTGGATAGGCAGGTACCATATTATACATGATTTAATTGCTCATGTGCTGGAAGACAGGCTGCTGTGCAAAGAGACCCTGTGAACCCAGTCCTCTTCCACCACTTCTCACAGGCAAAAATCTAAAGGAAGTAAATAACCAGTGGAAATAGCCCTTGCATTTTATGTATCAGCAAGTGCACTGTGATCCAGTAAAGGGATACAGTAAATTGCTTTTACCTGCCACATAGAGGTGAGAGGGAAGAAGTTGTATCTATGTGTGTGACTGTTTCCCAAGATGACTCCTGGAGCAACACATCTGGTCACCATGTAACACAAAGATCTAAGCCTAAAGGCTCAGATGGAGATTGAGAAATTACAATTAACGTTGCATGACAGGGTTGCCCGCAGTGGCAGGACACTAGAGTCTATAGCCCTGAAGATCTCATTCAATCCTGTGTTCCTTACCCCTCATTTTATAGTCCCAAATCCCAAATTAATGGGTATTAATTTAAGTCTGGACATTTTAAACCTTAATTAGCATGGTTTTTTTTTTCTTTTTCAGTTTTCATGCTTTAGATGTTCATCTTCCCTAATTATTTTTTCCAAAGGCCACAAGTAAAAAATGTTTTGGCCTTAGCAAATGATACAAGGAAAGAAAAAATGCAAATTAAAAATCCGGTTCAAAATACAATAGTTTACTTTTCATAAAATATAGACACAATTATCTGCCTTAACTCTTGGAAGCTTGTCAAATTTGAACAATTTTGGCATTTTTTTTAAATGAAAGTGACTAAGATATGTTTTGGTTCCAGAATAAATGTTTCTGGTACCCAGCCTAAGGGAATGCTTCAGTCCAGAACTATATCTTTCAGTGCAATGATTGTTTTCCAATTGTTTTTGTATGTTGAGTTTCATTATCAGTCTCCTGTGTTTTATAATTACATTTAAAGCTTTGGGTTAATGGATTTGCTTCTTGAAAAATTAATGGTATCACCACAATCATTGTTTAGGCCATGAATACAATTAAAAAATACGTGCATGCAGTATAAGCACACAAATAGAGATTCTTAGGTCAGAATCTTCCAGAATTACTCTATGTGAATACAACCTAATTCCACATGTAATCCTAGGGATTTCTAAATCAATTCAAACCATACAAAAGCTACCATTCTGTTTGATGTTAGTTATTGTATTTAATGACCCAAATGACCAAAAAGTAATCTCTATTTCTATTCCCATCTGTATATAATTGTTGAGCTTCAAGAGCCCGTATCTGTGTACATGGAAGGAAATCATGTTTACTTGTTGCCATCAAACGTTCATATTAGGACAGGTTGTTTTGATGAATGATTCTTCAAAGGCAGGTTTGTAACATATTAACTATGTGACATCCATTCCTGTCAGTATCTTCCATATTTCGGTGAATGACAGTCTTGAGGGTACGAAACTCGCAAGCTGGAATACTTCATAGGAATAGAACCATTCCTCAATTAAGGAATATTTCATTTTGTTTCAATTGGAATAATTTTGATGAGATCTTATAGGTCATACTATAGCTTCAGTTCTGCTAAAACATCATATTTATGTCCTCTACCTATTAAGGTTTAGATCCAGGGATCCTGGTTTTCTCTGTTTAAAAATCACAACTTCTCTGATTACAAACCCCAGAATCTGTGATTAAAATGAAATGTTGCTTTCTCTCTCTCTCTCTCTATAAATATATATAGAGAGAGATCATTTTAACACAATGTTTTACTGATATATTTACTATTTTAAAGCTATTTGGAAGCCTATCAGTGCCTCAGTCACTATTCTAATATTATAAAACCCTTAGTCTGTCTGTCCGTAACACTTTATTTGCACTCTGATTGGTCGCCTCGGCAGCCAATCAGAGTGCTCTGGACAGTCAGAGACACATGGCGGAGTACTGCCATGACAGCAGGGACTGCTCCTTGGAGGCAGAGGGGGACGACAGGGACCAGAGCACCACCATGACAGAGGGGATGGAATGGAGGGGCAAGGCCAGCAGCACTGGCATGGTCCTTCCCCTGTTCTTGGGAGGTGGTGGGGGCGTGGGGTGCTGGCTGTGCAGCGCTGGCCTCACCCCACCCCAAACGGTGGAGCACTGCCATAACAGCAGGAACTGTGGCCAGAGCTGGGGGACAAGGCCAGTGGTGCTGGCCTCACCACCCCTTACCTGCCCTGCTCCTTGGAGCCAGGGGCCTGAGTGCCCCCCCCCCCAACAACAACAGCTGGCGGGGAAGAGGGGAGGGAGGGTGACCAGTGGCTGTGTGCCCCGCATTGCCATCACCATGGCCATGACTGCTGCCATGACTCCCACCGTGGTCGTGGGCCCCAGGAGCCCCAGCCCAACATGGCGGAGAGGGGGAGGGGAGCAGCCCTGGTCCTGGCTCTGGCCCGAAATGGCAAGGGGGAGTAGCCGCAGCCCCCACCTGAAGCAGCACGGGGGAGGTAGAGAGTGGCCATGGCTACAGCCCAAGGACACAGGCCTCTGCACCCACCTACCCCCCCCACCCCATTCTTGATGGGCAATTTCCTAGTAATAAAATAAATTCTAAATACCTATACATTTGGCATTTGATTTTTGGTCTTTTATCATGGAAAATCAGAGCGCTGCTTTGTGGCACTGAGCTGCCCTGAGATGCTTGTGCCCTGCACATGGCATGTGCTCCTGAGTCCCAAGCCACAGCCCCTCATCACTGCTGGTACCCCTCTCTCCCCACCCAGAGCTCCATGGTCTTCCAGTGCCCTCACTTCCAAGCCATGCCCACCAGGCTGCTGCCCTTGCTGCTGCCAGGTGGGCAAGGGGCACCTCACCATGGCAGCACGGGTCTCACGGCAGTGGCACTAAACTTCCCCACCCTGCTCTGCCCTGCTGCTCTGGGCCTTGCCTGCTGGGTTGTGGAGGGCAGCATGGCAGGGAGCTCTGAGCCTGCAGTGGCCGGTTCGTACACACCCCACCCCACGCGTACATCTGGGGGGCACATGTCCCCCCTGGGAGTGTGCACAGCTATAGGGGACTGGCCCCCCACACCCTACACAAGCCACCCATGGCCCTGTCCCACTCCCTGCCTGGGCCCTGTAGCCACACATGGCCCAAGGTCCCAAGCCTTACACACCACCCTGGCCAGGTAGTCCCAGCCCCAGATCTAGCCCTGCCCAATTCTATCCCTACCTCACTATGGGGGCCTCAGTTCCTTCCCAGCTTACCTGCAGGAGTTGATTTCCAGGCTGTCTGATGGCCATGTGCATGTGTGCCATGTGCACATGTGCATGGCTATCCTTGCGTGATCCCCACTCCTCCTGCTCCCCACCTGCGCTTTGCAGGCTGGAAGTCTGCCAGCCTGCAAGGAGAAACCCACCATTCCCACATTTTTTCATGGTGAATAGAAAACCCAGATCCCTGTTTATAACATGAATATCCTTTTCATTATAAGCCCTTGTTTTCAGGAAGATTTTATACATTTCTCGAAAATGTACCTTCTGTGCTGAAATGTCTCATGTCTTTATTAGTCCTAACGTAATTTGCATATTTTTGTAATGTTACAGAAATCTAAGTTATTTTTGACATATTGAGTACTGTGAAGGAAGTTTATTATTATTACTATTATTATTTGAAGTGTTTGTTTTTCAGACTTTTTTAGCATGCATAATGTAAAAAGCTTTCTTCCCCCCAAAAAAGCTGTAGATTTTGTTTTTAAGTGCATAACATTGACTGCTGTTCTTTCTCCAAACTCATTATAAGAAAGCATTAGACAACAAATGTATAACTATTATTAGTTGTGAAAATGCAACAAAATATCTTATTCCTGATATATTTGCAAAAGTGATTTTGTTCTGTTTCTTGTACTTATTAATTTTAGTTGCCTAGCTGTGGAGTGTTTTAGACTTGATAATCTTTAGACCAAGGAGATTTGTTTTGATTGGTCACATCTACACGAGACATTTACTGTGGATTGAACTAATTATCTCTGCAGGAAATTTTTCACGTCTACATGTGGGCCTTACTATGCCACAGGAAACTAATTAACTCCACAGCAGGGTAATACTTGTAAGTGCAAGTGCTACCCTGCTGCAGAGTTTTTACTCCAAAGCATGGCACATGTAGATGATTACAGAGATGGCTGGGGCACAAGGGTGCTTCAGTGCTGGCTGCCTTCCGGCTAACCCCACACTGGAGCACCCTCATGCCCCAGCCAGCTCTTCCGCAGCATATTGTGCCCGTTTGGAGCAGCCCCAGGCTGGCAGGCTGACCCCACGGATCACCTGCCAGCCGCGGCTGCTGCAACATGGCTCAATGTGCTGTGGTCCCCAGCACACATGTTAAATGCACGTGTGAAAGCAATAAACTCCAGCACAATAAGTGTCAAAGTTTATTGCTTCACCTTAATAGCACGTATAGATGCTCCCAGTATATAGTATATTATATGCACCTTTTTAGTAACAATTGTTCATAAACATTTCCTTGGGACAGCAGTTTTCCAAAGCACTTCAATTTGTCACCCTTGTACCACAAACTAATTGCACAGAATTTGTTAAATATTGAATTTGTAGGAAGTTCTAAATGAAGTTTTGGATGCTAAAAAGAGGCCAGTGCTGTTTTAAATATGTCAGAACTCCTTGGCTTTAAGAACTATGCAGGACTGGGTCTGGTCAATGCTAGCATAAGGGATATTCAAGGAGAAAAGACAGCAGATTTTCTTTTGGGTGCAGAAATCTGCAGTTCAAGCGTTTGCCAGATGGATTACATATAAACCTTGATTTCATGATTAGTCACCCAGGGCTGACTGTTCTAGTCCTGATCCAAAAAAGCAGTTAAGCACATGCTTCATATTGTAATAAAAATATGTCTTTGCCTAGGTATATGAAAAGAAAAACAAGAAAAGGAGGTTGTATTTGAACTAGGGGTGCACCAATAGAGATTTTGCAGGCCAATACCAATAGCCGATTTTTAAAAAGGCATATTGGCTGATACCAATCTGATTTCTGTTACAGCTGTGTGAAGCTAGTTAGTCTATTATGGTGGAAGGGGAGTGGGGAGGGAAGAGGCATGAGGGGGCACATGAACACCCTCTGCAGTGAGGAAGGGAGTGGGGCTGGGGCTGGGGTAGTTGCTGCCCAGCTGGAGCAGGGTGGGGTGCGGGACAGAGCTGCAGCTCATCCAAGGAGTGCAGGGGGGTGCAGCTCCCACTGTTACCAAATTTGCCCATTACTTTGGGGTGTGCTCATTAATTAAAGGATAGTTTCTAGGGTCTTGGTGATTCTGTCAATGTGCTGCTTGTGTTACTATACGGAGCTGTATCTCTCCCTTCTGCAAGCCCTCACCCCCAGTGGAGCTATCTTGCAGGACTCAATCTCAATGGGACTGGGTTCCTCCAGTCACCAAATCAGTCATACACACAAACACACACAAGTTAACGTGACACGCCTGACCTGGCCAGGCTGATCAGCATGGACAGGCTGACACCCTCATATGCCAAGAATCAGTTCATAAGAGCAACAATAAAATGCAGTCAGACACAAGCACACAGGTAAACAGAATCACTCTGAATCTGGCTGGGTGTCCAGCTGACACCCTCATGGGCCAGCATTCAGTTCATAAGGGCACGTCTGAGTCAAACTGGGTCAATCAGCCTGTACAAGCTGATCCCCTTATGTGTTTCAAACTCAGCACGTCCCAATCTTTGGCCTCTTGATGAGCAGACCCCACAATAATTTAGGCTTAACAGGGATCTTTAGCATAGGTAAAAGAAGCGTTGCTGCAGAGCACAGGAGGAAAAAGAAGCAGAGAAGGAAAAATATACCCAATTACTACCAGTTTGACTATAAAAGTTATTTATTGCTAAGCATATGAAATGTATAATAGTACTAGTAGTAATAGACATGCAAAAGAAAAACAAACACAAACAATGACAATACTACCCTGGTTTCACTAAGTATTTGGGGAAACTTAGCTCAAGCTTAACTGATACAGTTCAGGTTCAGAAGTTTATGCCTAGACAGAAAAGAGAGAACTCTGGGGTCTCACCTAGTCCACGGTACTCAGGCTGCAAAGCTGACAGGCCCAATCCGTAGCACAATCCTTGAAGAGAGAGACGATCTGTTCTTCCAGCGTCCCAAGAACGACAGGGGATGGTGTCAGCACAGGAGTTTTCTTCTTCTTTCCTTTTCTCCCTCTTTCCTCCTGCTTCTTCTTTTTTTTCTTTCTTTTCTTTCAGCACACACATTTACAAATTTTTATACCCTCAGTTCAGCTGCTTTAAAGCACCCTCAGTAGTGTAAATCATTGTCTTTTCTATTGACAAGGGGTTATCTGGTTTGGACCATCTCAGGAAACTGATTGATAATCAGGAAACACTTAAGATTAGGGAGTAACCCAAATACTTGGGAGCCAGCTTGAAATTCCTATGGATGGCAGATATCCTGATGGGATATCTCATGGTTTCTTCAGGAACAATAGATAGCTTGCAGCATCAGGATTTTGGATTTTTACTTGTTGTGCACAAGCCTCAGCTTAGCATGACTTTTCCAGATTTAAAGCAATTATTGGGGTGCTCATAACCTTTTGTGGAGAGGACTCCCACCAGTCGTCTCGGGAAAGACATGACAACACCTGGGATTAGGGCTCCAGCAGGCTGGATGCTGTGATGAACCCTTAACCATTGTTCAAATGTTGCCCATACCCCCTCTGACTCGGTTTCTTGCCTCAGCATTCCCTAACCCGGCAACCGAGTTTTAGTCAATCAAGTTTAAATAGGCCTCCCATAGTGGGACCGGGGAATGTACGGCCCGAGATGCCTATTAAACTTAGAGCTGTGTGTGTGTGTCTGGGGGGGGGGGGGGGGAGTCCTTAGCAAATCCAGATTAGAACTGGTCTGATAAATGCTGAGCTGGGTGTGTGTGAACATGGGTTGATTAACATTGGAAGCACAGATTCCCCATCATGCAGCGCTCTCCTGCTTCTCTGGTCCCAGAATTCACTGCAGTCTCTGCTTCAGGCTTTCTGTTTTCCATCTCTCATGTAAATGAATGGTCATCTGGTTCCATCTCAGATGTAAATGAGACCTAGGGCAGTTGTTTCACTCTTATCACCCTTATCTGGAGAGTTTTAGGTGCGTCTCTCACTGCATCTTAATCAGTTTCGTTTAGGTAGAGGAGGGGAGGGAGGGGGGTGAGTCCTTGTGAGTCAGACAGACTGCATCCTGTGCCAGGGATGCCCAAGAACACAGAGCTGAGACGTAACACCACCCCTGTGCGCACCCCAGGCATGGGGGGGCATGTGCTCCTGGATCTGCGTGGGGAGGACGAGGGGGCTGCCGCTGTGGGCTGGGGCCAGGGCTGAGCCGGACTCTTCCTGGTGTGTGGTGTGGGGTAGGGCTGGGGCTGCTCTGGGGTGGTGCTGGGAGGGGGGCTATGTGGGGGCTACAGCAAAATTTGGGCTGGCTGCAGCCCCCTCTGTATTCCCCCTCCCAGTGCCACTGCCACCCACCCCAAGCAGAGCCCAGCCCCCCGCCAGGAAGAGCCTGGCACTGCCCTGGCCCTAGGCTGCAGCTGCACCCCCCCCATGCAGATCCGGGGGCACATGCCCCCTGTGCCCTCCTGGGGTGGGCACAGCCCCTCAGACGAGCCGCAGTTCTGTCCCGTGCCCCACCCCACCCTGCCCTGCCCCTGCTGGGCAGTGCCTTCTCCAGCCCCTGCCCCACTCCTTCCCTTACCACAGGGAGCGTTGATCTGCCCCCCCATGCCCTTTCCTTTTCCTTCTACCACAATAGACTTACCAGCTGCATGCAGCTCTCCAAGCTGCCGGGCTGTGCTCCTCACTGCCTGCGTGCTGCACTACAGCTGCACACATCGTGGACATTTATTAGCCAAATTATTGGCTACATCAGGCTGATGTCCAATACAATCAATTTTCTTTAGATTGGTGCTGATCCCATAGCATACTGATGTATCAGTGCACCTCTAATTTGAACTTAGTCTAACAAGTGCTAGGTGCTTCTGCTTTTGCCTTTAAGGCAAGGGGTGTGCAAAATACAGGCTGCAGGCCAGATCTGGCCCACCAGCTGATTGGATCTGGCCCACGGGCCCCTGCCAATTGATTGGATCCTGCTCACAGCTGCTTCTCCTGAAGCCATCTGTACTGTACTTCCACCTGTGCCTGCTGGCCCTGGCCCCAGCCCTGGCCCCATCTCCATGTCCAGCCCTGGCCAGCTCACACAGCTGCCCAGTGAGGCTGCTTGGCTCCCCCTGCCTCCAGCACCTCCCACTCCTTGTTTTCCTGCCCCTGCTGCGCTGCTCCTCGTGAGACATTATTTTGAGCTATTATGCAATCACCTCTTTATATGCTACTCAAAAAAACCCATAAATCAGGACAAAAATACTTTTTTGAAATAAAATTAAAATATTTTATAGTCAATGGTTGATTTTTAGTATATGACTTGTTTATTATCTATAATTTGTTAAAAACGTATGTTTGTAAAGATTTTATGTGTGTAGCCCTTTACAGCTGACTAACTCATTAAGTGGCCCTCCAGCTGAAATAATTGCGCACCCCTGCCTTAAAGGTTTCCTAGGAGTCTAAAAAGCTTCTTCTGGGTATGCCAGCAAATGCTTCAGTGGGCATGTCTACATGAGTCATTAACATGCAGCAATAACTGCAGAGCTTATTGCTCCGCAGTTTATTGCTCCCAAGAAGCTCCCAGGCATGCGAGTTACACATGCACCTGGACCACAGCCCATTGAGCAGAGTAGCAGCACCCAGGCTGTGAGGGCACCCAGGGAGTCAGCCTGTCAGCCCAGGGCTGCTCCAACTGGGCTCAATGTGCTGCAGAAAGACTGGCTGGGGCACAAGGGTGCTTCAGTGCTAGGTTAGCCAGCAGGCATCCCCCGCAACTGAAGCACCTTTATGCCCCAGTCATCCCTTTCAGCATCTACATGTGCAGTGCATTGCACTAAATAACACTGCCACAGGCTAGTACTTGTGTTTACAGTTATTATTCTATAGTGGTGGTTTTTAGTTTACTGCCACCTAATATGGCTGCACATGTAGAGACCAAGACATTTACTGAGCATTTAATTAATCAACTGTACAGTAAGTATCTCATGTTGATGTGCCCAGTCTTGACAGATTTGAGCAGCTTAACCCCTCCTCAGCTCCATCAGTGCCTACAAAATAATCATTCCATCACCGATCTGACCTGTAGACCCCAAACAATTAGGTATTCTATTCCATGCCTAATAGATCAGACTTTGTGCAAAAGCAGCAATGATGTACCTGTACCAAATAGCTCAGAGTTAATAGCTAGGGCTCTCCATAAATTGCACTGGAAGGGCCCCCCACAGCAACTCCTTTAATGCTTTTCATTTTGCCACTTGCTTCTCCCCACCCCAGATTGTCAGAGGGGCCCTGCCAGCTGGGCCGTTTGCCACGTATCACCAGGAAAGCAAAAACCATGGCATATTAAACTGTTTTATTTATTTTGATTAATTTATTTTATGTAGTAAACTTTTTGCTTTATGCATACATAAGGCGAATGCTAATATAAATTTGAAATTAACAAGCATTGGTTGTTTCTTAAGTATATCTTAAGTTCATATAAATACAACTAAATAAATATTTCTTCCATGCTCCTAAAGACCCGCCCCCAAAATTGGTGACAGTTAACTTAGTTTTTTGAAGTTGCTACCTGAATCTCTTCCAAAGTTTCCACCAGCAGTTGTTAATGTAGTTGTCTTTAATTTTCAAATAGTTTAATAATCCTGTAGCTGAATAAAAGTTTCCAGCACTGTTAGAAACAGTGGCAACATTCAGTGAGCACCAAATAGAAATGATATTAAGTAGTATTTCAAAGCTCTGGGACTTCCTTTTAACACAAAATGGGTGGGGGGGGAAGAAGGACTAGAGGACAGAAAGGTGATTGTAATAGCTATATATAAAATATTTGATATGTAATTAAGTCACTTTAAAATTGAAGTGGCCTCACAGCTCCTAAAGAATACTGTATGTTGGGATACAATCCCACCTTGGTATTCATAGCCGAGTCTTTTCAAAGCTTCCTTTTTACTCAAAAAAAACCCAAACATTTTTGAGCACTCGCCTGTGCCAAATGTGTTTCAAATTAAAACAATGCTTTTAAAGCTTCAAAGTGGCCTCAGGGATTTTCTCTCAGGGGAGAATATGCAAGTGGTGGCTGGCACCTTTGCAACCCCTGTAGGATATTGGAAGATCTTCATTAACTGAGTGACTGAGAGCAATTAAAGCCATGCCACTGAACCATTATTTAATATCTCTGATTGTAGTAAGTCACAGAAAAACACATCCAGTCAGTGTAATTTGGATACTCAAACTGAAGCTTCATGGCAACTTCCGAAAATGAAGTACTTGGCATGCAAAAGTGTTTAACCTCAAGGAGATGTTAAACTAAAGTACTTTAACTCTGATGGCTGTCTAGGTGAAGACCATAGTGAAAAAGAGGGGACACATCCTTAAGGTCATTCTCCTGAGGGCTGCACAGCACAGCAGGGAGGGGAACGGAAGAATTGGTGGTCATGGCAGCCAAGTTTCTTATATGAGGGTGCTCAGTCCAAAGAGCTCTCATCTGGCCCACAGGGCTCCAACGTTCCAGAAGTTTGGCAGCTGAGGAAGGGAAATGAATGGTAGCATGAATTGCTGTGGCTCTGGAAACTGTGGCAATCAACACTGCCACTGCTCCTCCTATTACATTTCTGGACCTGTGGAGAGCCCCATGGGCCAGATGACATGGTCCCGTGCACTGAGTCAGATTGGCTTGCAGAGTCAGGCTGGCATCTGGAGTCAGATCTGGCATGCTCTTCGGATGAACTTAAGAAATAACCAACATTTGTTAATTTGAAATTCATATTAGTATTTTCCTTATGTATGCATAAAAAAAAAAAAAGTTTGTTACTGAGAGTGCAGGAAGACTGCACAGTAAGTGTAGCAAGTATGACAGAAGACCAGCTTGGCTTAGCAGGGAACTCGTCAGTAAACTAAATCACAAAAAAGAAGCTTGTAAGAAGTGGAAACTTTGACAAATATCTAGAGAGGAGTATAAGAGCACTGATTGGGTACGCAGGGATGAAGTCAGAAAGGCCAAAGCACATTTGGAGTTGCAGCTAGCAAGGGATGTGAAGGGTAACAAGAAGGGTTTCTCCAAGTATGCCGGTAGCAAGAAGAGGATCAGGGAAAGTGTTGGTCCGTTACTGAATGGGGAAGGCAATCTTGTAACAGAGGATGCAGAAAAGGCTGCAGTGCTGAATGACTTTGCCTCAGTCTTCACAGGCAAGGTCAGCTCCCAGACTACCGCACTGAGCAGCACAGTAAGGGGAGGAGATGAGCAGCCCCCAGTGGCCAAAGAACAGGTTAGGGACTTTTTAGATAAGCTGGACATGTACCCTTTATCTGGGTTCTAAGGGGAGAATGCCTGCACTTAGACTTCTCCTTTTAGGTCAGTGCTGGGAGAGATGCATAATCACAAAAGCTGGCAGTGAAAACTTGGTAACTGGCACTGCAGAAGAGTTTGATGAAAGAGCTAGAAGAGTTTCTAGGATTTGTGGCTTACCAAGGTAGTACAAGCACCGGATGTGATTGTCCAAGACTGGCTTCATATTCTTCCTTTGCTCCCAAATTAAAATAAATAAAATAAAGGTCCTTCCTTTAGTGGGGAATACCATCAGTGGTTGAGAGGAACTAAGGAATACAAAACATGCAGAGCCTATTGTCCCTTCAGCATGATTGGCAGGATTACAGTGTGTTCTATAGATACTGCTAAGGCAAAATTTCTGTAGTCACAGGATAAGGAAAAATAACTTGAACCCAGGATTGCAAAGGTGTCTTAATTGCCAGTTTAGCTTCCTTCCATCCACTGCAAGGCTCCAAGTTCTTGTTCAAGAACTCCTGTATCTCAACTCTCTCTCTATACTTGTATGGAACCATTACTGGTATATTAAAACATGGCTGTAACAAATAGTTATTGTTCTCTGCATGGGCTCAGCTTAACAATCTCATCAAAATCTTGTTTGTTCTGAAGATGTTTGGATAAATAAGTAAAGTCAGAGTGTCTCATTACTGTATTAGATCATCTACACTTGCAATTCATGCAAAGCAATAAACTCCAGAGCAGTTTGAACCAGAGTAAACTGCTCCAGGGCTCAGCATCTACACGTGCCTAGTACAGCAGCAATTTGAGTTGGGGCAGAGCAGGCCCTGGGCTGGCAGGGAGCATGAAGAGGTCAGCCCCAGGCTCCAGATGGTGGCATTGGGCAGCAGAGAGGCTGGCTGAGGAATGAGGGTGCTGAAACTGCACAGCCTTGTGGCTAGGAAGCAGGCAGGAGTCTGTTTTGTGGCTGGCTGGGTTGACCATGTGCAATTTATACCCATGGTCAGCATTTACATGTGCATTTTATTGCAGTTAATTACTCCACGGTAAGATAGTTCTCACTGACAGTACTGTCTTATGGCATAGTTCATTAGTTTACTGCACCCTTGAATCATAGAATCATAGAATCAAAGGACTGAAAGGGACCTGTAAGATCATTAAGTCTGGTCCCCTGCCATGGGCAGGAGGCTATTGGGCTCAAATGAGCTCAACAAGGTGTTTGTCCAGCCTCCTCTTGAACAAGGATGGCGACTGCACCACTTCTGCTGGGAGTGTGTTCCAGATTCTAGTCACCCTTACAGAAAAGAAATTTTTCCTTATGTCCAACCTAAATTTTCCCTCAATTAGCTTGTGCCCATTGGTCCTCATCCTCCCAAGGGATGTCTTCCAGAAGAGTTGCTCCCCTAGATCTTGGTGTTCACCCCTGACATACTTATAGGCGGCTATCAAGTCAGCTCTCAGTCTTCTATTAATCAGACTAAACAGACCCAGCTCCCGGAGTCTCTCCTCATAGGGTCTATCCTCCAGGCCTCTAATCATATGGGTGGCCCTGCTCTTAACCCTCTTGAGCTTATCAACATCCTTCCTGAAGTGCAGTGCCCAGAACTGGACACAGTATGGATGCATGGAAGCATGTGTAAATGGTGACACTTTATTGCACTGCTAATGGTAATTAGTCTACTCCACAGTAAAGCGCACATGTAGATGCACGCTACAGAGTAATAATTTTGTTCAGTTACCATTACTTCCATCTTGTTTTTTTCTAATAGCTTTAAATACTGATTTCACTAACATTCTTTTAAGATATTATAATAATGAAGGCATGACTTTACAATAGCACCAATTTGACATGGTTTTGTTTATTGTGACATGATTTTCCCATTAATTTATTCATAACTTTCTCAGATGATCCAGTGTTCTCACTTATTCCAATATAATGGTCTTTAGTACAGGAAATTAAATACCAGTAGTTAAGTGCTTAGGGTCAAAAGATTCTAATTCTTCCAATAACTGGGTCAATTTAAAAAAAAAAATTAAAAATCATCCTACAAAATACTTTCTGAAAACATCAGTATGTGTTATTATTACTTTCTTTTGTGTTCTTTAATGGTATTCTCAAAATAAAAATCTAAGCAATTGATTAACAGTCTTCATTTCATCAGGGCTGTACGTTCATTACTTCTCAAGCTTAGTACATGTCACTTTGATGAAATATAGTACGTTTCAGGGCTCCCTAATATAAAAGGAGGACCTGCTTGTAGTTTAGTGCCTTACCTGAAAAGGAAGTATGCTACAACTCAGCAACAATTTAAACATGTCTGTTTCTTTAATTCTTTGTAATTTTAACTGTCTCATGTTTTCAGGTATTTTCTTATACAGCTGACAAAGAGATACGGACAGATGATTTATGCCTGGATGTTTCTAGACTCAATGGCCCTGTGATCATGTTGAAATGCCATCATATGAGAGGAAATCAACTCTGGGAGTATGATGCTGAGGTATATAATTCCTTATTAAAAAGAATGAAATAATAAAGACCAATGTTTCATATCCATTATTACATTGTAATGACATTTGGATTGTTTGAAGTAGAAGCAGGCTATTCTTAGCAGATTTTTTGTGTTGTATTATAATCTATGAATAATGACATAGTTGCTTTCTTATGTACATATAGTAACCTTATGTTGGCCTGTGAGATAAGGAATATTAAGTACTAAATGATGATGTCCAAAGGAGGGCTCTCACCAAAGTCCACCCACCTATTTTGGGCCAGATACTTGCCTCAATTTTTCTGAATTCAGTCAATCTCTAGTGGTTTCCTCTCTTTCTCACTCTGTTTTCTGTACTGAGACAGTCTTATCACTTTGGCCAGCTGGCTGAAGCCCGCCATGACATCTTGATGGAACATTCCACATGCCCACGATCTCGCCTGCCATGACTTGTTAAGGAAGAAAAGAAATGCCTGGACATGAAGCTTTTGACTTTGTTGGTCTTGATGCCTGCCTCAGTGTAGTGAGGGCTCCACCAACCCCTACACCCTTGCCCATTCCACTGGGTCTTAATTCACAGCCTGTATAGTCAGCCTCAGAGCTGTCTAGACACTTCTTATGTCTCTGGGTCTGACAGATCAATAACCACATTGAGCCTGGTTATCCTCCACCAGGCTTGAAGCAACACAAGGAACTGACTTGTATTTTACCAGTTTTTTTCCTGGCCTATTGTCCGGATAGTTGCGTCTCACTATCCTGTTATATCTGGGAGGAATCCTCTCCCACTCCAAAGACAAGAGAAAAGAAAACAAACTTTGACTTCTTCCTGCCCTTATAGTCCAGTCTTTATGGTACCTCTTCTCAGACCTGCTGTTAGGATCTTTACAGTACCTCCTTCCCTGCTTGTCTCTCCCTGTGGCAGTTTCAGTTTCCCTAAGAGCTGCTCCTTCAGCGTTTCTTCTCTGGTAGCTCTCTCAACAGAACTGCCTCTCTGAAAAACCTTCCTAACTGCTCCTTCTGTGCCTTCAGTCATCCCTGCCACCTCTCTGGCTGAGTCAGCAACTTCTGGTTCCAGGTATCCCTCACTGGCCTGCTCCAGGTCTCTTTTCTTCTTGGAGCTCAGGCTTCTTCCCCTCCCCTCCGGGAACACCAGGAGAAGAAGGATCCCTAAATGGTTCTTTACAGCCTTGGGGCTGAGGCGGCTGCTTGCAACCCTGGTGAGTTAATCTTTGCCCATGGTGGCTTTTCTCTTTCCTTACAGATGAACACAACTGATTGAAATTATTCAGAGTTCATTTTTTTTTTGTCCAAAACTTGTAATTAATCAATCCCTTCCCCACTTTTGTTGTCCTGAAGGAGAGCTCTGCTTTCCAAAAGTCTGGCCCACTTTTAAGGTTCAATTATGATATTGTTATTTTAGTGCAAAATAAAATGCTTTGGCTGTCAATATAGAATATGTTGAGCATTTAATATTATTATCATGGCATATTTCAATCATACATGAAATGGATAAGGATTTCCTTTTAAGATTTGTTTTTTAAATTTCAAATGTATTCTAATTCAAAAAATGCGAGCAACTTGTATCACTCCCAAACTGAGAAGGATCAGGAAATCTTCAGCAGTATTTCTCCTTTTCTTTTTCAATTGTGAAATTTCTGTAGTAATTTGAAATTTGAAAAATCATGACCAGCTCTAATCACCAAGAAAACCTCAGTAGTACCCTATGTAAGTCTTGATCTGTACTGAAACAAATGGAACCCCACACTGGCTCAAACATGTGGGCTATTGCCTCCCAGTGGGCAGGATTGATCCCTAAATTTCCTAAAGGTAAAGTTCCAGTTCTTCTGAGAGGAAAGTTCTTAAAAAATCCTCTTGTATAAAAGCCGATTATAAAGCTACTGTCCTGTTATAAATGGGAATGTTTGTATATTTATTTAAGCAAGATGTATAAATGCTGATAATTAGATTGCTGATACAAGCAAGATAATTAGCTTTAATCCTTTAAGGATTTTCATGTGCCATAGTGACAAGGGCCATGTGTAGACTAAATGAGAGGCGTGTGTGTACAACACTTTAAAGCAGGCTAAATGCTTTTGCCCCGCTTTAATGGTGTCAGGGCTATGCGAAACAGCAGCGTTCCACTTTGACTTCTGTTTCAATGGAACAGAATTTCATTTAGAGTTTCATTTTGTTTCAAAAGCACTGTTCCATTCCATATCATCAAAACGGTTTTGCTGTTTCGACATTGTTTCGACTTTTCGCCCATAGGCTATAATGGGGAATCACTCGCCAATAGGTTATAATGGGGAAGCACAAAACAGCCAGTAACTTTGTCATTTTATGTCTGATTCTGATGAAACATGCAGGGATGGTAGCCGCTTCTGAGGGCATGCAGCCTGCCAAGTTTCAAGGCAATAGGTGCAGGGGTTTCTAGGAAACTGAACCTCAAACTGCTGACAAACAGGAGCTGGGGAGCAGGAGCAGCGTCCTGTGATCCAGCAGGCAGATCGGGGCCCCGCACTTCTAGGAGGAGTCTGGCAAAGCCCCCCTCAGCCCTCCCAGGGGTTCAGGTGAGCCCCCGATCTGCCTGTTGGATGACAGGAGGGATCCAGCGCTGAGGAACTGAGCTGAGAAACTGAGCCCAGCCGGGGGAAGCATCTCCCGCCACTGGGTTCAGTTTCCAGTGGTTCGCAGTGCTGAGAAACTCAGCCTGGCTGGGGGATGCACCTCCCTCAGCTGGGCTCCATCCCCAGCACTGGAAAACTCAGCAGCCAGCACTTGGGGAGCAGCAGCCAGGTGGTGGGAGGCGGGGAAGAGCCAGGGTTGCGCTCTGAGCGGCTCTGCAGCCCCGTGTGAATCAGCCCGGCAGGGAGCACAGCCCTGGCTCTCCCTGCCTTCTGCTGTTGGGCTGTGCTTTATGGACCTGGTGGAGCCAATCAAAGCGGATCCCGGCGTTGGAAGGTGGGAAGAGCCGGCTGTGCTCCGATCAGCTCCGCCAACCCCATGGAGCACAGCCCAGCAGCAGGAAGCAGGGAGAGCCAGGACTGCAGTCCGCACCAGGCTGAGCCACATGGGACTGCAGAGCCTCTTGGAGCACAACCCTGGCTCTCCCCTGCCTCCCACCACCTGGCTGCTGCTTTGAAACTTGAAACATTTCAAAATTTTTGAAACATTTCGACTAGCCTTGTTTTGTTTTGAGGCTATTTCGAAGCTCTTCGTTTCATTTTGATTTCACTGTTTCGAGCTAGAAACTAATTGAAATAGCATCGAAATGAAACAGCTGGTGAAGCTTCTCACAGCCCTAGTGTTGGTGCTTGCATGCCTCAGCAGTGTATTGCTCATTAATTCCAGCCACTGTAGGAAATTCAGTGTAATGCAGAGTGCAGCTTGCCCACCCCTCCCCGCTGCAAAGGCAGATAAGGTGTGTGCACAACACGGGGGTTTAATCAGCCCTAAATTGAAGTGGTGTTTTTTAAAACCCACCACTTCAGTTTAGGGCCCCTGTTTTGTCTACACATGCCCAAGGATGTTGTCTGAGACGTAAGGTATATATCAGAATAAGCACCTTCATATCATGTATAGATATAGCAATTGCAAAACAGGTACAGAGGGAGTGACTGCTTCATTATTTTAATGTTTCACCCCCTTCCATCCCCTCCCAGTTAAAACCTATATTAGCTTTCTGTGGAGGGAACCAGATCCACTATCTTCAACTTGGATTTTTTAAGCTGCAGCCCCTAGCACACACTTTTTTAAAAATTATATTTGGAGGGAAAATGGTAGTGAACAGGGATATATTAGATGTTTTTTGCTTCGCTAAGAGGCTACTGCAATCAGGAGAAAATATATAGGAACCAGAATCATGGTTAGGTTGACTGTTCAAAAGATTTGTGGGGCACTGATGCTGTTTCATCAAGTTAGCATTGTCGGGTCTGGCATTAGTGCAGTCTTTCACCAAGGAAGCATTTTGTATCATCATTGTTTAAAACAAAGCAGTACTGTACCATGTCCACTATGTATATGGTCCTGTGTCTTAAAGTACAGTGAGATGATGTTAGCTATATTAGTCTGAAGTCAGGCAGAAGGTAGGGTAGATTTGTACTTTATAAACTAACTAAAACAAAGATGTATAGTATAATCTTTCCTGAGTCCACGCTTACTTCACTAGATGTGGGCTTGGGCTTGTGAAAGTTTATGCTATACATCTCTGATTTAGTTAGCCTGTAAGGCTAGGGACAGATATTACGCATAAACTGGTTTAAGTGATCAGAAACTGGTTCAAACCTGTAACAGAACAGAAGTTCAGTGCACATAAATCAGTTTGAAAATGGCTGAAACTGGTTTGAGGTAAACCTGGTTGATGTAGTATCAGACTTCACTGATTTGGCTCAAACCAGTTTATGCAATGTCTGTCCCAGACATAAGATGCAATATTATACCCTGCCTTCTGCCTCAAAGTACAATGACAATCAAAATGTCATTTTTTCTGGCTACAAAATTAGGGTGTTTTAGATTTATCTCAGGCATCACCAAAATGATAAAACTGTTGTTAATTAATTGTTTTTTTAAAAAAGGAATTTGCTATCCATGAGAGAATCCAAGGGAAGGATGAGAAAAGCCTATGGGGAAAATTCAGCAGTAACATCCTGATGTTCACAGTGACCTATTTTATCACTTTATCTATTTTCTTTTTTGCGTGCATAAGCAGTCAGACCTAGTTAATCCAAGTCATCTGGTGTATTGAAAAAATATTTTGCAGCCTGTGTGTATATTTTAACTGCAACCACACTAAAACTCAAGTGAATTACTGACTGGAAACAAGTGGAATCTTAATGGCAATTTAAATTACCCAGAGCCAGAGACTAATAAACTAAAGCACATCAGTTGGCCCACACTTAAGCTGCTGTACATTATGAAAGTGTATAAGGTCCAAAACTGTTTAGGCTGAGTTTTTTGTATATAGCAGTGAGAATAAGCAGAAAATATGTGAAAGAAGAGTCTGAATTAAAGTAAACACTCCACTTGGCCTTCATATATCATTGGAGACCGGGAAATGAGGGTACAACCAGTGGACTGGCATACATGTTAAAACTAGGTGGTCTCACGTTCATGTGGAAGCAAAAAGAATTGTCCGAGTCTAGTAATAAGCATGTGTGCTTTCCCCTGGACTTACCTGTACTGTATTTCCATTCTCAGCATCTGACCTATTAGCACTTGCAACAGTATGGAGGGGTGGCACATAACCCCACAGGAGTTGGTAAGGTTCGAATTTCACCCACTGTGCAGCTGTTCTTACCTATAATCCAATTTCCCTATTATTAAATGATTTAAATGTCCAAATGTATTCTCCCTCCCCCCCTTATTTGAAAATGGATTGTTTTCCCAGAAAATATATTTCCCCCCAACAAATACAAAGAAGTACTTTCACTGATAAATACTTTAGGGTACTCTCGTTCCCAAATATTTCTGCATGAAGTCACTTAAAATAAATTTCAGCAAAGTAGTTTTAATTTGATCCCCCTCCTAAAATATGAAAAGGCAGTAGCTAATTTAACAGGTTACACTGTGATACATGTCTGCAAATCTAAGAATAGAATCTAAATCTGTTAGGTAAAGTCCTAGAGGCATTGCTTTCAGGTCTCCTTGCTTTCAGTGTCCTTAAAACACACACACACACACACACACACACACACACACACACACACAACCATTGTTACAAATTTTCTATCATTTGTTTTAAGACTAAAAATATGTTCCCTTTTTTAATATTAAAAAGGATTTAGCATAAGACATCTTTAACAGAAAATTTATAAGCAACTTGTAAAAATAAGATCAACCATTAGATGGAGCTAATAAAAAAGAAATATTCACTTGGCTTCACAGTCAGATTATGTACAGATGTATATAGGGCTAACTAAGTGCAAACATCCAAAAACCCTGAGGCAGAATCAATCCAATCTAGGCAGGTTTCTCTAAACTGTGTCGAATGGATTGGGAGCGAATGCAATGCAGATTTGCCCTTCTATGGGGGGAAGGGAGCAAGCAGATGCCTGCCCTGGCTGCAGCGAGAAAGCAGGGGTGCTCCTGCATTCCTGCCAGCATGCCAGAGATTGCTGAGGGCAGGCGAGTGAGGACCATCCCCGATTGGCTGTCAGGAACAAACCCCCAGGCTGCTGGGAGTGCTGTGGTGATGCCCTCTGGGGCTCTTCTGGAAGCTTAGGGTTGAGTGCAGGGAAGGGTCTGCAGTGACACCAGAGGGCTGGAGGCCTGTGCCTGACAGCCAACCAGGGGTGGCCCAGCTCTGTAGAAGGAAGGGTTGGGGTCCAATGGACCCAGTCCTTCCTTCTATGGAGCACTCATGTCCCCGCTGCCCAGTGCAAACCTCCTGGGCTGCCCAGTGTGTTTTGCCAGCTACTGCTGAGCTCTGGAAAGACACACTGGCAGCCCAGGAGGATTGCGCCAGGCAGCAGGAACATGAGCGCTCCATGGAAGGAAGGTTTCTGACCACCTGAACCATAGGAAGTGTAATGCTTGCACCTGGCCATGATGTGTTTCTGTTTTACCTGCAAAACTCAACTAATTGAGCTGTGGTGCCCTTTTAATTTAGATAAATAGTTCATGCTGAAAAAATTATTTTATCCAAAGAACAAATTCAGCCTGTTGATCTTTTGTAATACTGTACGTAGTTAAGGAAAGATTCCAAGCAAGGAAACAAAAAAAGGAATTAAGTCAGCAGAAAAGTAGATTTAACAAGGGGGCCTTACCTCAGAACCCGGTTCATTGCCCCCAGTAAGAATCAACAAATAAAAAAGTTTTGGGACCCAGCCCAGCTCATGCCCTAGAGCCTAAAAGACAAACCACTACCTAGAGCAGGCTGTTTCTGGTTTCTTGAAACCAGTTCTTGCTTAAACCACCCAGCTTGAAGATGTGACAGAAGGCCTGCTCTAAAACATCCATATTCTTATAATTTCAGGCTCCATCCATAAAGATAAAATACACAAATTCGTAATTTTCTGTCTACCTTATGCAAGTGGGTTCTGATACAGTTTCTTTTAAATACCCTTTCCTTACCCCAGCTGGGGAGGATTAGCCCCCCCCCCTCCCCAATTTCTACTATATATACCATGTTCCTAGGAATGTTATATTATTAATCAATAGTGCCTGGTTCTGTTTCCTTGTAGAAATAAAATAATAATTATAATGTTCCAGGTTACTAAAACCAAAATAAATGATATGTTAGATGTAAAAACATCAGAAATGTCTCAATGTCCTCCTGTTTTGTGTATCTAGCTCCAGAAGATTTTTTTCCAGCCCAGTATATTCATGTGAATTCTTGTATAGTTAGGGATAACTTAAGACCATATTTTGGTAAACTATTTTCCAACAAGAATCACGGAGCTGTGATCCTCAGCCTAAGACCTGAGTAGTCAGTTGTTTCATGAATACTGTTCTCTCTGTGTGTGCACATGTATTATGTATTTATAAAAACAACGTAGGTACTTTCCTGTTTGGGAAAATTAGTCATATGAGAAGAAAACTAGACTTGCTTCATGCTTGTGTCTCTAAATCGAGGAAAAAAAAAAATGAAACAGGGATCCAAACTAGGAAGAAATCTCTTGGCTATAAAATTCCTAAATCCCAGCATCAGAATATTAGCCAAAATACTTCCATGTATGCAGAGCTTTATTGTATGTGGCGTTCTGAAAGACAAAGGTATGGCACTGTCTAAAGGGCATTATTTTTAGAGAGCAGCCTTAAGAAATTAAATACAAAGTGAAGCTTGCTTTTCTCTTCAGGTAAGCATTATATAGTAGGCCTCAATTTTTGGATCGTCATATCCTGTAAATGATTAGGAAATGTAAAATTTCTAGCTCAAGAGTTTTGAGACTGAAAAGGGTAGTGATCAACTTGGAAAAAAGGTGACTAACAGGGGATATGGGAGAAGTTTATAAATTTATGAATGGATCTAAAAGAAAAAGTGAACAAACTATTCAATATGTGTCATAATATAAGAACTAGGGGCCACTGGACCCCTGAACTTAACCACTTTTTAACAAACAAAAGGAAGTACTTTTTTATACAGTGTGTAAGTAACTTGTGAAAGTCACTGTAGAAACAGGATTCGAAAAAGAATTAGACGTTTTATGAAAGATAGGTCCATCAGGGGTCTACACAATAATCAGGCATTCAACCTAAGACTCAAGGCTTTACTAAACTGACAATTAGTACAAATCATAGAGTAAGGCAGGACGGGGTCTGTTATATTCTTCTGCCTACTACTGTTGGAGACGGGTTACAAGGCTAATGAACCTTTGACAATTCATATGTTCTTGTAGGTGGACTGCTGTGAACTCTCTTGTTTGGCCCCAGCCATAACTCTTAATTAACTCTTTTCCCCCAGCACAGTTTCTGTATTTATTGTAAACCTATTTTCTTAATGAAAGTTATTTAACTGTGCTTCATTTTGGTTTTTTTCTGTGTTTTCTTTCTCTCTATCTGGGTGCATACAAGCACTATATGTACAGGTGTTCACAGTGCTTAGTTTGGTCTAAAAATGGTATGCAGGAAGGAAATTTAAACCGTGCCCATTGAGATTCTAACTGTAGACCAAGAAGGGTTAGACACGTTTTACAAATGCTTTTACAGTTCCCCTATTGATAGAAGTTACCCTTCTATCCCTCAGCCTCCCAGCATGAATGGCTTCCCACCTGCTCCCTCACACCCGCAGGGAGATCCATTTGGGCTGCACTCTCCTATTCCAGCTCAGCATGGAGCAAACCACAGATCCTGACTGTCTCCAGGCCAAGAAAGTCTAGCCCCTCTCCCCAGCCCTGCCTTGTACTCCAGGCTGCAGGGAGATGCAAAGGGCCAAGACAGCTGTATCTCAGACAGACCAGTAGTTTAGCTGTTTGTGATCCATTCTTTGTTATCAGTTTTTGGGAGGAGTACATCATACCCAGAATATTTGTCTCGAAAAGACAAATCTGCAAGTCCTTAATGTTAATATGAAAGGTAATGGAAAAGTTTTAGAAGGTTATGTATTTGAGCAATATTGACCAACCTATAGTTAGAGCCACGGCTTCAAGTCACAGGGTTGTGCCTCATCTTTTGGATGGTCATATCCTATAAATGATTAGGAAATGAAAGTTCCTAGCTCAAGAGTTTTGAGTCATACAAAGAGAGACTGAAAAGTGTAGTGATTTTCATGCACACTTCATTGAGAAATGCAAATTTCATTATGACCTCCTATAGTACTGAGCACCATGTAACCAGTAATTCTGCAGAACAGTTCAGAGGCCAGTAGCAATGTCTGAACATATTCATTTAGTACTTTTGCCAAACTTCTTTAGACCTAAGGTTACAGACTTTTTGCTTTAGGATATAGCTGGATTTTATTAGTAGTGTTCAGCCAGCTTTCACTATACGGCTATGTCACAGACTGTAGTCCAAATATGGCACAAATGTTCCTAGCCTTAATACTGGGGTGCCCAGTGCTCTTTTCCAAGGAAGTGGCTGGGCTAGGGAAGAAAATCCTTCTCACTAGGGGACAGTGCAGGTGAGTTGTTCTGAGGTTGCTACTGCATCCCTAGCGTTGCAGTCTCCCTTGCTGTCCTGCAATAGAGTTTCTTTTCATTCTTCTCCTCCCCCTGCCACTGTCCCCTGTCTGTACTGTAACACTCTCACTTTAACAGGCATTCTAGGTTCTGTCTGCTCCAAAGAAGTGCTATTTTAAGGCATCCGCCTTCTTAAATCACTTAGCAGCCTGATGTGGATTTGGAGGATAGTAAAAAAGAATAAACTTCATCATCTGAAGGTAACCTCCTGAAGACTGGTCTACTGACTCACTCCTGGAAGATCTGTTTCTGATTCCTTGTACAGTGAATAGCTAGGACTGTTCAATTTAGAGACTGTCAAAGTCTGCAGAACAAAATGGCGCAGCTCCTTATGCTTATGGCACTTTAAAAATCTAGTAGTTCCACTCTAGTAGTTCCACTCTATACTGTATAGGAAAGAAATGACAGTTTCAGTCCCTTTGCAGTCTCTGCAGTACCAGAAGGCAGCAGCCCCATAATATAGAGAAAACAAAATTATTTGCTTGTAATTCTTTTTTTTAGAACCACGTGCATCAGATTTTCTCAAAGCCAGCCCTTTCTTGTTCACTCATTTTCATCTTTTCTGTTGAACTGTGTGCATTTGTTGCTTCTGTTGCTTTTATTTCACCTGCTGTAGAAGTGAACTGAAATACAGGCCATTTTCAGTTAAGCCTCAATTAGAGCTTGGTGCAAGGCTCTTGCAATTGAAGGGATTTAGGAGAGACTTTTGTGCTTTGGGCATTACAAGTTAGCGTGACGGGTAACCAGTTTATTCTATAACAAACACCACTGTCCCAGCACTGGACAGTTTCAGGTAATTTTCTTTTCTTGTGGTACTGCTGTTGTTAAATATCATTCCAAGTTATTGGTAATGGAAAACAACACTTCTTGAAACAGGCATTGTTAAATTCATAACTAATTTGGAGGGTTTTAATTAACACAACTCCTCAGGAACTGTAGTTAAACATTTTAGTAACATAACTTTTGGTTTTTCTTTCACTTACATTTTTTCCACAAATAAACTAGCAACAAAGTAAAAAGGAATGTTTGTGGTAAGTGGGCACCGTCCCTAGACTCTTGACATAATAGCTGCTTAATATGTATGGGGCAGTTAGATGCGTGTCTGTCTACTCCTGATCCTACTGTAATTAACATTGGTATATTGACTGATATAAATTACACTGGCATTTGTATATGTCTGTCCATGCAAGCTGTTAAATTTGTAAATTGTCTTCCATTAGCTACAGCTATGATTATTTCTTGAGGTAGCAACAATCAACATTTTTGAGAAATGACATTCGGATCTCCCATTTCTTAATGTTTTAAAATGCAACTTCACAGTACTTTTAATTGGTTCAGATAGTCAGCCCCAACCTGTGCATGCTTTCTAATGCCAAGATCACATTTTGACAACAAGTTTAGATGAAAAATTGGAATGAGATAGCAATCACAAGCCACCACATGGTTTGGCACAATAGATAGCTTCTGGTTTCTGTAGGACAGACAGCAAGAAATAGTGTGGGTGTTGGAGGTCAGAAGTGAGCTACATTGGTGAAAGATGTGGAAATGAGATGTCATACACAGCACAGCCCTGACCTTCATTTCAGTAACAGCAGCCCTTCACTTTCATGAACACTAAATTCACTCCTGAACCTTTTAAAGTGCAATAAGTATCATGAACTTAAGGTTGGAAAGTGTTAGCATCTAAAAGGATCAAAACAGAATTTCATTTAAAAGGGCTTGATCCAGAAAGGTGCTGAGCACTTTTGAAGTCAGGAGGATGTCTTGAAATCCTGTTTTAGTTCTTTTACAGGAAGCAAATGCTTATTCAGTTTTGCCTTAGAAACAAGTAAGACTTCAAGATCCAACAGAGTTGGAACTGTGTTGCTCAGCATCTATTGTAGTGATGAGCCACCAGTTATTAGGGCCATTTGCAATCCTTGAAGCTCTGAATAGTCGCTACAAAAAGCAACCATGGTCAACAAAAAATATACACTGGGTTATGCACTGATCCCTGATCTTCTCACTGCAGTTTTTAAACAGAAATGTTTGAATCAACCCATCACAGTGGCAAGGTAGTAATGCCAGCACTTTGCTACCTGCCTCCAACTGAACTGTTGCATGTTCTTCTAAGTAGTTGTTATCACTTCTGTGCTGCAGCTGCTTAGCATCTCTCTGACTGATCCTTTCTTGCAGAAAGGAGCTCTAATTGTCTTTTTCCCACCTGCCCCAATTCCAGAAGAATCATCCAAACATTTAAATGTGGAGCCCAAAAAATGAGTATATTGCCACTTGCAGTCATTCCGTTGCAACAGTAGCATTCTGTTTACACAAGTAAATGTGCAAAGATCTTGGAAAGGCAACAGTGAAGTTTCAGGAGTAACAATGTTCAAATTGACTATATTTCTACATGCTTTTAATTACCATATTAATTTTCATACCACATGCCCCTAAATAAAACTGGCTGCTGGTTAACCCCACACTGGAGCACTCTTGTTCCCCAGCCAGCCCCTCTGCAACACACTGAACCAGGTTGGAGCAGCCCTGGGCTAACAGGCAGACCCACCAGACTTTCTGCCAGCTGAGGCTGCTTTGACCTGGCTCAGCATGCTGCAGTCTCAGGCTTATGTGCAAACATAGTACCTGGGAGCAATAGACTCCAGTGAAACCTGCGCTGGAGTTTATTCAGGCACATTAACTTCATGTGTAGATGCACCCAGTATCTTTTAAGAAAACTTACTAAGCTTTAGATACTAAAGTGTCTGCCTCCAAGCATGAAATGGACCTTGCTAGACTGCAAGGTTTCTGCAATGGATTGATATATAACAGCACACCAGTGAAATGATTGAGTGGGTCCAACTTCAACATTATGCAGCCTTGCAAACTGCACTTAAATTGATTAACACCAATAGATGTTGAAACTGTTCTGGTATCATTAGGGTTTCAGAGACAGGATTTAAACTTGTCCAGATAGGCCCTCATCTTAAAGAGAAAGACAAATTTGAGTTGAAATCCCTTCTTCCTAAGCAAACTAAAGGTAAACATGACTGAGGAGCTATCTAATATTAGCAAGTTACCAGAGATTTTTCTTCTAAAAGACATCATCAGACAAACTGGACTTACAGATAAAAACAAGAACAAAAACAACAACAGAGATAAGTGATCTAGTACAGGGGTAGGCAATCTTTTCCAGCCGTGGGCCACAATGATCTAAATCAGAAATAGGTAGGCATGAGGACCCAGCTGTCGCTGCCACTGCCACTTGTTGCCTGCAAGCAGTGTGGGTATCGCACCCGCAGCCAAAGACTCTCTCCACCAAATACTACAATATCCCCATGCACACAGGTTGGATCCAGCAGTTCTGTGGGCCAGATGCAAACCTGTGGCCCTTTGTTCAGAAAGGGGAGAAAAGAAATAAAGGATTGGTTGATTGCAATCACCCACCATATGCCCCAGAAAGTGTTTTGCTTGTCCAGAGCTGCTTACATGCCCTATCTTGAAATGCAATTTTTATTTTTATTATAAACTTTTTACAGTTAGGATGAAATCCTTAAAACTATGAAGAGCACAGTTTGTCCTAGTTCTACTTAGAAAGTGGACTTGGCAGTCTCTAGACTGGGCCTTAAGTTCCCCTCATTAGGAGAGAGAAGAGAGAGAGCAGACATGGGGTTGCACAAAATAAAGCTGTACAAATAACCAATTGTTTGTTTTATTTTTAGTACTGAGGAATTGAAAACAATGTTTGAGTCAGCATGAAAACAATTTCTGGCAAACCTTCAACAAAAAATGTTTCATTTCATATTTTAACTGTTCTAGATTTTTATTTTTTTATAGAATTGAAGTAAGATTGTGAAACAGAATGCCATTTTGAATTTAAAATGGGATTGCTTTGTTTCAGATTTAGCAAACAGCATGCTTTGATTTGTTTTAGGATTTATTTGTTTGATATTGTTTTCTTTTGACTTGATCAGTTCAGGCAGTTTAACTTGCATTTCTGAAATGGTTCTGTCAGCCAGAATATCCTATCTTGATTAAAAGAAAAAGTTTTTGACCAAAAACATTCTCTTAGCTCTGCTAGACTTTAAGAATCTGAGTTTCATGTATGTACCTACCCATCAAAATGGATATACAGGACCAGGCAATTTGTGGTCACATCATGCTGGCTGCTGCTACTTGTGACCAAGAATTCTATACATGCAACTGGGCACTCTACCTTTCATCCCCATTGCATGCTGTTTCCCAGAAGGCTATCCTTGCTTTAGCATCACCACTTTTGCTTATCCTGCTTGAAGCAAATTGAATTACATCATCCTTCTTATCAATACAGAACAAGAGCGCAACCTTAATTCTTTTCTTTAAAGGTAAAAAAAAATTTTTATATGCAAGAATCGATCATAGAGAGAGGGTCTAATTTTTTTTTAAAGCTGCGTTCCAGATAAAAAGCGCTTGTTGCCATTGAAAACAACAAAAGCAGTTGTTGCAGCTCCCAGCTTGCAAATCACCTTACTATGTTGTCCTACAAGGTTATGCTGTTCTGATCAACCTGCTTTGTTTCTAATATAGAATGACTTTTAAGGGTTTACAAAATAGCAGTTTCCAGCATTTGCTAACTTCAGTGTTTCTACAGGATGCAATTCTATCTTGGCAGGAAATTTATTGGATTTGATTTTTGTTTAATGTGTCCTTTTTCTTCATCGATTCGTGATGCTTGACACCTCTGAAATCTGTCAATTAAATTACAAGAGCAACTTCACAAATCAGTTGTTATCCATAAGATGTGACAAAAATGGAATTTATCAGATTTTCCTTAGTGTTCCTATAAAGTTTTGGTTGAAATATGTTTTCTAATAAGTATCTGTTAGAATGGTTTTATGTAGATAGATACCTCTTTGCTTTACCTTGCTAGCTTTATAGCCAGTTCAAATTCTTCACCTTACATTGTAGGTGGCAGAATGAAGCCAAACCCTAGAACTTCACAGTCTGTTTCATTTATTTTGTCTCCAATACTGTAATATCTGAGCGGTTTACCATCTATAAGGGTATGTCTCCATGGTATAATGATGTGCGGAGATATTCTGTGCTAGCTCTAAAACAAGAAGCAGTATAGCCTCATTAGTGTAATGTTGCATGTCAGGTAATAAGCTATTTGGCTACATTATTTTCCATTCCAAAGCTGTTGCATGCAGAGATAGTAGGCAGTATCTCTATGTGGCATTGTCCTGTACAGTCTAGGCATACTCTAAGAGTATCTTGCATTCCTGGTTTGAATTATTGTGTAATATTGATCCTATAGTAGTACTTAGATCCATCAAGAACATATTAAAAATGTACAAAACAGCCTGTGCTTAGGATCATGCAGCTGGCAAAAGCAATAGCAACTCTTGCTCATGTAACTGTCAAAAGCAATGAGCATGCAGACAATTCTACTGTATGATACAGTGGTCTTCTACAACAGGTTACAACATCTGGTGTTGTACACAAGGAAAAAAAACATTGTAAACATTTTCCTGTTGTAAATCTGCTGTGTTTTATAAAAATAATACCTATCTTAGTTTGCACATAGTGCACAAATCAAGACTTAAGCATTTGATCCATAGTGTAATAGATTTGCATTATGTGATATTATTATTGGATAAATCTGCAAACACTGAAAGGTAAGGTAAGGGTTTTTACAACAACAACAACAACAGAGTTGTTTTTACTGACTCACTGTTTGGCTCCTATACTATTTCATATTTCTTTGCTCCTGTCAGTTTGCTGGTAAATGGGAATATAGCTTTGAGGTAAGTACTCTAATAGTTGCAATCCCTGTGATAAATTCTAGTCTAGCATCTCTTTTTTTCTCTCCTAATAGTGGTGTTGTTCAAAAGTGACCTTTACTTAGTACCTTTCAATAGACTTGTATTTCACAAAGCCACGTCTTAGCTTTTCAGTTACTGACTGTACAATATCTATAGTATAAATGTTTTATGGAGAATACAAACATTTTTAAAGAGGCTGATAATGCAGAGTTTCAACTTCCAAACCGGTTGTTAAAGGAACACATACAACTAACCTCTTGTACACTGGATCAAATTGTTCTTTTAGATTAGTGCAGGGGATATAAATTGGAACCTTTTGTCAGAGGACAGAGTTTGATCCTTTATATGTGTACTCTTCATGGGGTTTTTTCAGATCTGCTTTTGAATAATCAAATGCAAACATTATATCCTTTGGACTGTAAAATGAAACCTCATTTAGGTTTTGATCCTGAGCCTATTGATGTCAGTTGCAATGCTATCACTGAATTCAGTGGGGCACAAACAGGTACTTGTAGTTCAAAACTAGTTTATTTTCTCCAGTCCAAGACAAACAACTATGGGAAAGACATATAAAAGTATATGTACATCAGATTAATTTGATCAACTAGCTTTTATCTAAATAGTCTCATAATCCTTTGCAGTTCTGACTAACTTGTAGTATGATGATGTGTTGTTAACTTTGCTTTTACCAGTCCATAATTATCAATTTTACTGATAAATCTTTTTTTAAACTTATGGGGCCAATAATTTGAAGTTAAAAGAGCCAGGCTGACCATTCCCACTGAGAACATCATATAAATCATCACTGCTCCTTTGAAGTCATAGCAGCTGTGCTAACTTATACCAGCTAAAGATCTAACCCTAGATGACTGAGAGAAACAAATATATCACTATACTTACTAAAATACTGCATAACTGCATATGCACTTATTTTGAATATGGTAAAGTTATGCATCTAATATAGTATATGTATGTAGACATGCACTACATGGAGATTGTTACATCTTTTTAGTAACTGGTTTATGTAAGTGCTGTTCCTAGATTCATAGGCAGATGAGAAAGTTGTGAACATTATGTGTAACTACATAATGAAACAAAAACAAAAATTGGTATTCCTGCTGGTTACTCAAAGTGACATTACAAGGACATTTGTTCTAGAAATTTTTTATTAGGCTCTATCTGTATTTTTTTTTTACTTTACAGAAAAAATGTGATGTCTGCAATGAGCTATATGTAGAACTAAGTCATATTTTGATTTGTTTTAAGGCTTATGTTATATTATAATTCAAGTTGGCTGTAATTTCTGTGAGTACTGTACTTTCAGTATTCAATTACTCTACTTTTTTAAGTCTAAAATTAATAAAAAGCCTGTTGGACATAATGACATCCCAGAGCTTATATAAACTCTGTACATTGCACTTCACCACCTACAGTACATTTGTATGGAATGGAAATAGATCCAACTAAAAATGCTTTACTATAGTTTAGTGTACTATACTATGCTTTACTATAGTTTAGTATACTATAGTTTAGTATACCAACACCAACTGCTGAAACTTCCTTAGCCTGACGAACGGTTTTTGAACCCGAAAGCTTGCTTAATAATTATTTTCCAACTATTTGGGTTGGTCTAATAAAAGATATCAGATTCACCCAAGGAACCTTGTCTTTCTATAGTTTAGTCATTGCTTATTGTAAACAACAAGTATGAGAAGCAGCGTTTTCAACTTCATACACACAATCTGCACACGTTTTCGGAATGCTACTGTTCTGTAGATTTTACATTCATTTTACACATACTTATAGGAGATATTTACATACAATATACTTTCAGTTTATTCTCTTGCAGAAACCTGGCTTCTATATAAGCAGCAGAAACCTGTTTTTCATCCACAGAGCAGTCTAAATGTTGTTAGTTTAGGATCACAGGGATCCTAGGAACCCCTCCCCCCCCCCCCATTTTTCCTTTATGAGGTTTAATTCTACTTCAGTTATGTTTTGAAATTAATATTTGCATCAATTTGAAAGTGTAACTTGGGCAAATTCATTTGGGTTTGCCTGATGATGGTAAAAAATATGAAGGAGGGAATCCACCTTCCCAAAAGATACTATGAATATGTAGGAAAGTAGCAGATCTAACCTTTCCCACACTGATGATAAGAGTTGGAAAGAAGATAACCAAAAAACCTGAGTTGGTAGCCACAAAAAAGGAAAGTCAGGTGGATTATCCGGTTGCCCTACTGTATGACCATAGTCCAGATTTGAAAAATATCAAACCTGGGATTGATTCAAATGGACTTGTTGTTCCTTCATTCAGTAAATCCCTGAAGTATGGACTTTTATGTAAGGTGTGTCTGTGATTTTTTTAAGACAATGACATGTGAGTGCTCTTGTGAGACAGAAGGGACTGACTGATACATTAATGATACATTCAGAATCTTCATAAAGTTCTTTGCTGAGCACTATGGAAAAGGTAGCTTACAAGAAAATGTCCTTTTTTAATGAGGTTTATCATGATACGCTTCTGAAACATGAAAGCCAAAAATAAATAGTAATCAAATGATGACCCGGATAAAGGACGTAACCCTGAGTATCCTGCAAGTATTCACTGTTATTGCAGTTTGGCAGAAGATAGACTTGAAGATATAATAGTATTTTGCAATTAAATTAGTATGAGTATGTGGGGTCACAAATTCTTATCTCATCATTTCCATAAGTTCATTAAAATAGATTACAATTATATTATTAAGTATCAGTATTTAAGATATTATTTCATAGAAGAAGAATGAACAGAGATCAGCATCACTGTGTTATGTACTAGATATATATGCAACAAAAAGGCCCAATCGCTGTCCCAGTCTTAACACCTGATGATACAACAGGTAGAAAAACAAATATGAGAGGAGAGGAGGAGGACACCTACCACTGATGTAGTAAACAGCAGCTCACCACTTGTCTAGCCATTGTCAAGTGTGCTGTTTTTTTGTTTGTACCTTACGATACTGGTTTGCTGTTCACTTGCACTGAGCTCCTGCTGCTGCATAGGGCTCCACATGGATAAGTCCCTGAGACCAAGGAAGTTCCTCCTGGTGTTCTGGCAAGATCCATGCCTAAATTTGTGGTTTTGCATATTCATATTTGAAGTTAAAAGTACCTGTATGTTGTAGGCAGACAAGGTTCCTTGGTGAATCTGATATCTTTTATTAGACCAACCCAAATAGTTGGAAAATAATTATTAAAATAGAACAGTGCTCACAGGCAGTTACACTTGAGTGCACCAATTGGTGTTTTACTGGTGCAGATATGGGGAGGAACATTCCTATATGTGTGCTTGCTGTCTTTACTTTTGCTTTTACAATTTTTCTGTTATGCAGACCCACACATTTCTTCATTTAATCACCCAGTCGTGTCTAACAATAAGCAAAATAGAGGATGGAACTCATGGCCCCACTGTGGAGACTTGTAATGGTAGCCCTTTCCAAATGTGGATGCTAAGAAACTACACCAGGCTGGAAGTTTTTAGGAATATTTTTTACAGCCCCACTGATTATTTCCTTTAGCAAATTATCTGAGGTTGGTATTATAAAAAGTCAATTAATATATAACAATTATTTGTTTTCCTGTTTAATACTGTCTTTCATTTCCTGCTGCTTAAATTCAATTGAGTCCCTTTCATATCTTAGTTTTTCTTGTTGTTGTTGTTATTGTTGTTTTAATTATTAATATTTGAAACCACTATACAAATATTATATGGTTTTAGGCCAGATCATAGCTCCATTAGTTTCAATAAAGTTTTAACAACTTATAGCAGTTGAAGATCTAGTCCTTTTATAGAAGTACCATATTTACCCAAAACCAAGACAGCTCCCCAAGAATTAGATTCTACATGTAGATAATTTATAAATCCATACATTTGTTATAATTCTCCGTGTATGGAACCTAATTATTGGAGGGTCATCTTCAATTCATACCCCCCAGCAGTGGGGGAGGCAGTGGAGGCAGGTGGTGAGAGAAGCAAGTAGCCTAACCTCCGCCCCTTGCTCCCGCTACACCTTTTCCCTGCCACCAGCCTCCCCACTTGCCCCTCCTGCTGCCTGCCCTCCCATGCCTGCTTACCTGGTACCCACCCCTCCGTCTTCCCTGCCAAGGCCTCCCCACCCCCACCTGGTCACCCTGCTGCCTCCTGCCCTGTTCCCCCACCATCTCCCTTAGCCTCTGAGGCCTCTGCCTCCCCCTACTGCTTACTCGGGCTCCTGCACACCGTGGCCCCTCTCCATCCCCAACCTGGATAAGTGGCAGCTGTGGCCCAGCATCTGGGACCTGGCCAGAGCTGCCACCACTGCTACAGCTGTTAAATGTTAAATGGAGGTAAATCCTTATAATCAAGTAAATATGCATATACAAAAAGTACAGCTAAGTATACTCAGAAACTCCTAGTTACCTTTTTGAAGTGTTTCTGTTACAAAACTGTATCTACTTTTAATAGGCAAATTAAACAACCATTTGTCATTGAATTAATCATAGCAAATCAGATCCTGTGCCAAGCACTTCTCTTACTTACTGAAGTAACCCATTTGAAAGCAATGGGACCGTGCTCAGTAATGTAAATAGGACTTGGGCCCTTATTTCTTTTCTTAACTTCTCCCACAGGCATACCCCTATTTTCCTTCTGACATGAGAGTATGGAGTCTTGGATGGCATCCTGATAACGAGGTCAATGGCAAATTTCCAACTCCAGGGGAAGATAGGATTTTACTTTATGGCACTGCTCATGTTAAAAGTTAAATATATGCATTAGAGTTTGTAGAGTAGGGTCTTTATTCTTGCTGAGGAAAAACTTTAATTAAAGTAAATAATATTTTGGTTAAATCTTGTTACTAAGCCCTTTTTTCTGGAAAAGAATATATTCATGATTGTAAAATTAAAATGCTGTAGTGTACAATGTTTCTGAGTCAGGAAAATAGCCTGAGATATATTCCATGGAAAAAAAAATACTTTTTGCAACATAAATACTATGTGATACACAGGAAAGTGGCTTTTATCAGTCCTTTATTCTAATTTTTTTTCTAAATGATAATTCACCTTTCGTTGAAATAACATTTAATTTGTGCCATTTTAAATAAAATGAATCATTCATAACAATCAGTTCCTTTAAATGGCTTGATAACACTTCACTATTTTTCCATCACTTTGATATTTATAATTACATAGCAAAATTGCTAGAATAAAGGGATCTTTAATGTCTGTTTGATTATTTTTGTCACAACGCCTGCTCATCAGAATATTTATTTACATACACTTGGTGAGTATGGAGATACAGTGGATTGCTCTTATGCTTCTGAATGTTTATACAAATAAAGCTGCATCAGAATAATCATTCTCGTGCTGGACTTTAAAAGGAAATTCTAAATTGTTTTGTATTTGTGTCCTATTAACCAGTAATTTATTGTTGTTCAAACAAAGAAGCTTTGCTTTGTATTAGCATAAACACTGATAGAAAAGAGACAATTGAAAAGCTCAATGATATGCTAACCTAACATAAAATGGCATATTGAATACAAGGGAACAGCTGATGAAGGCAGCAGTATCATTTTTAGGCATGTTTGCATTTCTGGTTTTATAGTATAGAATGATAGCAGTTTAAATGATGTTAAAAGTATACAAGTGAAGTATCATTAATACTTTGAACAAGGTTATTTAATAGACAAGTTACTTCTGTTAACACTGCTAATTCTCTACTCTTGTAGACAGAAATATCTTATCTTGCAATGCTGAATGAGTATCAAATAGCCCTCAGTGATTTAGTGTAATAGATGTATGCTTTTCTTTGCAAATTGCATAACAGTTTGTTTTAAACTGAGCAGCAGAACTCTGGGGAAAAATTACTTAAGGAATATTCCCAGTAGAAATTATGCACCATGGAAAATGGTGAAATGTGACATATGTCAATCCAGTGTGAACTGTAATGTATTATCCCCAGCAGTAGTTTGGATAATGTAATTACAGCTATCACTCAAGTCTGTGGAGAAACAGCTTCTTTAAAAAAAAAAAAAAATTAAAAAAGAGTTAACTAACTGCATTGGCAAGGGCACGCTGAAATTCAGGTCAGTTGTCATGGCAGTGCCATTGTCAGTGTGTCACTTAGTTGTTCCTAAATGCCACCAAAGGATGATGTGGAATATACTAAAAATCACTTGAGTTAAATGCCACTAGCTATAAGTTTATTATGGTAATCCATCAATAAATCCATATTTTAGTATTATCTTTAAGACTAGTCCGTAATGTCCTTTATTCAGCATAACTATTATATGCATAAAAACAACTTAGTTTTTCAGGTTCAAAATATTGTATTCCCCAAACAGAAGTCTCTAATTATTATTTTTTTCCTCGTGGGGGAAAGTACGTATCTGTGTGTTCACTCGTTTTCTCAGTAACAAGGTTCATCTTCAGCAGTGATTTTTTCACCTAGTTCTCAGTCTTTTTTTTCCCTTCAGTGCAAGCTGGATATAGACCTAAACATCCCATTATGCTGTATCAGCTCATCTGGTAACAGGCTTGAACCTGTGTTGTGAGGTTTGTTGTTTGCTCATGTCTTTAGAATTAGGCTCAAATATCAATAGGGCTGACTCAGCCCTCCATATAGTTGAGGCCAGTAAACTGAGTAATGCACAAAGGTTTTTTTAGATGACATTTCAGAACCAGGTCCTCTTAGCTTTGTGTGGATATTTAAGATTGCATTTTGTTTCTTGCATAACTCAGAGCTTGACAATGAAAATTATGACAAAATTTCCCATCCCTTTACCTCAATACACACACTGTTGCTAAGCAGCACTTGGTTGGTACTCTCTGCTCTGTGAACCATTGATGATAAATGAAAGTGCTGTAGTTTGTAAAGTGCTGTGGGACCTTCAGGATAAAAGGCACTATAAAAATGTAAAATATTATCTGCCACTGGGTTTCTATTAAGCAGCTTTTTTTCCGAGATGCAGTAACATCTTAGAGATGCACCAGATGCCATAGTAAGTGCTTTTCTACATTAGTTATTACAGAAGAACGCCCACATACACTACACATATTTCCAGGCTACAATATAGGCATGGCCTTGAACAATATTTAATCATCTAAAATATGATATAACAAGACATTTAAAGCCTGATGTGTGCTTTTCTGGTAAGATATGGTTGACTAGGGTCATTAGTTTCTCAGATGACTCTCCCTGTTTCCAATTGTCCTATATTTGGAGTCCCAGTAATACTGATTTTATTTATGAAAAGAGGAATTTATGTACCAGGATGTGGACAAATCATGTACTGCTGGAATATGAAGCTGCCCAGTAGTTAATGTGATCAGTTAGATTAAGAGCTAGACAGTAGGGGTGTTGGCCACTTAAAGGGAAATTTAATTGAACAATTTGGGTGGTAGGGAAGGCTTGATTTTGTATTTTGTACACAACTGAGTGAGGGCCTTTAACATGACATGCCATGTCAGGAGGCACTGTACTTCAAAGAGACCTTAAAAGAGGAGCAGTTCCTCTTGGGCATATTGGTTGTGCTCATGCCTGGGGAGGGAGGTGATTTGTTATTACCCTTATCAAGATGAAGCTTACTTCACCCTGAGGAGACAGAAGAGTATCCTAATGTTCGCTTTTCCCATGTGTAGGCTCCTTAGGGCTAGTCACAACCTGCCCTTTGGTTGCTATGATATTTAATTCATCAAGCTATGTTTGTTCATGCATTTTGGTGTGGCCTGCACAATACTATAGAACAAATGGGGGGGAGAGGAAGCATTTAAAATCATCTTCATAGGTATCTGTCCTGCTAGGTACTATGGCTATCAGCCTTTTGTTGGAGATTAACCGAATTCATAGATAAACACTGACTTTGATAAATGCATTATATAATTATTGTTCTGTGCTGGAGACCTCAATCGGCACTTGAGTAAAATCTCTCTCCCATCTACATGCTGATTTCTAGTGGAGAGGGAGGTCTATGGAAAGGTACCTGAATAAAATTTACATTTTGAATGTGTCATTATGGTAGGCACAGGTGTCTAGTCCCTTAGTAAAACAGATGAAATTTCACTCTGTCATGTATGACCCTACAGTTCTACAACAGTAGTGTCAAAAGTTTGTGAATTTAAAAATATGTACTATATCATTCTGTCAGTGATGTGGGTCTCTGTGGGCACATCTACACAAGACGCTTACTGCATTTGCTTAATTAGCTCCGCAGTAGAGCCTCATTGGTTTATGCATACAGAGCTATAAGGCCAGAGTAAACTAATTACCTCTGTCTTAGGTTACTACTGCCACATATCTATCCTAGGACAGAGTTATTTACTCCACCGCAACACGTGTGTAGATACTGACAGGTCTGGCTGGAGCAAGAGAGTGCTTCAGTGCAGGGGCTGCCTGTTGGATAGCCCCACACTAAAGCACCCTCATGCCTCAGCCAGCCCCTCCACAGTACGTTGAGTCAGGCCAGAGCAGACCTGGGCTGGCAGGCTGACCTCGGGGGCCTCTTGGCAGCTGGGGCTGCACCACCCCAGCTCGATGTACTGCAATCCTGGGCTCATATGTAAGCACTGTGCCTGGAAGCAAAAAACTCCATTGTGAACTATGCTGGACTTTATTCCATTGCATGAATATGCATGTATAGAATACATTCACCTTGTCTGTATTTGTATATGTTTCTATACCTGTTTATAAGAGTGCATTCTTGAACAAACCCTGTCTGGGGGTGCAGTACAAGGGTGGATCCCAAGTCTTTCAAAAGAAAGCATTTGCCTATGTCTTCCTTCTGCCTTGTTTGACTCCCATGGAAGAGGATCACTTGGCAATTTTTTTTTAATACCAAGGTGTTGCAAAATCTTAAAAACAGTAAGTACAGATTTCAATGAGACACTAAAAGTCCTTGGCTTCCTTATTTCCATCCCAGAGTACTCCATTGGTGTCTTTGTGCAGACATTTCCTGAATAGGATAGGCTGAGAACAGTATCACATTTTCCTGTTAATTTGAAAATGTGATCCTTGAAATATTTTTTCAACTTTTGTCTCAGAAGTTCTGATGGCAGAGTCAGAAGGGACTGAAATGATCATTACTGATATAATTTAGCCAACAGAGTGGCTCCATATGTCCAGGGAGAATTTCTCTGGATTGCATAGCTAGTCTGTTTGTATTTCCTTTTAAAAATTAACTTTATATGGTTGCATTTTTGCATGTTGTTCATGTTGGTTATGGTGGCAGCTTTTCATCCTTCAATGATATGGAGCTAGTTGTTCTAGGTATATTCTTTTACTATTGCCACCGATCAAACTCTGCCTCAAACCCTCCTGCCCCAAAATGATGTAATATAGATAAAAAGGACAATTAGTTAAAGAAAAAGCAGGTATTTGCACTAAAAGAATATTGGCATTTACATATTGTTTTACAATTTTGTGCGTGTGTGTGTTGCCACTGTTTATACAACAGGTGGTAAATATATTTCCTTTACACAAGGCATGTCTTAAATTACATTTACAGTCTGATATACATATATTTTCTAGGCATTGGGCCATGGATTCCTTGAAACTGTAGATAATTACTTTGAACTAATATTTTTTGTGCCTATTTTGAACTTTCGGTTATACTTCTGCTCTTTTGTTTTTGTTCCATGGACACACCACAGTTTATCATTCCTTAAGTGGCTTGACCCTGCCATACATCTAAGGAAGGTGAGCTCATTATTTTCATCAGAGCAGTGAAAAATAGCATTAAAGTTGGTTTTAGCTTTCAGTGTATCATAGAGCCATACAAGTGGTGGTAGACACTTGGTGATATGTGGTGCAGCTTCTGAATGGGGTCATTTTACCCGATGTTATAGTTTCTTGTGCTATGTCTGCAAAAAGACTACAATGATCAAATATTAAATTTCCAACAATACTTATCTTTCTGCAACATTTGCCATTTTTTTTTATTACAGAAGCTTACGTTGAGGCATGTCAATAGCAACCAGTGTCTTGATGAACCCTCTGAGGAGGACAAAATGGTTCCTACGATGAAGGACTGCAGTGAAAGTAGATCCCAACAATGGCTACTACGTAACATGACCTTGGGTGCCTAAAGCTAGAAGAAACTTGAAATGTTCCTTTAAGCCTTGCAAGGTGTCTAGACCTTCATTCTTCCCTGATTTGAATCAGAAGAAAGGATATTCCTCTTCCATTGTTCTCTGTTAAATGAAAAGCTTTGAAGCCCTGTTGGAAATCCTACCATCAGAACAGAGTCCTTTGGGGGCTTTCTTGTTTTGGCATGTCTGCACATGCCACTTTGAAATTTGTATCCATTCAAAATAAGCACATGAGAAGCTACAAATAGCATAATATATGCTATTATTAACACCAGATGCACTTGAAAAAGTATTTCCAGATAAACCTTTATGAACTTAATATCAAAGAGTTTGGGAGGTTGTTTTTTGTTTGTCACATAATATTGCTTGAGGGTGACATAATGTAAAATGCCTTATGAAACTAACTTGCATTGTGAAAGATTATATCAGTCGTTTTATAAACTTGCTGTATTTGTACTGGCCCTTCATAGCAACATAGTGAGCATATTAGTTGCTATTTCATATCAAAGGGTACTCAGTGAAGTACTAAATTGAAAAGGTTTCCAAGCAGTAAATTTACTGTACATAATGAATGTTTCATGTTTTGTGCCAGAAAAGATAAAATAGCTGTATATAAAAGTTCTTTATAAAAGCAGCAAAACTGAGCAAAAACACATTAAAAATGGAATCTAAAATCACAGAAACCACAGCAAAAGACATTGGATTAACAGTATGGAGAGCGGGCAATGTATATGAGTAAAGCAGATTAATGTAAATTGGAATTATCCATGTAACCTGTCCAAATGGAAGATAAATCACTGTGGGCCTCACTTGCACCTATGGAAATCTATTCATTTCAAGAGGTAGCATGGATGGAAAACTGAACTAGTAGCAAAATTTGGTCCTCTGAGCCAAACTGTGACTCAGAATTAGATCAAAACCAAGTCTATAACTGTTAACTTTTTAAAAACTATATCTTCATGCTGGATACAAAGGCACATTTTGGACATCCATGATACAAACCGGAACCAAGTTATAGATAGAATTTGAGCTCTAACTCTGAACTTTCTTGTGTTAATTTCTTGGGTTTATAGTAGATGCTTATTTATATTTTAAAATAATTTTGGGAGGTTAATTTCTTTTATTTTATTTATTGTCACGGATATTAAAAATGTTTCACTGACATGCTGTTGTCAAAGGCATAATAGGAACCAATGCCATATCAGCCAACATGGTAAGTGTTTGTAGAAGTGTTTTGTGTAATTTTATTAATATTCATTCATAACTAGCATTTCAGTAAATCTCCATTGTGCATATCCCCACAAAATGGTCTTATTATAAAAATAGTTTGGCTAGATTTTGTGCTGTAGTCCTAATGTATATCATTTGCCTAGAAGGAGGTCCTAACACAGTAGAACCGGAGTCCAAAACGGCCATCATAGAACAGCTGCGGAGCAGGAAGACCAGAATCCTGCCTGTGGGCTGTGGTGTAGGTTCTGACCCCATCATCTACTCACAGATGCTCAAACCAAGCCTCTTTACTCATGCATTTGTTGGTATTTGGGCATGGAACTGTCCACGTTCCCTGTGTACAGGCTCCTTTGGTGAATATATATTAATAACACCTTATATTTACATACTACGGATTGATAGACTTTGCACATTCTCTTGAAATGGATTGTTAAATGAATACCAAATGCATGTTAAATTGGAAAAGTCATTACTGTGCTTTCACAGTAGTTGTTTTTTCAAGCCCTCATATCTCATCTTTTTAACACCCAAATCTATAGTATACCTTAACTAGCAAAAATGAAAAAGACTATAATTTTGTTGCCTAAAAAGAGCATTAAAAATCACAAACAAAATAATTTAAATGCCAACATTCATCCAGAACAAATTACTACTTTTTTAATCATCTCCTTTCAAAGGGCTATAGCACATGTACACCCATAATCCAACGTTCATGCTGGTACAACACATATTTTGGCTACTAGCACTGTGGCCCTACTAACAATATTGGTGCTTAGTAGGGACTGCTAGAATACCTAACAGCAGTTAGTAATGTTAATTTTTTTGTTATCCATAATGTATCTTATTTAATGGGACCTAGCTGCAAATTATGAATTAAATGTAATTGCACTGCACTTTTCTGAATGCAGGGTATTCTCAAAATTATTATTAGAAAGTATTGAGAAAATGTTACTGCATTGTATCTCAATTTACCCCCCAAGTACCCAAAACAGGTCAAAAACCAAATGGACCCTTCTTTCCCAGGTATGTTATTTAGTGTCTTTTTTCCCTCTGTATGACATGAATATTGCCATGAATTCAGCAATGACCTTGGGCTGTTACCCTTCCTGATGACTATTGATTCAACTTTATTATATCAACAGCTACATTGTTATGTTATTGCACTGATCAAGAAAAGGAAAAAAGAAAAGAATACACATATATGCTTTTTTATTTCATGCTTATTCATGATTAATGACACTGATTTCTCAATGTTTAGAATAGAATATTGTTTAAAATCTTCTACATGTTGTCAAATTGTATGACAGCTAGACATTAGGCCATGATCCTGCAAGCACTTATTCATGTACTTAATTTTACCTGCTATAAGCAAACCCATTTACTTTACTGGACTGGGCCCTAAATTTGCCTCCCATGAAAGACTGTACAAACCAAATACTCCATAAAAAGCCTTATATAACTAATTTGGATGAGGAGATTGTCTTGAGATGTCTCTCTGCAGTACTTCAGTCAAAAAGGAAACGAGGATAAAATGTAGGAACTTCTGGGTTCTAATCCCAACTCCTACCATTGAATTCCTATGTGGCCTCAGTAAATTGTTTAGGCCAAAATTATTAAGAAATGGCTTCTAATTTTATATAACTCAATTTTTAGTGTCCAAATTGGGGTATCCATCTGTCAGGGCACTCATGAAGTTCAAACAAGTGTTTGCTGCTTCTCGTTGGAGGCACAGGCAGCCAGAGGCAGCCAAGAAGAAAAATAGCCTGATCAGGTATGAGAGGCAGTAAGAAACAGCACAGCCCTGAGCTGTGGAGACTGGGTAAATTTTCCCAGCCTGGGGCTATGCTGGGAATGCACACAAGTGTTTGTTAGGCCAGGTGAATTAGTTTGATAGGCCCCTCTGTGTTCTTGCCTGATGAGAACTGGCTTTATATCAGGATCATTTTTCCAGTGGCATAAATCCTGTGAAAACTTCTCTCCCCTTCCCCTCTCTCACCAGGCATTTAGATTGCCCTAAGCTTGTACATACCTCATATGACCACCTTTTCAAAATAGAAAGGTGGGACACATGCCTGTCTTCCCCCCCTATGCCCTCTGCCAGTGGCATGGCCAGAGCAGAGCTGAGCTGAGCAGAGCAGGGGCAGATGCAAGCTGCCCACTATGGGCTCGGGGCTCCCCACCCTGCTGCCTTTCCCTCAGGAGCCCCACACTAGCCATGCACCCCCTGCCTGCCCAGCAGCAGCAGATGGCACAGGTCCATGCCACTGCCACTGCCCTACAGCTGCCATGCAGGTAGGGAGCGCCTGGCCATGGTGGCATGGCCAGCGTGGGGCCCCTGAGAGGAGGGCAACAGGGGGGAGAGCCCTGAGCCCACAGCAGGCAGCCTGCATCCGCCTACTCCACACGCAGATCTGGGGGGCATGTGCACACAGTGGCAGGGAGCCACCCCCAATGCCCCCTGTACAAGCCACCATGGCTCCATCCTGGTCCATGCCCCAGCCCCTGGCCCCATGTACTGCCCTGGCTGGCCAGCACCCTCAGCCCCTACCCCACTTCCTCCCTCCCTTTGGGGGCCTTGATCTGTCCTGTCTCCTCCCCCATAGATTTAGCTGCAGGGAGCTGCTCTCCACACTGCCTGGCTGTATTCCCAGCCGCATGCATGTGTATGGGCATGTACATGCACATGGCACCTCCTGCATCCTGGATTGCTTCCAGCCTCCAAGGGGATATCTGCTGTTTCCCACAGTGAATGGAAAACCTGGATCTGTGCATGACACTGAATTCGGGACAAATGATGTCCCAGAGTCATGCAGCCCCAGACCAGGACTTGATGTTCCCATTCTGGGACTGTCCTCCCTAGTTAGGGATGGGTGGTCATGCTATACATACCCATAATCAGAGGCCATCTTTGAAGACTGTAAGTCGTAATCTGTAACTGTTTCCCCGTCTCTCAAATGTGGCTATTTCTTCCCTGTCTCTGAGAGGTCTTATGAGGATTAGCTAATGTTTGTAAAGTGTGTTCAAGATGCAAAGAACTCTGCAAGTGCTACACATTATTTATTATTAAGACTGCAAGTGTAATTCTAGTTCTCATATTTTCCAAGTATTGTTTCAGAGAGCAGAAGTCAGACACAGGCCAGACCAGAATTTCAGCAGCACTTAGCAAGTTGGACAGTGTGAAGGGCAGGTTGCTACTTTCCCCCCACTCACATCCACATGAGTTACTTCGGGATGGAAAATGTTGGTACAATATAAGAACTGAAACTAAGCTGGCTTTGATTACGCTGTTCTGAATAGATGCAATGTCCTAGTTTCTAGAATTATATCTTTTCTTTGTTTTACTATAACATTTTAAAGAAAGAAGTATTGTACTGCTAACCTACATGGCCTGTTTTTTGTATGAGAAAGCAAGGATCATATCTGATCAAATAAATTTTAGTTGCATCTCATTTGTAGATGCTGAATACAGTCTATGGGAGGCACGTCTGGTGGGAATGCTTAAGCTTAGAGCTATTAAATAGATCGTACTGATTTCACTGATATGAACAGTTTGGGAAAATAAAACGGACTTAATGAGGGTTGCTAAATGTCATATCCATAAATCCTTCTGCATTATATCAGCTGTCTAAAAAGCTTTAATGCACATGCAATTCACTAAGACATCAAAGACTTAATTGACTATTGTGACAACTAAAGCTTCAGAATTATCTGTGTACCACTAACCATCATTCATTTCCTGTATTTCGATGTATGGAATAGATAAAGTCAGCTGCTATACTGTACAATATATGAACACATCTGGTAAGATTACACCATGTTTAAATTGCTAATAAATATAAGATATTGTATGATCTTAAGGTGTTGAATGAACACCAGCAATGTGTTTTAACTGAGTTGTGTGGATTTTAGTGTCAAAGTGTTTGTTTTCTAACATTTAATAACTTCTTAAACCAAGTCTTATTGTTCAGGTATGTTGAACCCTTTCTTCTCTTCTCAAACAGCATGTATTCAGGACACTTTGGTAAGTGTGTTTGTTGGCAAACAAGGCCACTATAATCTTAAGTATACAAAAATCCATCTTTATTTAAAAAGAGCATTATTGATAAAGTATCAACTCGGATCTAAGAGGCTGCACTATCAGTTGATTTAGAGGGCACACTTATAAAGGTTCCTGAATAAGTGCTTGAGACCCAAATTAAATTTATAAAAGTAGATTGTGGATAAAGAATTACAAAATTTAAATGTCGTAACAGTTATTAAATGGTAAAAAGGTACTCTTTGCTGTAAATTTAAATATTTATACATTTTTGTAGAATTAAAATATACCAGTTTAGTTTTCCTCTGGTGTTTTTGTCTTTTTATGAGAACATAGTGCTCTCTCATGTTCACCTAGTGTTTTATGTTACAGACTAGAATACTCAAAGCTCCTTTTCCACAGCCAAATATATCCAGAGTGGTTATTCCTGTGTGGGTTTAAAAGAAAAGGATGTACAAAGGAATCTTCCATATGACAGATGGCCAACACTTAAGATGCGTAAACCAAGGTACCAGCCCTGGAAGCTGAAACCTTAAACACACAGAGATCTACTGACATCAGGATACTTCTGTCCAAAGTTCAGCTCTGAGAAGCTCAAAGCTGTCTCAACTACACAATTCTTAGTAAGACTGCAGTGATATTAAAACAAGGCAGTATCTACATAGTCAATTTTTGACTCAAAATCTAACTTTGAATTTCGTGTATCCAAATTGCATGATACATTATTTGTATGTTTAATTAAATACACTTTAAAAAGTCTTATCAGTTAGAAGTGAACTGATAAATTCACATAAATTATCATATAAATTCATACACTACTTCTATATTTTTTGTCACAAATCCAAAAGAACCAAGTTGGACAATCTTGTACTTCAGTCATAATTGCTGATTTGTGATATTTTCTTCATCCATAGTTCATAACAATGCTTTCTAATTACAGAAAAGTAAGGGGGAGCTGGAAACTAGTTAAATTAAAATAAGAGTGATTCAGTAAATTATGAAATTATTTCAAATTCTACCAAGTTCAGTTGCTTGATTATCACATCTCCCATCTACCCCTAATCCCCAGATATCATTTTGTATTTATTTAATTTTGATCAGCAATAATTTCTAGATAATGTATGCAAAATTGGTGAAATTGAAATTGAGCAAAAGGTTGTGGGGTTTTTTGTTTGTTTTTTTATATATATACCAGGAATTTTGGTGATAGATTTCACAGTTCTTTCATGCTTTCCCTTTGTTGTTCTGTATCCTCTTATTTACAAATAGTTCTTATTCAACTTAGTTTGTTATACTAATTAACAGGTTATCTCCCTGAATGCTGGCCTTGTTGATACCAATAAAGAGGCAGAAATGGCTTTAAAATAACTCGTTGTAAGAGTTTGCCATCTTTGGTATTTTCTCATTCTAAAATTATTGAGAGAGCTTCATAAAAATGTTTACTCTTCTATTTATTTCCGATAAGCTTTAGTTTATATACAACATTCAGTGTATGTATGAGATTAAAAGATGATTTTCAAACCACTAAAGTGATTATTAAACTATTTTGCAAAGATGCAATTAACTGTAGAGCTCATGTTAATTACAGTATGTGACTCGTTAGATGAATCACAAAATAATCTATTTGTGAGTAATGAATGCAGAAATTGAAGTATGTTTCTTTTTTACACTACACTCAAAAAGTTAATAGATTAGGACTGATTATGAAGCTAAAATTAGCCAAGGAGCAACAGCCTACAATTTGCTTTTCTTAGCATAAATATACTTGTTGTGCTGTAGACTAAAATATGGGCCAAAGTCTGCTTGGAGCTAGTATCTCTTTTGAGTAGCAACTCACATGATCAGACACACTGAAGGTCTGAAAATTTACCCTCCAAATTTAGTTTAAAAGGAATTGCATAAGGCAGAAAAAAATTTAACCTTATCACCCTGCAGCCACTTGAGCACATGAGTAGTCCCATTAAACTCTCCCATACTACACATGGATGTACATTTTTACAGGTTTGCTCAATATTTGCAAAATCAAATATTTAATCAATTCCATTTTACTTTTATTTTTAATTAAACAGAAGGTTATTTGTTTCATTTTAAATATTAATTATTTTTCTTTATTTTTATATTAATGTCTACATCAGGGGTGGGCAATTATTTGGGCTAGAAAGCCACCTAGGGAGTTTTGGTGAGCTGTTGCGGGCTGGGTTAGCACTCCTCTCTCCCCTCCACTGGGTCAGCACTTCCCCCTCATTCCTCCCAACAGTTTACCAAAACTCCCTAAGTGTCTCTGCTCCACGCTCGGCCGGGCAGCTGGGATGGGGCTGTGGGTGGCTGGGAAACGGCATCGGGGAGTGGGATGGGTGGTGGAGCTAGGGTTGGGATCATGGGGCCTTGACAGTGTGGCCTGGGGCCCAGGGCAGAGCCATGATCCTCTCCCCACATGCCCCTAGGATGGGTGCCAGTTCTGTGGGCTAGGAAATTCAGGGAGCGGGTCATTTCTGCCCCAGGCTCCAGATCTTGACCCCACCTTGTCACTGCCCCATAATCCTGGGGTCTCCATGGAGACAGACTGGAACCCATACCAGCAGGGTACAAGGCCAGGTGGACAGGATGGGGCTGCTGGTGGACAGGGAGCTGAATGCAAGAACAGGACAGGTTGGCAGGGCCGGGTCTAGGATCTTGGGACAGTGACAGTGTGGTGCCAGGGCTGAGGCAGAGCTGCAGTCTGCTCCCCACATGCCCCTACCTGCAGAAACTCTGCCTGTCACAGGAGTATGTAGGGCCCCAGGTCTCAACTCCACACTATTACCACCCCATGATCCTGGCTCTGCCTTCCCATCCTGCTTCTGGACTCTGCTCTGCATCCACTTGCAACCCCATCCCATCTACCTGACCATGCACACTGCCCTGGGGATGGGTGCAGGGCGGACAGGTTGGGATGCCCAGGGAGCAGGGCCAGGTCCACCAGCAGTGGCAGCTGGAAAGAGCCACCATTGCCAGGGCTTCCAGGAAGTGAGTCCGACGACTGCACTGCCCCAGCCCCACTGCGCACCTGGGGTAACAGGATCGTCTGGACGCATCATTGCCTAGGCTCTGCCCCGAAGCTGGGCTGGGAAGGACCAAGGGACCCACCACGGGCCAGGAAAAATCCCTTAGCAGTCTGGATCCAGCCTGTGGGCCATATTTTCCCTACCCCTATTCTGCATGATTCTAGGTACATGTTTACTAAAAACATTTTAAACTCTTAAATAAATAACCTCCCACTCATCCAACTATTCAAGATTAAATACATATAAATATACATTATTCTCACTGTGTGCTTTCCTTTAGGCCCTCTTAGAATTCTCCCTTCTTTGCTGAAAAATGGTAGAGGACAGGCATTCTCGAATAAGGTTGCCAAAAGATTTATTTTCCAAATGGTCACTGAATCAACAAGACGTTGCTATTTTAAATTTAGTTTTAGTAAAAAGCAAGGACTTAATAAAAGAGTTAGTCATGGGAAAAGGTGAATCAGTTCATTTTATATTGTAGGATAAATCAAAATATGTCTATTGCTAAGGTTTTGAATGTCAGATGAATAACATTTGAGAAAATAACAATGGTCTGCAGGAGCTCAAAGATTTGAAAGTAGAAGAACCATGGAATGATTCCTTTAAGTTAGAAATGCAAATATTACCTGGATCCTGAATGCCAACTGGTAGGAAATGGCTGAAGGCCTACCTAAATGAAGAGGCACTTCAAACAAGATTTTAAAAGGAAGCAGAAAGGGTAAATGGAATGAAAAAGTGATTTAATCAGTAAGTGATTTAATCAGTAAGGACACCTGTTGGGAAATATTGCAAATCTGGAGGAGGGCTAAATTATCCTGCTGAAAGAATTAAATAACCTGGTGGACTGAAGTAATAGAAACGGTATGCAATGTAATAGTGTAAAGCCACTATTAGGGACTAATACCAAAAAAAATTTCTATAAGCTGGGGGACATACATTGGATGTAGTGGAGGAAAAAAGACCTATGTGTATTGGTTGACCATAGGATAAGTGCGCACTTCTGATGTGAAATAGCCATGAAAAAGACCATGTAGAATGTAATAGGTGGTGTATTGTTAGTAGAAACACGAACATATTCACACCTTCCTAAAAGTCAGATAAGACCTCCTTTAGAATATGTGTATGTTTTGTTACCTTTTTTAAGAAGCGAATTAAAATTGCAACAGGTGCAGAAAAGAGCTACTTGGATAGTTATGGGCATGGGATTGTTGACCTGAGGGGTCAGGCCAACTCTCAGGATCTCATTATTCCGCCGTTAAGACAGGAAGGTGTGACACAATTGCACATATACAAGCACACAAATCAATTAGGTGCATATACACAATACCAACTCAAGCACATGCACATCCAAATCAGCCTAGGCACATGCATACCCATCACCAATTCAAACACATACACTCTACACCCCAAAAGTTAGACAAAATCAATTGTCCATACCTGCACACTCAGTACACACACACAGATCACTAATTCGTATATCATGCGCACAATCACACACACACACACACACATACTCACTCACTCACCAGTTCATACACATACAACCCACCTATACATACCCACAGGTAAATTCCTAACTTGGATGGTACAGTATGTATGTGTGTACTTGGGGTACCTGGGATACTTGGGGGAAGGTTAAGGTGAGAGAGAGAGTTGAAGTGTAGTGAGTGAAAGTTGCCAGAACTGGTGGATTAGAGAGAAGCTGGCTAAGGATCTGAGGCTTGGGTTTATTTAAAATCAAGCGGACCCAAGGTACTTGAGGTCACAGGTGCAAGGGGAAAAAGCCTGGTGGCGAGGAGGAGACAGTCAGGAAAGAGAGAGAGACAGAAACCTGGGAGCTTGGGGCTGGAAACTGAGGCTGACACCTGAGATATTGAGGGGAAAGGCGGGGGACAGATAAGTGGTGGCAAGGAGGTGGCAGCCAGGAAAGAAACTGAGGCAGAAACCTGGAAGCTCAGGGGAAAAGGCAGTGGGGATAAGACAGTGGCAAAGAAACAGGGGGGTTGCAGACAGAGAGGAGTTCAGGACAGGTGTTGGAGGTGGCAGCGAGCCAGAAGCCAGGAGAGAGAGAAATGAGACAGAAATTAGAGGGGTGAGGAGAAGAGATTGGAGCAGGGCCGGACTGTAGTAAAGCAAACCCAACTCAGGGGTCCAAATAACAGTTTTATTATACAGACAACACACTACACAGCCCCATGAAGTTCTTGGTTCACACACACACACAAGCACTCACAATGGCAGCAGGAGAAACAGACTCAGTGGAAGGGTTGGAGTCCAGGTAGGGAAGAGAAACAGTGTCCAAGTCCTTGGTTGAAGAGGGGTGGGGGGGGGGGTGATTGCTAACTATCCAGGCTGAAAAGGGGTCTTTGTCCAGCAGGTGTTGTCCAGAGGGTTGCCGGCAGGGCCTCTGGGTGGATAGGTGGTGTGGCATGGTGCTGGTCCAAATGGAGAGGACATCCCAAGGAGTCAGTCTTCACTACCCCTTTTTATGGGGCAGGCTACCTCTGATCTCCTGTGGGGAGGGCCTGTCCAGGCAATGTCAGTCCTGTTCCAGAGGGCTCCAGGTGTTCTTACTCAGCAAGTACAGCCTTGGCACAATGGTGGGTTGCCTCATCTTTTGTTTCTTGAATGCTGAGGGTGGTTCCAAAGGCTGGGTCATTGGTCGAGGTATTGGTGTTGATGGTCTGGTCATTCAGAGGGAGCTATTTTTAGACCTAATGCCATTGTCTCTCAAGCACCCTCATTCATTCCCATTCATTCAGGAACCAAGTTACATAGGAGGGGTAGGTATGAGTCATAGGTCTGGGGACACAAGATGGAGGCTTGACATTACAAGATGGAAACTTGACATGACTTATGCTAACTTACATATGTAGACCTAAAACAGTAATCACACAATATAAAAGCAGTAAAAAAAATCAATACAAACATAATAATTATCACTTATAAAACAGTGGATATCTATATCAAAATAGCAGGGCACTTATTTGCAAAGAGTGGAGAGAAAAATAAAACTTACTACCTAAAATAAAATTTTAAAGCTTATCCTACATCTTAGCTTGCTTATACTTATCTACAGGGAATAGAGAGGGAGAGAAAAAGTTAGACATGGTTGCGGAAGTGGAGGGAATACATTTTAAAAGAAAAAAAAAGAAAGAAAAACTCGGGGTTTTGCTACAGAATGGTAAACTTGGTTTATTGTATGAGAACTCAAAAGACCTTGGTTGGTTTAGCCCTGGAAAACAAAAATTTAGTGGGGATATTATTACACTTTCAAAATACATTTGTTGGGATAAATGCTGTGGGGGGAAAGAATTATTTAAGTTAAATTATCCTGTTACAAGATCAAATGGATACTGATTTGTCACGAATAAGCTACATTGAGTGCATCTATATGAGGTGCTCTTGTGTGTATTAGACTAATATGCTGTAAAGTGTCACCATCTACACACACACATCAATTACTGCACATTAAATTATTCTAATGCACCATTTGCTAGTACCAATACATACATTAACTAATGCACTGAAGCACATGTGTAGACCTTGACCAGGAACAAGTTGCTAATCCCCATTTCCATGGGGTGAGCAGAGCTGACTCAGCTCCAGTGCAGCTCTCTCCTAGCAACATGGAGACCAGGCCTGCCCCACATGCTCCCTGCCAGCCCAGGTTTGGCGCCCAGGGGAGCCTGGAGCTCTCTCTGGCTTCTGCAGGGAGCAGAGCAGGGCAGAAGCAGCCCTGGACTGAACTGCTCCTTTTGGGAGAAAATTTGCTCAGGTATGCACAGACCTAGTTTAATACACCTGGATTTTCTGTGCAAAAAATTCAGGCACATTAATTGCACGTGTAGATGCACCCATTGGCAATTAAAAGAAAGTCTTAATCAGAGGCATGAAGTTCTGGAATGGCCTTCTAAACAAGGTGTGTGATCAAGGAGTATAAGAAAAAGATAGTATGACATCCAAGGTAGGCCTGATCTTGAAGATAGTAGAGAAAGATTGCGATATGAGACTTTGTGCATTTCTTTTGTTGGTAACCCTGACAAGAATTAAAATTAATTATTTAATTAAGATTAAAGGAAGAGATAAGACCTGAGTTCTGGCTGCTTTTCTAATTTCTGTATATACATTTTAAACAGTCATTGAATTAAAATAAGAGTAATTCCAGAAACCAGGCGTTCCCCTACCCAAGTGAGTGCTGTGACCAACGGGGCTTTGGTTCTCTACCTGGCCCCATGAATCTAGCATTCCTTTCTGCATAGTTTCAACAAGCAGGGTGGTGAATGCGCTCCCTAAATCCCAGCCAGCCTTGTGTCTAGCGCAGTAAGGTTCACAGGTGAACTCTCAGAGGTAAAAGATGTGGATCTAAACACCCTCAAGCAGACAGCATTAAGCTCCCATTTCCTTAGTAAGTGCGCTTATACTATACACAGGTGCTTAGCAGCACCTCCTCCAGTCATGATGAAAAAGGAGGCATTTTTCCCTGCATTTGTGAGGGGCAAAATCCAGTTAGAGTATGGTAGGTATGCTCTGAACATGCCTACATTACTGTGCTCTTCAGAGGATCTAGGCACCTGGGCTACATTTTTTATTAATAATTCCTGGATAAAATGGATAAACAAGATTGGGGGTAGGGGAAAGAGGCAAGAATCTAGGGTTCCCTACCTCTCAGGGATGTGTGGGTTTCATAATCAGATATCCTTTGGCTTGCTAGCTTTCTAGCCACATGACTTGCCCTCTTGCCTATCCAGCATCCTGGACTTTCCTGGTAGGTGATGTAGGTTAAAACTCCCTCAAACAAGTGTCCTAAGTTGTTAGGCTAAAGGTGGGTGAGGGACTTTTTTTTTTTACCCCTTTAGGCAATTAAGCCTTGGGTTTCAAAAATGCCTAAATCAAGACTACAGAGAGAATCGTAACTGTTGCCCAACTCCAGAAGATACACCCCTCTTTTGCATTATTTATTTACTGGCTGGCCTATGCTCCCTCTCCCATGCTTTTCAGCATGTTGGCTGCTATGAATCCCCCTCCCCCAGAAAAGGCACTGAAGAGTCTCCATCAAGGTATGGGAAACCAGAACCCAGGGTGCAGGCCAGTTTTCTGTGGCGTTTTTTTAATGCCGCTTAATGGCTACATGCACCTAAATTTTAAATGACACAATGCACCATATTATCGCAACCAATTGATTTCTGGCATCCAGGCTTAGATACCTAAAATCTTCCTAAGTCCTGTTGTAGATGTTTAAATCCATTTTTTGGATCTGGCCCTCTTGATCTATCAGTTGTGTTGACAAGATTTTGGTAAGATGAAAATACAGTAGTGAGTGCCGTCCACAAACACAGGGCACTACAACATACCTTATACTTCTCCACTATCCCTCTTTGTCAACTTTTGCACCTATTTACAAGGAAGTGTGAGAGAACAGGACCATGTGGAACCCTGCATGAGGGAATTCTACCAGCAGATGAGCAGTTATCCAATCCTAGTTTAATCTCTTGTGTAAAAAGAAGCAAAAACACTCCAGATTGGTTTTACTTACCCCTGCTAGGATCAGTAGGTACGTTAACAACACGGTGGACTGTATTGAAGGTAGCTGCTAATCTAGACAAACTAGTTTGTCAGTGTAATAAAACAATTTACTGAGCAAGCTTTCAAAATGGAATTTGTAAGCAAAGCTGGCATATTGCCTTCCACACAGTAGTTATTGACAACTAATTCCAATAATAGTTCAGCATTTCCCATTTATCTGTTAGTTCACATCAGCTCCTTCTGTCTCAAAGTTAAATACTACCAAAGGGCCATTCTTTGAAAATACTATTTAAGGGATATTTTCTTTGGTATTGTGCTCCACCATGCATCAGATATCATTTGGCTGTTCACTGAACCAGATCAATTAACCAGAAGATAGGGCAAGGCAACACCTTATTGACTAAATGGTCCAGAGAGGCACGAGCTGTCATAGGCAACTACATAGCATCCACTTCATCAATACTATGGTGGAAATACCTGTTAAATTCAATCTTCCTGCCCACAGAAAATTATTCTATGCTGAATATTTACTAATTTTTGTTCTCTTTCATTTTAAATATCCCAAGTAGCATGGCTTCAACTACTCGCTCATCTTGGTGATGGGGGAACTAAGAGCATTATGAATATAACAATACTCAGCCTTGAAATCCTCCTGGGTTATTATTATGAATGCCAAGTCATTGGAATGGCATCCAAAACTCTTGAGGAAGAGGCAATATCTTTTATTAGACTAACTAGATAGTTGCAAAAAAAAAAAAAAAAGCAAGCTTTTGGGCTCAAACTCCCTTCTTCAGGCAAAGGAGAAGTTAAAGATTGTAAAATTTCTCCCAGGTAGAAATTAAACTTCATATTATACAGGAGACCAGAAGGATGTATGGGTCTCCTGGTTGGAGAAGTTCCCTGAAACATAAAGATATCACAATTAGCTGTTTTGGAAATGAAAGCTTCTCAATTGACTAAGAAAAAAGCAAAATTCAGCCTGCCTGCTGCCTACTCCAATTTGGTTAGAGCCTAATTTGCGTATTCACAGAGCAGCAAATGATTTTCACTACCTAGGAGAGACATACCCTCTCAGTTCTCCTGTGAAATATGAAACAACTTTACAAAAAAGAAGCCAAATTCAGCATCCTGCCTACCATCGAACACTTTTAAGGTAAACAACATGCTTTTGCCTTTGTTTGAGCATAATTTGCATACTTGCAGAACAACTTTTCACAACTAAACTTTGCCAACCAGGAGACCCATAACATCCTTCTGCTCTTTATCTCCTTCTGCAAATAAAAACGGGTTTTGTTGCAACTATTTAGTTGCTCTAATAAAAGATATCGCCTCTTCCTCAAGAGTTTTGGATGCCTTTGCCTAGACTAACATGGCTACAACCTATATCCCTGAAGTCATTGGAATGGTAATTTTCCCAAGATTTAAAGTTGTTGCATCTCAATACAAGATGTCCTCAGTACAAGCTGGTCTTAAGATTCTTCCTACAGATAATATTAAAGCAAGCAGACTTTAAGTATGCGCAGTTGTTAAAAGGTAAGTTTATTTAGGTTCGCACTTGATATTTAGTGTTGATAATTAGCAAGCATCAACTTCTCTTAGTCTAATATAGAAGATATTAATTTCTAAAATGCAAGATGCTTGTCTACCTGTTCTCGGGGTCACTTTGCTATACTATGTACATTAACAGAGAGCTAATTTTTGGTCATGTTAATATGTTAGTTAAATATTAAAGGGCCAAATCTTACCTTATTCATACAAATAGGTATACTGACTTACAGTTTCATCCCACAAACATTCTGGTCAATTGTCAGTGTGTAGGACAAACCCTTTAGAGCCATTCCTGCAAATGATAGCATGCTAGTAGGTCTCATGTAATACATCATGATTTTCCCTAGAGAATTTATGCAAATTATAGTAGGACTTTATTTTTCTATGAAGTTGGAGCCCCAAGTTTACCTATGTCATAGATCATAGCAACATCAATTATGTTATAGCAAAATGCCATTCTACAATTGAGATGGGAAAGAGGGATGGGAGGGCCTTCTATTTTCCTTTATGCTCATTTCTTAAAATGCAGGTTGTAGAATGTATTTTCTGAAATGACTGATTCCTCTTACATTTAGCAGCTCCATTTTCCAATTATTTACTCCTGAGCTCCCATGTTTTTAGCCAGTCAGAAAGTTTGAAAGTAGTTTATCGTAGCATGCCAGCATACACTATAGGGTTTGGTTTTGTTTTTTTTCCATTTTATGAGATATGTCTGAGTAATTATGGATAAGCACTTAACTCAGCACACTATACGAATAAAAAGCTCTCTGTATGAAACCTAAGTATTATAGTGACTTAGATCATAAGCACATAAACAAGTTACCACAAAATAAAGGAAGATATGTACAGCATGGCACCTTTCTGTGCAAATTCTCACCCTTCAGTTAAATGTGGCTAAGATACCAAGAGCTAGTTTTATTCACCATGGAGTAAGAACAAGTACAATGGCAATTATCACAGAGCAGCTGACATGCTGTAAATCTCCATCCACTTTCATCTCCTGGTAACCTGTTTGTGTGCCTTTAGTCTTTTCTTAAAGATAAAAACATATAGCTTATATGTAAGGTTATGTATGTAGCTACAGTTTCAGCCCAAAGTTTAATTGTCATACATTGCCATACATTGAGACTAATATTTTAACCCTAATTGGGACTAATATTTTAACCCTAATTCAGAAAGGGACTCAAGTATGCACCTAACTTTAAATATAAGGCTAATCCCACAGAACATTTATTACATAAATTCCTGAACAGAAATGAAACAGCTTTCCAACATGCAATCATTGAATACAGTACTTGCTATCCTGTTATATTCACATTTAGAGCACACACATACTTCTTTAGCTTGGTCCAGAATGCAATACTGTGTATCCAAACTACTTCCACATGAGTAAGGAGTATGGTATGCCTCTACACATAGCACCATAATTCACCATCAAAGAAAAGATGGCTTTTGTAGAATAAAACAATTTAGTTACTAATTAAATTCCCAATCCCATTGTAGTCCTTCATGAAACTGCCATTATTTAATTGGGAGTAGATTTAGTATGAAATCTATATACTATAGATCTACACATTATTGTATGTAGAAGAAATCTTATTTATATATTCTATTCAGATGAAGAATAAACAAATACTGTGAAACAAGTCTCAAAGACAGGCATCTTACAAGTTTCATAAAATAAAAAGTATCCTAAAAATTGTCTTTAATATCTTAAAATATATTATTTGCCTTATGAGAAATGCCTGTTGAGTTTAGTAGAGAATATTGTTTCCTTCCAAAATGAATATATTTACTTACAAAACTATATAGCATGGATATAATTATCCATTAACCATTATAGACAATCTTAACTATCCCAGAGAAGGACTTACATTTTTTTTACCAGATGTTTCTTCTCTTGTCCTACTCAGTAGACATTATCATCAGCATTATGGCTCCATCTACTGTGTAAGGAAGCAAGAAATATCATTAATCTATACACACCTTTACTGTCCCTCCTTTGCCATCTGCATCACAAAAGTTTTCCAAGAACTTCAGGCTTTATATCCTGATAATCCCTTATTGAACCTTTATAAAGAAAATAACTTTTTTTCTGTAAGGCATCACATTTCACACAGCTGAGCCAATGCTTCTTCCAGTGACTAGATGCAAAAAATTGTAGCATCACAGAAAAGCCAGTTAAAAAGGGGAAATTTTGAAATAATTAGATTCCCTTTTATAAAAAATCAAATTTAATTGAATTCTCCAATCTGAAAAATATTAACCATTTATGCATACTACCATGGCTTGGCCTGGCTGTCCTCTCAGGAATAAGTCTAAACTCAGGAGAGACATTTGAAATGTAATGATTCAAATAAGCATCTTCCTCATCCCACCACTTCTGATAAGAGAATTGGGGATTCTGCAAGCAAATGCAGGTATTCACTCAGACCTAGACATTCTACACCTAGCTAAATGCATTAAGAATTATATCTGGTTTGATTTAGACCACAGGTAATATTAATCTGCAGTTCATTGCATTCCATGAGACTCAAAGAATAAGCATCATGGGAGGCTTGGACCCTGAGGTCTCTATCTTCTCCATCTGCTAGACCTAATCATCTCCAGATAGATTCACCTGCTACTATCAACTAGACTTTCCATCTACCACAGAACCAGAGTTTGTTCACTCAGCAAATCAAGCTCTGCTTTAAGTAAGTACTCCTCCAGAAATTTGTTGCTTTCTATGTTTGGTGAGTATGTTTTCATGAAGCCAGGGAAATTAGGAGGTGAGGAAATATTATTACTTGGAAATTCTGCTTTTGATAGTCTCCTTTCCTAGTCTAAAGCCTTGAAATGAACCATACAAAACATCTTTTAGAGTGAAAAATTCAATAGTCTGTAATTAAAGATGGAGATCAGATTTTCAGAATTAGGAATTTCAGAACACTCTGGTAGGCATCTGAAACTTAGGAAATCCTAAAGACTAAGGCACCTGGATATACAGCCCAGGGCCGTGCCACTCCAAATACTGCTCCCCCCTCTCAGGAACCATCCTGTTCCTGGGGCCCTTGCAAACCCGCTGCAGGGGATGGGTCCCAGATCACCCACACCCCTCCTTCTCCAGGGCCTTATGCCCTGCAATGACTCATCCCTGCAGTAGCACTGGCTCCCATGCCTGGCCTCACACTGTGGTTGGAGACCCAAGCTGCCTCACTGCAGCTCCCAGGGTCCTGGTCCCTCGCGGACCCTCCGTGCAGCGACGCCTGCAGCACCCACTGATTCCATCCAATGGAATCTTTTGGGCTCTTCTGGGCAGCTGGATATGCCCGCTGCCACACATGTACAACCCATGGTGCACTGTGTAGAAGCCATGTAAGACTGAGTTCATTCTAGGTACCCCAACATAGCTTATGGCATACAGACCCAAGTGCATACTCAGCTGCTACTGGTGACAGTCTTTTTAAACAATAAGGAGCCAAGAGACTCCAATGTTTTACATGCATAGTCATCTTTAAAGAGAAGCTTACCAAAGAAAGTATCATCTTCTTAACTGCTCCATCCAGAGCCAGTCCACATAGTTTCTCAGTATAAGACAAAATAACCTGAAAGCATTAAACAGCTTTCAATTTAACTTTTAAAATAAAAAACTAAAATACAGCAAAATGCTGCTGAGATGCTGAAAAAGTGGTTTCGACAGCTAATGTCATGAACCCCATGGCAATGGAGCTAATGCCATAAAGCTCCAAGAGGGGTCCTTGGAGCTAAAGACTATTAACATTGAGGCCCATAAGGCATACATTTTCCCAGTGCCAGGAGGACATGTACTAGAAAAACCCTGCTTATTGCTTTGAAGATATTTCTTATTTTGTTTCATGAAATATACCTAGGCCATGCCTACAAGTAAAATCATGCAAGATTGAATCTTACTGCTTGAGGCACTGCTGCCCTGACTAAATTTGTCCAAAAGAATATTTGCAAAGCATGTCTGTAAGTCATTTTAAATATATTTGATTACAAGGAATTAATGAGATGCACAAAGCACAGATAGGAGAAACATGGGCGAAGCTTTATTCCGAACTTGATGCCTAGTTATAACTCCTGTTCTCAATTTTGTTCTAAAAGGATTCTCTTTGCCTTCCCAATTAACTAGAAGCACACAGTCCATCCGTGCTTCCATCGGGGATCCCACAGAAATCAATGGTGATTCTGTACAATTAGGCAAAGTACACACACCAATGTACCAGGGCTCCTGTAGACACTCAGTGGATTTATTCAGATAAACACCATTAATGTTAATGAATCTTCCTGCATCCTTGTAGGATACAGTCTAGGTTTAGAAAATCAACACTAAAATGTTTTGCGGAAGGAAGGAACTCAAACATTATTTTTTATGATCTTTGTCGATGTATTCTCTTTTGTATGTATTCTCTTGTAGTATGTATTCTCATACTACCTATTGTTAAAATATAAAAAAAGGCATGATTCTGATTTCATTTACACTGATGTAAACTAGGATTCATTTTACATTTGCTAAAATGACAAAGGTGGGAACTGGGACAAGATCAGCATATGGCCTACAGTGTCTTTCCTATTTTAGATTACACTGTCCTGATTTTCTGGTTTCAGGAAATTATGTTTGAGCTGTGTGCATCCACTGCTACCCTTATCTCAGTGATCAGATTAGTCCATCTTCCCCTTCTCCAATTTGCTTGCCCTTCTATTCAAACTTTTATTCAAAAAAGAAAAGTAAACTCAAATCTCAGAGAAAGTTGGTATTGTATTTCATGTACTGGCCTGGGATTCAACAGAACTGGATTGAGATTTTGGCTCTGAAACAGAGTTCTTGTGTGACTAAGACAAGTTTCTTATTTTGGTGGGTGAGCTACTCTGGCCCCTCTGCATGAAAAAAGGGGGTTGAAAGCCCCAGATCCAGCCTGAAGAGAAATGTTTGGTGCAAGAACTGAAAAAGACAGCCATAGGTTGTTCTACAAGGATCTTCTAGAAAGCCCTGGTATATCAGACTTGCTGTATGTATGGTTGCACATGGGAAGAGTGTGTTGGGGGTAAGACAAGAGCACATAATGTTGTAGAGAAGTGGGCAGTGCTGATACCTATAGCTATAGGCCCCAATCAGGTAGTTACTGAAAGACTGCCTTTTGTTGATTAGAGCACAGTATTAGGATAGCAAAAACCCTGCCTTAAAGCCAGCATAACCCCTCTTCCTATGGACCCTGAGTACTGTGTGCTGAACTTTTCGGAAACCTAGCAGAGAATCTCATCCTTTGTACTATGGTTCCCTTCACCCACACCTGTCCGTCTTCTCTGTTTAAAGCTCTCTGTGGAATGAAGATTGTTTTCCTAAATAAATATAGAGTACCTACTACACTGGGTCTTAATTATAGTAAGCATTTTATTGCAAATAATAACCAAAACAAGAATAACAACAAGAGTTCATGACTCAACAGTGATAGTTTAGGTACAGTGCCTTTAAAGTTTTACTATTTTACCTTGGAACTCCTAACAGGGAGTCTTAAGGTGCAACCAAAAGTCCATGGACTTCACAGAGCTTTGGATCCGGTGTTTAGTAAACATCATCAATAAATAACAAGCATAAGCCATGTATTTGATGAGGTGCATCAGCAAAAAAAGAGATGGTATTTTTTGTATTGCAGTGGGTCTCTGTAAAAGTAGAACTGTGGAACTATGGAAAAAAGAACTATGGAAAGAAATGTACTTTCTCTACCAAGTTAAATATATATTGGTAAAAGGTAAAAGATAGCGGATTTATTTTTAAAAGGATGTATTTAAATGGAAATACCTACAAATAGAGCACATGTCCATTGCAAAAAAAATGTTCTCTCATAAGGGACTATAATCCAAATTTTAAAAAGCAGAATCAGACAAATGAAAACATTTTAGGGATCAAATAACATGTCAAAACAGCAGAGTCCTTTGAAAAGAGAACTCATGAATACAATATATAAATATTTTGAAGAGTGGGGTGCATCTCTGAGTATTTAAATTTTTTTTATAGTCTTCATTACAGTTAAGTACAATGTAGAAACAGGGGGTGTCGGGACCCAGGGCAGCCGGCCAGCAGCTCTCCCTGACTCCCACCCGGGCAGATAAGGGTCCGGGGCCTTAGAAGGTCGTCAGGAGGGTACTTGTGACGCTTGGAGTGGAATTAATTAGGCGGACGCTTATTGGTTGCAAAGCAAGATTATTTACTCACGCCATCAAGGTGGTGAATAGCGGAGGTCAGAGATACTTGGTTAGTTACAGCTTAAGGTTCGTAGGTCGTATGTCGGTCTGCATAAGAGTTCGTCGGTCGGGCAGATAAATGGAGAAAAAAGTTGGGCCGGCAGGTCGTTGATTTACGTCTGATTAGGTCAAGACGGGGGAGGCTGACAAGTGATCAATTTCTCAATTATTCTCACGCATACGTTCAGAGGTTTTTCAGGTGTGTGCGCGGAGGTCTCCCGTACTTCACGGAAGTGAAGATGGGTTTTATTTGTGTAATAGCCAATTGCTTTTCGCCATGTCATAAATTTAATGAGAATCGCCAATTATCTAGCGGTCTTCGCTAGGGTATTATCATAGGGTTACTCCTTGTTTTTTCTGACCAGTTATAATGATTTATGTACAGCACAGAAGGCTAAGTTCTATCTCTGTTAGTGGCGCAGCAATAAATTTCTTTTTGACATGCGCAGCAAAAAAGCGGTTACTATCATTATTGTTAACCCTTAGTTAACCTAGTGCAGAAAAAAACTGTTTTGAATGGTTTTACTTGTTTGTGACATGGGCACTACTTAATTTGGTTGTGACATGCCCCCTTGCCCATGGCACAGCAAGTCACATCATGTTTACGTACAGACCATTTTGTTCATCATTGTTAGTGTTTGGCAAGCGGGTGTATACAAAAGCAAAAAGCGTGGTTAACTTCATTTTGAGATACTGTAAAATTCAACAACCAAAATACACAAATACAACAATGGCTATTATGATCCATGGTAAACACAAGATAATCAAAGATGCCGACACTTGAATTAACTTAAACGCAGTAAACTGTTATTTTTGATTGTATGCAGTCTTTTTTAATTCGATTTTCTAAGGTAATTGAGAGTGAGGTATTAGATTAATGCCCCCTATATGGAGGGTTTTTTAAAATTGTGGCTTATTATACTTGAGTTAAATCATAGCTCTGAAAACACCAATTTTTCGAACCGTTATTAGCGGCCTTTCTTCATTTCTTTTACTGTCACCTCTCTTCCCAAATCGTTTCTTTTCCTCTTCTTTGAATGTACAGGTTCCTTTAGAACCTTGACTACTTGCCCCCTTCCATCATCATCTCCCTCATCTCTTTTCTCACGTTCCCTCATTGAATGTTTTTGTCCACACCCGACCTTTTTGCAACATCCCCCAAACCTTCAGACTACCAATGCTGTTCTTTCTCAATAATTCAGAGCTTTTCATTCAAAACATTATGACTTGGCTTTACTGTGTAAAGTCTCGAACAGGCTTTAAAACAAAACAAAACAAATATGTACAAGATCATTAACAGGAAAAGAAAAACCATAAAATGAGTCGTTAGTTATGTCTTTGGCTTAAAATGACAGAAGGTTCACGATCGAGTTGGAGGTTTCGAAGTCAGCTCCGTTCGCCAAGGACCCTGTTGGTAACAGCAGGAATAGAGCGACGACCCTACTTGCGACATATGAGAAGGTGGCCATTGTGGCGTCGACCCGGGTGTGCTGCAGGTTGGTGTTTGGCGATTCTCGCGATCGGGCAGTCACAGATTGCCGCTTCATCACCACTGGGCCTATAAGGGGATAAAACAAATGAACAGACAAACAAACAAAGAAAACTAAAAAACAATAAAATTGTCTTTTGTATATCTACGAGCATAATGTCGTAGTGGTTGGAATAGTTTATAGATGCCCCCTTCGAGTAGTTGTTTGTTGGGGCAGGCTGCGGTGTTATCCGGAGTGCGCTGTTAGGCATGGGTGCCTCCAGGGCCCGGACCGGTTGGCGGTATCGGTCGAGGTTGGTAGCCTAGTATATGTGCCAGTTGTCGTTGTCTTGCATCTCCTAGGATGTGTAGTCATTGTGTGGTAAGTGTGAAGTGGTTCAGGAGGAACCCAAACATGGCTCTTTCCTCCTGCGTCCTCTGGGGTGGCAGTCTTGATTCCTTTCGTGAGTTGAATTGGGAATGTCTTGGCCCTTGGTATTCGACTGGATATGCAGTACGATAGCTTATGGCGACGGCTGAGTTTGCGGTTGCTGACTTCATAAGGGCTTGCAATTGCGGAAGTTGACTTAAAAGATTCTCTGCTGGCTGAATAACAAGCAGGTTGAGGAGAAGGCGAAGGGTGATGGTGTCCTCTCCTCCATAAATCTCCATGCATGTTTCGATGACATCAAGGGTAGTGGTGGTAGTTGCATCCTCTGGGTTGGTTACTTGCTTGGTTATTGTTATAGGATGAACAGCAGCTGTAGTTGTTACTGCGTCTGGTGGGAGAATCGGATTCTCGCTCATTGCCCCCTCCCTGTGGTACGGAGGTGGGGCTGTTGGGAGTGACGTCATCTCTGGGGGCGTGCTTGCTGGGTGGAGTTCCACCTGTTCTTCTGTGGCTCCGCCCTTCTTTTTCAGGTCCTCCGGGCACCTCATATTTTTCTCGGTGTCATTTTCTTGTGGCGACGGAGGGTTTTGGCACGTTGCCATCTCCACAGCAGCTTTACTGACTGTAGCTAGCTGGGTTTTTAAGTTTGCATTTTCACGCAGTAGGAGTGACACTGCACATAGCGGCACGTTAAACATCTTCCCTTTGTCCCACTCGGAGCCTACCCACTGCTTTCCAACTCCCTCCTCTCCTCTCAGCGAGAAGTAGCCGCTGACACACCCTGACCGCTCTGCTCGTTTGGTGATAAGCGATGTGGGCCCATAATTCATCCGCATTATCTACGTGCCCCCCCCCCACTACACCAGGGACAGTTCTTAATTAATTCCCACTCCATCACATTTCCCCTTAATCCTGTTCGTGACACCATGTCGGGACCCAGGGCAGCCGGCCAGCAGCTCTCCCTGACTCCCACCCGGGCAGATAAGGGTCCGGGGCCTTAGAAGGCCGTCAGGCGGGTACTTGTGACACTTGGAGTGGAATTAATTAGGCGGACGCTTATCGGTTGCAAAGCAAGATTATTTACTCACGCCGTCAAGGTGGTGAATAGCGGAGGTCAGAGATACTTGGTTAGTTACAGCTTAAGGTTCGTAGGTTGTATGTCGGTCTGCATAAGAGTTCGTCGGTCGGGCAGTTAAATGGAGAAAAAAGTCGGGCTGGCAGGTCGTTGATTTACATCTGATTAGGTCGAGACAGGGGAGACTGACAAGTGATCAATTTGTCAGTTATTCTCACGCATACGTTCAGAGGTTTTTCAGGTGTGTGCGTGGAGGTCTCCCGTACTTCACGGAAGTGAAGACGGGTTTTATTTGTGTAATAGCCAATTGCTTTTCGCCACATCATAAATTTAATTAGAATCACCAATTATCTAGCAGTCTTCGCTAGGGTGTTATCATAGGGTTACTCCTTGTTTTTTCTGACCAGTTATAATGATTTATGTACAGCACAGAAGGCTAAGTTCTATCTCTGTTAGTGGCGCAGCAATAAATTTCTTTTTGACATGAGCAGCAAAAAAGCGGTTACTATCATTATTATTAACCCTTAGTTAATCTAGTGCAGAAAAAAACTGTTTTGAATGGTTTTACTTGTTTGTGACATGGGCACTACTTAATTGGGTTGTGACAGGGGGCACATAAGATATGAGCTACTGCCACAGAAACTCAGACTAACATGCCCCTTTATTGTCTTTAAAACACAATGCAATGCCCTCTTCATTGAAAAATCTTTCTGGCAATAATCAGGTAAAATATCTTCCCTGCATTGAGAGAGAACCAGAGTACCCTGTAAGCAGGAAGAGAAGAGGGCAGAGGACTCCACATACCAGAGAAAATGTCTTTCACTGTGATAATCTCACATAACTGTAAGATGCTCTTATATATTGGTGATATCAAAAGATAGGTAAGAAAGTAACTGCATGTCCAGTAAGTATGCCATGCTTTTCAGGAGTTTCATATAAAGAGGAACTTGATAAAGTGTAATGTCCACATATAGAAGGGATATATAAGGGACGGAAAGGAACTGGGAGTTGGGGTTGGCTGTCAATAAAAAATACACTCATCTCTGCATGTGATCCTTAGAATCTCTCCTGGTTTTCCCTATTGAAATTAATAAAGTCATGCATTTCATTCAGTAGGATTTTGTGAGTAATAAGTTCAATCATAGAATCATAGAAAATTAGGGTTGGAAGGGACCTCAGGAAGTCCCTTGAGGGATGGTCCTAAAAGCAGGATCATTCCTAACTATATCATCCCAGCCAAGGCTTTGTCTAGCCAGGTCATAAAAACTTTCAAGGATGGAGATTCCACAACATCTGTGGGTAACCTGTTCCAGTGCTTTACTACCCACCTTATGAGAGAGTTTTTCCTAATATTTAATGTAACCTTCTCTTGCTGCAACTTGAGACCATTGCTCTTTGTTCTGTCATGTGCACCACGGAGAACAGTTTAGCTCCATCCTTCTTCAAACCCTTCTTCAGTTAGTTGAAGGCTGCTATCAAATCCCTCCCCAGTCTTCTCTTCTCCGGACAAAATAAGCCCAGTTCCCTCAGCCTCTCCTCAGAAGTCATGTGCCCCAATCCCCTAACCATCTTCGTTGCCCTCTGCTGGACTCTGTCCAATTTGTTTACACCCCTTCTTTAGTGGGGACCCCAAAACGGCACAAGAGTCCAGATGTGGCAGCCTTACCAGTGCCGGAAAGAGAGGAATAATCACTTCCCTCGATCTGCTGGAAAAGCTCCTACTAAGGTGTTTTAGTTCAAAAGTGCACCACTGCCATTTTCAGTGCACTGACCACTGCTAGTTGTCCCTGGGTAACCAAATGTTCATGCATGTGTAGATGCGGCCCCTGATTTCATCCCTGCATGCCCAAGCAATACCCTTATACTCCTCCCTAATCATTTGTCCAATTTTCCACTCTTATAAGCTTCCTTCTTGTGTTTTAGCTACTGAAGAGTTTCCTGCTAAACCAAGCTGGTCTCCTGACATACTTGCTAGTCTTCTTGTGCATTAGGATGGCTTGTTCCTGTCCCCTCAGTAAGGTATCTTTAAAATGTAACCAGGTTTCCTGGACTCCTTTCCTCTCAGGTTAACCTCCATGGGGATTGTGCCTATCAGTTCCCTAAGTGAGTGAAGTCTGCTTTTTTGAAGTCAAGGGTCCTTACTCTGATGTTCTCCTTCCTTCCTTTCCTCAGGATCCTGAACTCAATTATCTCATGGTCACTGCTGTCCAAGTTGCCATCCACTTCTCCATTTCCCACCAATTCATCTTTTTCAGGAGGTCAAGAAGAGCATGGCCCCTATTTGACTTCTCTAACACTTGTATCTAACCCAATTCATTTTTTTTATGGTACTAGATGTCTCAGACGGCTAGAGCTGACTTGAGGGGTACGAATTAATCGGTTGTCAGACAGGCTGGTGGATGGAGAGGCGAGACACAGCGTATCGGTTTCAAAGATTATTTTACTTACGCTGCTGGTGGTCACGACGCAGGCTATGAGGTTGTTTATGTAGTTACGGATAACAGAGGTAATGCAACAAGTCGACGAGATGGGTCCGTGGATAAAACGAGCATGCAAAGGAAAGGGGTACGTCAGGGCCGGTCGATGACGGGGAGAAATTGGTGGTTGATCAGGCCGCCAATTCACTCTGTCACGTGTCCAGAGCTCTCCGAGGTCACTCTGCAGTGTGCTCAGAGGTCTCCGACTTGGATGGAAGCTGCACAGACTTTTGTGTTTTTAGAGTAGCCAATGACAGACTGCCAGGTGGGAATAGCTAATGAGGCGGAACGTGACCAAATTTTGGAGATAGCGGCAGTTGCTTAGGGTGGTTCTATTGTGGCAGGGTCACTTAACTGACTTGGTTATGACATGCCCTCTTGGCCATGACACGATAGATGAAGAGCTCAAGTTATAATTTTCGTCCAGGAACTCATCGTCATTACAGGATTCAGGTGGCAAGCAAGTATATACATAAGCAGATAGCTTAATGAATCACTTTTTAACATACTGTAAAATACAACAACCCATACATACAACAATGGCTATTACAATTAATGGTAAACACAAGGTAATGAGGGGAGTTAGTAAATGCAGTAACCAAAATGACGTGTCCCATCCCATCCAGCCGAAAATGTCGGCTAACCATTCCTTCCCGATCCCAGCGACGTTGTTGGTGTCTGCGGCAATTTGTTTTATGCGGTTGAGTTGATCTTCTAGTGGAATAGTAACATTAGGTACGCTAATACAACAGTGTTCCCTAGAAAGGTTAAGGAATTGACACACGCCTCCCAGATGTAGTAACATCGCGTCGAGGGCTAAGCGGTTTTGCACGATCATGTGTGATGTAGCCTGTAATTGATGGTTTAATAACCGTAGGGATGTTTCAGTACTATTGGCTAGAAGTTCAACTTGTTCAGCTAACTTGGTGATAGCGACTCTCGCCTTGCCTATCCCTATTCCCCATGCAAAATAACCTTCAAGCGCCCACACAAATTTTTGGTTGAATTTCTCGTTGTCTGTTAACTCGCTCCACACCAGAGCACGTCGCTTATGGCGACGAAGTACGGCCGGACTACTCGGGTGAGATGTGTCAACACTTAAGTGGGGGCAGAGCGTTACTGTACTCAAAGAGCATTGGACACCCGTTAGGGCGGCTGGGAGGTTAGTGTAAAGCTGTCCGTCTGAGCAAGCCCATAGCAGCCCTAAAGGGGCCGGCGTACTAATTAATGCACAGCTTTGACCTTTCCATGTGATTAAAACTACCTCGCGAGGGAGATCGACCGTGTTGGCGGGCGCGTCGTAGCCATGGCACGTCTGACTGAGTCTGGCCGCCCTTAAGATGGGGTAAAAATACGAGTGCCAATCTTGGGCATCCGATACATTGATGGCTAGCGACCCATTCCAAGAGACTAGAGATCGGGGCTGCTGAAGGACGGATGGAACTGGGCCAGACTCATCTCATGCCCTCGTTTTGTTCAGGCCTGGGGGAAGGGCTAGGTACTATGTTGGAGTAATGGCTGTGGGGTTCCAGGTTAACGCGAATTATCGTCCCTGGACCACTTTACTCCTTCTGGGTTAATCCCCCACGGTATCTCTGAACACGCAATGTTATAGAAGAGCAGGATGGGGGCAGGCAGAAACATAGCCTCCGATCTGCAGATGGAGCGGTTCATTTTGGGTAGGGTCAAGTTACTTGGCCAGGAATACCGGTAATAGAAGGCAAGTTGGCGTCATTGGTACGTAAAACTATGTTGGGCTACCGTAATATTGGGGTTCAGATCGGTGTTCTGGGCTTTAAACCACTTATCAACATTAAGAGGGTATACAACGGGGTTAACACCGGGTCATTAACAGAAAGGAGCAGGCATAAGCATGCCGTGAGTCCTAACTCGCTACTATCTCCCGTGATGTTCGCCCAGAGTGATAAAAGGGACAGGACCGAGTTAGAGGTTGCGAAGTCAGTTCCGTTCACTGAGGAACCCGTCGGAAACAGCAGAAGCATGATGACGATCCCGTTCACAGCATGTGAGTAAGCGGCCATCACTGTGTCGACCAGAATATGCTACAGTGGATCTCGTGATCGAGCAGCTATAGATTGCCGCTTCATCGCCGCCGGGCCTGTAAGGAAACAAGAAAAAGAAAAGGGAACCGTAATCGGGTTCGCTATAAGCAAACTGGGTGACTGGCGGAGCGGCGAGTCAGCCAGTTGTGGTGAACGATAATGGGGGAGCGATCGGGCTTTTCCTCCAATAGGACGGAATAGGTGTTGGGATACGGTTCCAACCGATGAACTGTTCCCTTGTAGACTTGTGGACAAGATTGACGAGGGTGCGGTATCGAGACCCACACTAACTCGTTGGGTTGGAATTTGGGTTCCCAGGGTAGAGGTTTCTTGGGATTGGCCTTGTCCCATAAGGGCTTTGCGGTGTTCAGCGAAATGAGGACGTTATGATTGTGCTTAGTCCAGTTTTTGTACGTCCCTCCCACTCTGAGGCGAAGTTGTTCTTTGTATAAGCTGATGTGTCACTCTACGACGCCGTTGGATTGCGGGTGGTATGGCAAATGGAGATGCCATGCGACTTTGTGAAGATGGGCGAATTTGTCCAGAGCGTTAGAGTTAAACGGGGGTCCTCCATCATATTGAATTTCATGGGGGGGTTGCCAGGCGGCAAATGCAGCAGTCAAGGTGGAGACGATGGCAGTGGCGTTGCTCTTCCATAGGGGAATGTAACTGGCGCGTTCCCAAATTGACGATGACTAATCCCTTATTTGGCGGTTTGAACCCCAGGAGGGGCCCGAGCAGGTTTATTTGCCAGACTTTTCCCGCCTGGAATTGCGAGGGGTTGAAAGCTCCGGCTTGATGTTTGGTTCGATGGCACTTCTCTTTTGCACATATCTCACAGGCTTGTGCTACCTTTTCCCAATCGCATCAAACTCCATACGAGGTGGGCTCCATAGCGGCTTGGCACCAGCGTCGATGGCTGGCCTGCGGTCCCGGGTGACCCCAATTCTCATGAAGCCATGTGAGGAATGGGCTTACTTCAGGATCAGGGGTAGTGGTGATGGGCAGAACTACGTCGGTCCGGAGTGGATCTTCCAAGAGCTTGTCGATGGCCGCATGCACCGGATCGGTGTCGGGGTGGTGTGACTTGGTGTGCTTAACCAGTGGGAGTCGTGTAAATTTAGTCAAAGTTTCCCAAATGTCTTCCCAGTCATTTAAATTTTTGGTGGGGATGGCAGTACCGGTAAGGATTTTATAGACGTATTGCGAGTCGATTGCGATGATTGGGACTGGAAGTGTATCATTGTGGTGCATTAGACAGTGTTGCAGCACCTTAAAGAATCCCAGCAGTTTGCATTTTTGAGCAGAGTTGTCGTCTGGGTGGGCCCAGAGTATTTCCGTGTCGTGGCAGGCCTTACAATAGTACCCGTAGCCTCCGCCATGTCGGGAGGTTCCATCCAAGGCCATCCAGGCCGGAGCGGAGGTTCCATACAGCGTTGGGGGGTTTTCCCCATCCCCCGGGCTGGGGTCGGGTGGTATGTCTTTAAATTTCCAGCAGCACCAGTTATAATGATGGGTGAGTACCAACGTGTTCCACGTCTTAGGCTCTCCTTGAAAATACGGGTTGACCTTTTCTGCATCTAGCAAAGGCAATGAAGTGGCGGCAGGAGCACGGAGCGTTCCGTGCCCCCTTGCTAATGGCTCTACTAGCTGTCCAGCCAGAAGGATCTTTCCTACGGCCCCATACCGATGTTGTGCTGCTTGAAGAGTCTTATGAGCGGTGTATACCAGGTCATTGCGAGAGTTGTAAGGCAACAGCCCACACGTGGTTAGTGGTGAACCCAAGAGTCATGATTAATGGTTCACCGAGGTTGATTGCGTGGAGCTGCGTACCCTTGACAGCGGCCAGCAGGTGATGCAGGTTCCGCTGATCCCCTTCCGTCCAAGGCATGGATTTTCGGGACTTGTCACAGATCTGTCGCTGTAACTTGGTGAGGAGCATTAGATGGCTGGGGTTGACATAGTGCCGGTACCAATTTAAGTGACCCAGAAGCTGCTGAAAATGTCTTTTAGTTACGGGCAGGGGTTCCTTTAATAGGTCGATGTCAAAGCCATCATGCGAGATTCCGTGATGGGTGGGCCCAACGAATCGGGTGCCTAGGAAAGTGACGTCAGCTATAGGATGTAGGTGCGACTTTTCCTCATTGACCGTCCACCCCTCATCTTGAAGGTGGGCCACTAGTTGGTTGGCTATACGGGTAACGGTGGGGCTGTTATGGCCCATAATAGCAATGTCGTCAACATAACTCCAGATTTTTAATTCCTCCTCTGGTGGAAGGGCGTGTGTGGCACGAAAATTCTTTAGGGTATTGTTCATGGCACCAGTGGCTAGTGACGGGGCGTTGCAGTACCCCTGCGGGCAGATCGTCCATCTGTACATAGTGCCCTCTATGCACATATTTAACACTCCTTCGGGGTCAGTAATCAGAATCTAGAAGAACATGTTCTTTAAGTCTGGGGTGACCCTGATCCACTCGTCTCACTGGAATTGAGCCATTTTGGACATGCATTGTGGTAGGGTGGACGGGTTGGGTTGCTGAAGTATTTGACACCTTTTGTTGGTCTCCCTGTAATCAACGACTAGCCGGGCTTCGTTGGGTTTTCCAGGTTTTGCGACTCCCCACCCTGGTGACAGGTAGGTGCTAGTGGTTACTGGTTTGATGCAACCCTGTTGCTCGAGTCGCCACAGGAGGTCGGTGAGGGACCCTTTAAGGGGGCCCTTGGTTGGGATTGGCCAGTATCACCAGGTGGAGGTGTTGCAGAGCGTCAGTCGGTGCCAATCCGGCTCCGGGATAGCAATGGGAAGCGCTTGTAGCACCTGTTCTTTGAGGTTAAGTGCTTTGATTCCTGGAATTCCCAGGATATTGATGCCCCCTAGGACACCATTTAGTATGTGCCCCTGGATTTGGAACTTAATCTGGGGCGTCGCGGCGATGGCGTTGAATCCTTGTACTTGGATAGTCTTAGCAGTTTTTATGTGGGGTGTGGTATTGGTGACAACGTTGACCTGGGGCCCCATGTCAAGCAGGAAAGATACTTGGCGGCGGTCGCTTGGGTCATGAGGATTACAAACGAGGAGCTCAACGTAGGGTCGGGGGTCAGCGGGGTCGGGTTTGTGAAGGCCGCCGGCATGACCGACGGCCGCTACTCGTTTTTTTGCTTATCATTAAACTTGAATCCTAGCTCATTTGCCAAGTGACGTTGACCTTCATCCCCTAGGATGCGTAGCTGTTGTTTCGAAAGTTTCAAGTGGTTTAATAGGAATCCAAACATGGCCCGCTCCTCCGGCGTTCTCTGCGGCAACGGTCGCAGTGTTCGTCGAGAGTCGGATTCGTGACGTCTCATGTTCTGGGCCTCGATCGGGTATGCAGTGAGTCGATGCTCTGAGTCACTGGAGGTTCTTGTGGCTGGCTTCATAAGGGCCTGCAGCCGCGGGAGTTGGCTTAAGAGATTACCCGCAGGCTGGCCAGCCACTGGGTTGAGGAGAAGCCGGAGCGTTATAGCATCCTCCCCCCCATAAACTTCCACGCAGGCCTCCACGCTATTGAGCGTTTCTGGAACAGTTCCAGGGTTTCGCAGGTGGCAGTGGGGCCACGCCCCCTGCTGCTGAGGTTGTGTCAGCCCCAGCTGATACACTCTTGGGTTCCAAGAGCAGTATGAAGCCCCTGTTATAGCCAGCAGAAGTTGCTCCGCACTGGCCCTTGGTGGGCGGCCGTCGTGCCACGCGTAGGATTTGTGGCTAATTTGGCCTGCAACAAGTGCTGGAAGTGGGATGGGCCAGTGAACGTTACCCGCTACCATGTCCAGGTCGGTGGCGTGCCCCCCACTCCATGAGGCTTGGCTAGGAAGCTAGCCTCTTCCAAGTCCAGCAAGTCCGACCCAAACTCCACGACCAGGCATCCTAGCCATATGGCTAGTGGTTCTCCAGGTTTTATTTTTGATTCCTGGCACAATTCCTGCAGTTCTCCCTGCATGCGGGTGCGGTATGTGGTGGTGGTGCGGGTTGCACCCTGCGCGTCGATGACTTGCTTCACTAAGGCTACAGGGTGAGCGGCTGCTGAGAGAGCAGGCGTATCTGGTGGGAGGAGTGGATACAATCTTTCCCCTTCGTAAGGGGGCGGGAATGTCGGAGGTGATGTCACCTCGGGGGGTGGGGCCGCGGGTTGCGTAACTGCCCCTTCTTCCCCGGGACTTTTTGCGCGCTCTGAACTTTTCGCGCGCTTCTCTTTTTCCCCCGTGCCATCTTGGAATGGCGGCAGCTCGGGGTTTTCCAGCGGCTCAGGGCTTTCTTTTACCACTGCCTCTTTGGCTGCCTGGGCAGCGGTGAGCAGTTGGGCCACTAGATTGGCGTTCTCCCGCAGCAGGGTTGTGATGGTGCGGAACATTATATTTAACATTTTCCCCTTATCCCACTTCGGGCCTGCCCACCGTGTTGTGATGCAGCCCTCCGACTCCAACTTTTCTCGGAGATCCGAGAGAAGCTCGTGGCCCCTTGACCCGGGCACCAGGGTTGGGGGATTGAACCGGTTGGTTGGTGTCAGTTCTCCGCCCCCTCGCACATATCTTATACAGCAGGCATACTCCTGGGCAAGAGTTGGGTCTGCTCCGCCCACTGGCTTGACTTTGGCAAGGGATACTGTTGTTACTGTGTCTAGGGGCCTATAGAGAACCCGGTCACTGGCCATTTCGCAGCCAAACGCCTCGGGGGACAGGCTCGCTTTCCACTCCTTGATGACCGCCTCTTCCCCCTTCACCGAGAAGTAGCCTCCGAGGAGGTTCTCTCCTTTCCCTCCAACTGCCTGATGGTAGGCGATATGTGCCCAGAGTTCATCTGCGTTATCCACGTGGCTCCCCCCAGTGCGCCAGGGGCAGCACTTAATTAGATTAATCTCCACCACCGTGCCCTTAGATCCTGTTTGTGACGCCATGTCTCAGACGGCTAGAGCCAACTTGAGGGGTACGAATTAATCGGTCGTCAGACAGGCTGGTGGATGGAGAGGCGAGACACAGCGTAACAGTTTCAAAGATTATTTTACTTACGCCGCTGGTGGTCACGACGCAGGCTATGAGGTTGTTTACATAGTTATAGATAACAGAGGTAACGCAACGAGTCGACGAGACGGGTCCATGGATGAAACGAGCATGCAAAGGAAAGGGGTACGTCAGGGCCGGTCGATGACGGGGAGAAATTGGTGGTTGATCAGGCCACCAATTCACTCTGTCACATGTCCAGAGCTCTCTGAGGTCACTCTGCAGCGTGCTCAGAGGTCTCCGACTTGGGCGGAAGCTGCATGGACTTTTGTGTGTTTAGAGTAGCCAATGACAGACTGCCAGGTGGGAATAGCTAATGAGGCGGAACGTGACCAAATTTTGGAGATAGCGGCAGTTGCTTAGGGTGGTTCTATTGTGGCAGGGTCACTTAACTGACTTGGTTATGACACTAGATATTTAATGTGAATAATTCAGTTCATCTCTGCTCTTATCTTGATAATGCCTTCTTCACACTCCAGGATGTTATACTGACCACAAGGAATTAGTGATTCTTTAAAATTATGAAGATGGTGCTCTATAATTCATCCTTCATTAATATAGAGGAGTTTGCTTCTTGAACTATTATCCTTCCACTGTATAAATATATCTTGATAATGCATTGTGCTCTGCCTTTTGCAATAAAAGTGTGGGAGTTTAAATGTAGTACTTTCATTGGAGAGATAAAGCATTAGAAGCAGAACCACAAGTGACAGCTCTGGAGAGTAATGCTGGTTCTTCAGCTCCTGTATACTCAGTCTCTCCTCTGGATGGCTCTTACTAATGGAGTGAGATACTTATAGCAGATGTGAACAAATACTGCAAACCATGAACAAACTGAAAACACAAGTAACCCATTTTATCAATGCAGATAAATCTGTGATGGTTTAGTAATGAACAACATCCAAGGGACACAGAGCTGTCTGAAATGATGTCTCTTCCTTATTCTCAGATGTCTTGGCTCTCTTACTATAACGTTGGGGGATTTTTTATTCTAAGGGACCAAGTACTGAAAGAAGCACTCATTAATATAGGTTCCCAGTCCCAGGTGATATTGTCATTCATAAAAGATAGATATTTGTTTAGTTGAGTTAAAAGCTGTTCATGTGTGGGGCCACTTCTTACAATGTCCTGTGCTTAGTGTACTGGGGCTCTGCTCAGTAGTGTAACGATGGCTGGGAAAGCAGGACAAAAGCCCTGGCCTCTGCCTAAGCAGGGGAGAGGTGGGAAGTGAAGCTAGAGGGGGCCTCTTTCCCCCGCCACCTTTCCCCTGCACCCTGAACCTTCCCTTCAGGGGTTTTGGCTCCAACTTTGGCAATGGGGAGGGCAACTATGCAGCAGTGGCATGGAGGTTCGCTGCTGGGGGGAGATGTCATCTCCTTTTCTTGCTGCTGACATGCATATCAGATACATAAAAACACTCCAATTTTTGGTGGCAAAAAATAAACAGTATAATCTCCCCAGAAGCAGCAAGCCTGGAGAGATTATACTGGAGTTCAAGCCATAGCTGCTGCAGGCATAGGCATAACTCCAAAGAAGGCACATGGGGCAGTCCTCTCTCATCCCTCCCCCACTAGGCAACACACAGGAGCAGCAGGAACCAGTGGGAGGCCGTGCATGTCATGGAGTGCAAAGTGTTCTGGGAATTGTGGTTTTGTCGAGAGGCAGCGGATCTGCTATTGCTGGAGCATGGTGAAGCACTGGAACAAGTTACCTAGTGAGGTTGTAGAATCTCCATCCTTGGAGGTTTTTAAGGCCTGGCTTGACAAAGCCCTGTCTGGAAACATCTAGTTGGGGCTGGTCCTGTTTTGAGCAGAGGGTTGGACTAGATGACCTCCTGAGGTCCTTTACAACCCTAATTTTTCTATGATTCTATGTTGCGGGGGGGGGGCAGGAGGGAGGTACATTCACCCCATTTTTTTGCTGTGAAGCCCCATGTCAGAAGAGCAAAAAGATTGCTGACTTCAGCAGCTGAAAATGGGGTCAATTCTCCCCCCCATACACACACACTTCCCCCAAGCACCAGCAAACTCCACTGTCGCTCAGTAAAACTATGATTCGATTCCCACAACACCCTGTACACCATGACACCCACTGCCCATGCCACTGCTACCTAACAGGAGGATGAAGTGCTTTCCCCCTTCTGTGTGTCCATAGGCAGTACCTGGGTTATATGTCCTGCTCACCCATCCCACATTACACTACTTTTAATACATCCTGACACTGGTTATAAATTTTTTCACTTGGTTAATAATCTGTACCTAGGGGATTGACTCACACAGTGGGTGAGTAACAAAGGAGGGGCAAATTACTGGTCAGTTATGCTTCTAGCTCTGACCTTGGTTGGGGCACCAGTCACTACCAAAATACAGATAAGAAGTCAAATTAAAATCAGTATTTTACATTATATATTTTACTGCAGCGTACTGTTTTCTTCTGGTCCCGTCAAGCAATATAGTGTTTGACAATTTGAAAACATCTTTGCTCTAATTTTTTTGTTCTATAGTTCTTAGTCCATTTGATTTTTTTCACCATAAATTTGACAAATTATATCCAAGTTACTTTGTACTCGGTTCTTATTTCCTTCCAAAATCTTTAAAAAAATAAATAAATAAATAAATAAATAATCTCACTCTGAGCTGCTGGGTTCCCACTGCTTATCTGCTTCAAGAGCCTTTATTTCAGGGGCAGACAAAGTCCAGTCTGCAAGGTGGATCTGGCTGGCAGTGGACTCCATTTCCCAGCAGCCCCTGCCCATATGACTGGGGCAGGTCTCCATGGAGACCCCAGCCACAGCTGTGCTGTGATAGTGCAAAGCTGCGGTTGCCATGGAGACCGGCCCTAGCTCTGCTGGCAGGCCACGTGGCTGGGCAGGGGGCTGCTCAGGAGCTGCTGGGATCTTGCAGTAGGGGCAGCTTGGTTCAGGGCCAGGGCAGAGCTGTGATCTGCAGCCTGCATGTTCAGGGCCGGGGTGTGCAGGCAGTGGATCACAGCTCTGCCCTGGCTCAGGGCCAGGCTGTCACCACTGCAAGGAGCTGGGGCAGAGCCGTGATCCACTGCCTGTGTGCCTTTGCCTGGGGCATGCAGGCTGCAGATCACAGCTTTGCCCTGGCCCTCGACCAAGCTGCCCCCACTGCAAGATCCCAGTGGCTCTGAAGCAGCCCTTTGCCTTGCCCTGCCATGCAGCCTGCCAGCATGGCTAGGGCTGGTCTCCATGGAACCCCCAGCCTTGTGCTATCACAGCACAGCACAGCACAGTTGGGGTCTCCGTGGAAACCTGCCCTAGCCATGCAGGCAGGGGCTATTGGGAAATTCAGTCCAGCTGCTGGCCAGATTTGCCATTTTGCCCACTCCTGCCTTATCCCTACTCCTTAATAGATTTTGTTCTGAAAACACCCCTGTGAAATAGGGTAGTATTTTTAAATTTTTATTTTATTGGGGAAAAGGACAGGTTAAGTGAGCTAGTCAATAAACCAGAGTAGGTGTTGAATAGAGGTATAAATTGAGTCCATATCACTTGACTCCCATCTACTAGGCCACCTTTTCCTTTCCTGTACAGTTATACATTTTTTTCAAAGTGTAATGTTTGTATAAAATTAATATAGAAATCAGACAGTTAACCCATACATTCTATATTAAATGAAGAAAATGATTTAATAAGTAGCCATTTGTCTGACTGGGACTTCTCTGATGTCTGCAGAAGTCCATAAAGTCTTCCTTGCCTTCTTTGAGGGGAACCCAGAGAAGGACATGCCACTAGCTAATGCATACTATCTGCCTCATTGAGATTGCTTTTTCCTAATGAGTTTGTAGGTTTAATCTATAACAGTCAAGCTCTTGTTTAAAAGACTGTACTCTTTTCCTGACTGAGGCTGCTCTGCTGGCCCATTTTAAAAATGGTAACCACTGAAACCCAAGCTCCTGTTTAAAGGAAGACACTACATGGCTAAGTTGAGCTGTTGCTGCTTCAGGGATTTTTGGTGGAAGCCCATAAAAGTCAAGAACTCAAACAAAAGAAGCTATCCTGAGGAGTAGCTGAGGGCAATACAGGACTGCTAGCTAGATTGGCAGACTAGGCTCATTTTCTTTTCCCCGCTCCCTCAACCAAATGTGGTTGTTGAGAGCAGTGTCATATATTTGGATATATAGTTTGTAGTATTTTTTGCAGCTTGATTTTTCACATCATGAGTCCAGTGATGGAAAAGTCTTTGGCCTTTTATTTGTGCTCCATTGTTAATGGTAAGAGAGCAGAGACAACTTCTTCTCAGTCTTGTTTTCATCTCACATTTCTCTTCTATTTAGCTGATGTGTTTGTGTTGGAGTGGTCAGATTCACACCCCCAACCACATCTAGGGTTAAAAACAGATGTTGCCTTTGTGCTGCTATAAAAAAAAATTGTGGCAGCGTAAAGTGAAAGCAAAAGTGAAAGACATCTATGCCCTTTGTCATGCCATAAATGTCCAGATTTTGTGATCATGGCAAAAGGTAATATTAATTTGTACTGCTATTTTCTAATTTGTTTTAAGGTGGAAGAGTGCAGGAGGTCCACAGTTGCTCATGCTGTCCAGCCACTCAAGCTAGGTGCTACTGGGCCTTCAGGGGTTCGATCCTTTGTGCCCTGGGGCATGCAGGATCAGGCCCCTGAAGACCTGGGAGCACCTGCCTGGGTTTCCTCATGTGCAGAAGTGTGCTTTGAATCAGAGTTCCCAGACACACCTCTGCAAGCAGGGAACTTTGGATTTCCCTGCTTACAGAGGCATCCCTGGAGAATCTGGCTCAGAGCACATCTCTGTAAATGGGGAAACCCCTAGGGTTCCCCTGTTTGCAAAGATACCCTGAATGTTGTATGACGGGTGGGGTCTTTGTTGCTCCCCAGAGCAGCAGGGGCCCTACCCTGCAGGAAAACAGGTGACGTCTGTTTGGCCTAATGAAGCGAATCAGCTTTTCCAGGACACCTGATCCACTTCATTTGGCAATGTCTATTTATAGCTCCCTCACTTGCTGTAATGGGTTAAATCAGACTCGCAGAGGGGAACATCTACAAACGTAGAGGAACCACCTGAGGATTCTAATTTACCTCTCAGAAGTAGTTCTGTACCCTGTTACTCACCCACTGAGCAAGTCAATCCCCTAGCTTCAGATTATTAACCAGTATCAGGATTGATTAAAAGGATAGAGTCACAGTTGATGTGGGGAAGGGAAAGAATAGAGGAACAGTTTGTGTGAAGCCAGAAAGAGAGACAAAGGCTGAAGTAGATAATGTGTGGAACTGATAGCTGGACGTATGCGATCAGATGAGTAAGGGCTCCGTACAGCGCATGTGGACAGGGTATTACTTTGGCAGCATGTGAGCATTTCTTGTTGAGTAATCTATTCACAGTGTAGAAGTTTTAGTTAGTTATATGTAGGAAGCCATTACCGTATGTTTAGATGAATTAGTCTTGTGGTTTTAGGAGACAGGTTTCTGGATATCAAAAAAAATTGTTGTGGTTCATATTTTAGGGTAGAATTATTAGTCCTGTTTCACAGATCCTGTCAATATAAAATCTTATAATAATTATCTTTTGATATATCAGGAATAAATATAGGCACCATTTTCTATGCTTTTCAAGATAAGGGTTGCAAAATCATGATGCAATTTAAAGCGGTGGACTGTGTAGTACTGTGTAGAACTAGCAAATGCAACTGTGAAAGGACTTTTAAGTATCTGAATTTCAAGAGCCATCTTTTAAATCTGTAACAGCAATAGCAAGTGATTCATTATTATTGCTAAAGGGATTTATTTCTGACAAATCAAAAAGAGGAGAAATTTCTGTTGTTGGTATGATATTTGTTAACGCAATCAACCTTTTTTACTAGTGAGAGCATTGGAACCAGAATGGCCAAGTTGATTTTTCTGTAATATATCAGGGTAGCTGTAGTAATTTTCAAAAAGACTATATTTCCCATCATAATATCATAGCACTTTCAACCTATGTGGATTAGAAATAAAGATGCAGAAGGACTGTCATGCTGGGCAGACTTAAGTATTGAAGCAATATTGGAATAGGACTCCAAAGTCAAGCATTTAATGCTGTCACAGGAAATAAAGGTTTGTGACCCCTAACATAATATGTGAGCTAATTTATTTTGCAGATGCGTCTTCTTTCCTCCCATAGCTCTTCCCCTTCATGGCAAGTGCATTTTATAATGCTTTCAACTCACACAGATAGCATTGGCTCATTGTTTTAAATGAAATTTCAAGCACTGGGGTTTAATTTCACTATAAGTACAGTCTTTTCAACAGCTCTTTGTGACCCAGGAGATAAAACAGAAGGTGAAATGCAACAGATGGAAGGGGAGAGCCTGAGACAAAGATTAATCTCTACAAAAGAATATGGGGGGTAGGAATAGCCTTCCAGAAAGGAAGGACGTTGAAAAGGAAAACATTGAATCCAAAGCATTCAGATATGGAGACTATTTCCAAGTGGTCCTCAAGGGATTAATTCTAGACGGATGTTCCTCAAAACATGCACTTTATATTTACTAATTTATTTTATAGCACTAAAGAAGGAAGCCCATGTAATACCAAAAAGGCAAATTAAGTTAAACCATCATAAGACAGAACCTAAGTCAGATGATCAATAAATACCTGGAGGGAAAAGGGAGAGAAAAAAGGGGAAATGTAGTGCTTTAAGCAAGGGAAGTAAAAAAATTTAAAGTCTTGGAAGCAGTGATCAGAGACTGAAACTATCTTTTGGTGATCTCATGTATAAAAATGTATACAGAAATAGAGATCGGGTGCCATAAGTACTAAGTTAATTATGCAAGAAGATGTGATACTATAAAACAATTCCATTTTGTCTTCTGTAGGACAAGGCACTTCAGCCCTTTCTCCTTTACTGAGAAATTTCTCACACCTATAGAGAAGTGAGAGCAGGTGATACCTCATGTTTTTGTAGAAGTCTTCACTAATGTAAGTTGAAGAAAACTTTGTCATGCATTTTTGCGCTTTTGTTGGTACAAACTTTGTGGGAGGGGGAGACTGAGAGAGACAGAGAGAGAGAATACAGACAGAGGAGCACATTGTGTACTTGACTTTAAAATGATAAGTTTAGGGTCTGATTTTTTTGGAGGATGACAGTCATAATGATGCAATAAATTTCAGTGATTAAATGTGAATACATAGAATTTTTGGCAAACAACAGAACTGCCTACAGATATTTGTTTGGACAGGAAGTATGATAAGAGTGCTAATGTGACTCGAACAGGATTCACATTCAATTCCAGCTCCAACCCAGACATCCTATAGACCCTGAGCAAAGTCACATACATCCACAAAGGAATACAGGTGCCTAAAATGCCATTGAATTCTTAAGTCCAAATTTGAGGTTTTCCATCTTAAAGTTTCCTAGGTCCTTTATTTGCTGCTTATAAAGGCCCCTGGGTAACTAAACTTCTGGCACTGTGTATGCATACAGTCACCCAAATACATGCTGTGTTCAATCCCCAGAGAAATTCTCAGACTAGACCGTCATCCATTTGTCTTGATAGGATGAGTAGCTTTATCCAGTAAGTATGTTCAGAACGTATACATGTAGCCCGGGTGTCAACAGCTTTGTACTCCCCTCTCCAATTGAGGGAATTATTGGCAGGGCAGTGTGCTGTGGAGGGACACAAAAGCCCAGCAGCCACCTCTGTCCCCTATACAGTCAAGCCCAGTCAGTCAATTACTTAACTATATATACAAATTTATTACAACAAAACCATTAAAGGGTAAGGACATAAATTATATATATATATTATGTACAGATTTACAAAACAATAAACCCCATAGCATATACATATATACATACACCCCCCCCCATTATTATTTAAAAATACAGATGAACAATAGAACAACCCAGAACAAAGGATATTGATCAGGCAATCTTATAACTATTAATATACAAACTATTGATTCAACTTATTCACATAAACTATAAGGCACAGTCTACAAATATAACCAGCAGTCCTTAGACTACCTGGGTGTCCTCCAGGCCACGGGCCCCACACCCAAGGTACCACTACAGGAAAGGAGGTGGGGGAAAGAAAAGGAGAGGGAGATCCCAAGGACTCCTAAGCTCCTCCCGCTATCACCCAGGAGTGGCCCATGTGGTGCCCCTTTCGCAACTCTGGGGGGTCCCTCCCCTGTTGGGACCCTCTCTCCAAGGTAACTTACTACTCCCCAGTCCTGGAGGGTTGCTTCCTGTTCTCCAGGTCGAGCTCTGTTCCCCACTGGGCTTTCCTGCCACCCAACTCTCCTGCCACCAGCCTGGCTTAGGGCCACATGCACTGCCATGTGTGGTGGGTGCTTCTCCTTGCATTATGGGTTGGAGGCCTGGACAGCTTTGTGCAGCACCAGGGCTTGGTCTGCTCCCCGAACTTCTGGACAGCATCATCTGCACTGAGCTGCTGTGCTGAGCCATCTTGAGTGGCTCCTAGGGTCTCACTCTCCATGCAGCGCCTCCTGCACTGAGCTCCCAACCTCATGATGGAGGTTGTGGACCTGAACCACCCCAGGGGCTCCAAAGATCCTGCTCCATACACTGACCTGTGCACTATGTCTCTGGAGGCATGCCAGAGGTTGCAGACCGGAGCAGCCTTATGCAGCTCCCAGGGTCTGGATGCTATGTGCCGTGCTGCGCACCGAGAGCCTAACCGCTGGAGCCATCCACCACTCCCTGCTGATAGAAGTCTTCAGGGGCTCTTCCTGGGCTACTGCTTTGCCCTGCTGAGCAGCTCTCCTCAGGCCTTCTAAGCCCCACTCATCTCTCTTCTCTGTCCCCTACATGTCTCCCTCGTGCTGGGCATGAAGTTCCTTTTATATGTTCCAGGGCTCCACCCCTGAAGTTTTCTGGACCTGACAGTTTGCAGTCTTCAATCAGGTCTGGGGGAGCTCCTCTCCCCCTCCCCTCAGGAAAGGAGCATGACTTTATTTTCCTTGCTGCCTCCTGATTGGTGAATGGGCTCTACCAATCAAAACAGCAGGACCTGAAGCCTGGGGCTCAACCCAAGCTCTGAAAGGTAAGCCTGCTACATACAGGATGTGGCATCACACAAAACACAACAAGAAGGAATAGGTGTACTAACAGCCTAGCAGTTAGTGTACTGACATGGGAGACCTAGATTCAATACCTCCTGCCCCTAATCTTATTTTGAGCAGGAACCCTAACCCATGCCTCCTACAGGAGTGATCTCTTGATTGGACTATAATGCACTGAAAAATTTCCATTTGGTAAAAATGATTATTTTACTAGTTGAGTTACAGATTAGGACATGGGCGACTGGTGCCTCTTGAGTCCAGGGGGAGGCACATGCCCCCCCACCCCCCAACACCAGTCAGTGTCCAATTGTGCTGACTGTGGGGCTGGGGGGTCCCCCTGAGGCTGATCTCACTCCTGCCTTCCCATCACCTAAATGGGGACCATGGCCTAACAGGGTGCACCAGTGCTCTCAGGGGGTGCACTGCACCCCCGTGCACCCCCTATGTGTCGCCACTGGCTTAGAATGACTATGGCTTGCTGGGAAGTGCACTCCTCAGACATACTCAGACACTAGTCCCTATTCATAGTTTTTTAGGTTCCTGCCACATATTACAAAGAATTTTTCATAGCCTGCTTGTGGTGTGCAGAACTGATTTTGCAGGCATTTTACTATGGCCCTCCCCTTGGTGCTGATTGGTGGAAAGGTCTGGGGGGAGGGGAGAAAGGAATGATGGGCAACACTATTTTGATTTTTGGCTGCCCTTTGTTCAACCCCCCCCCCCCCCCCCCCACCTTGGCGCTGATCCTAGAGTTGCAGTTTTCAACTTTAGGCACCAATATTCAACCTACATCCCTAAGTATATTTTTTTCTATCTGGTCTTCATTATTTTTCTTTGCACATTTAAAATATTAGCTATTTCTCTTCTGCTTTGTTCCACACTAGTCAATGTTCTCTGTTTTCAGTGATCTGAAAAATAAAAACTATCTGAATCCTTCAGAAAAAATAATCAGTACCCCTTAAAAGCAAAGGGATGCTGCAACCCACTCCAGGATATAAAATAAACAGTTGCCAAGCAGCACTCAGTTTTTGTGCAGATATAGAGAGAGAGAGAGAGAAAATTAAGGGGATTTGAGACTTAATTAGGACAGCCAGACTCCGTACATGTATAGTTCAGAATTGTTTTTCCTCTTTTATTAAGTGTGTGGGTTTTATTTAGTTTACATAAAATGGATCATTTTATTTACAGTCTGCATTTGCTGTGAGTTAGACTACATCTTTTGAGAAGACTGAGAGAAATGCTATTTATTATTTGTGCTGTTAAAGGAAGGTGTGGCTTGTCTTAAAATTGATTGTGTCAGTCAGACAAAGAGGACAAGAAAAGGGAAAGTTTAGGAGTACTACAGTAATGGGTACCCCTTTCCCACCCCACTTTTCTATGATTCTATGAATTACATCCTATAGAGTACTTAGGCATTACCTAAGCCCTGGTCTCTGTCCTTCTGCTCTCCCATAAGTTTTTCTCTGCTTTTATAGGATCGTCAGCTTTCCTAGTACTCTAGAACTGATCCTACTCAGTTCCCTGCCCCTCTCTACTGCTGTTAACCTACAGGACAATTACAAATGAGAAACAGCTTTTGGGGCCTGGTTCTCCTTTGCTCTTGAGAGCAGAGGGCTTCATAAAACCTTTAGTACATCTCTTTTCTCAAGCATCGTGCAGGAGGTATATACAAGGATTTCATGTTTTGTTTATTTATGCTTATATTATAGTAAATACTCCCTCATCTGCACTAGCTGAAGAAATGGCCATAGTCTAATTAATAAGGTTTATTTCTTGGATGAAAGTCAGCACTCAGACACTCTAGTGGCAAGCTCCCTTGAACAAAGCTTGACATAAGTGCTTTTTGCTTTCTTCCTTTACTATCACTAAAATTGATTTGGAAGGGACACAAGGGAAAAGAATGATCATGCTAAAGGACTACAGTATTATATGAATCTTGGTTCAGTTGGGGAAAGCTAGTAAGGCCCAAAATAATCATAGTTTATTCTTTAAGATGGAGGGATTTGCTTTATATAAGAGATCCTGTACAGGAGAACTCAACACAGTAAAAAGATTAACCCTGCCAGTAAAAAGCTGAAATGCCTCAGGCCTTTTTAAAAACTTGGGTATAACATACACAGATCCTAACAGTACTTTCTAGACCATGTGAGTTTTTGGTATTCAAAAACAAACTTGCACTGGAAAAATTAAATAATAAAGGAAAAGTTGTTTTCATAGTAAGACTAAAAAGAGAGAACAGCTGATTTATTTTTAAAAGAGAAAAATAGAAATTACCATAACATTCATAACTAATTCATAGGGTTCATTTTGAGCCATATATAAAAAGATGGTGGCATTCCACCTGTCCACACTACCTTCCATGGCATAGGGAGAGTGGGAGAGAAGAGGACCTCTAGAAAAGATTATGTAGCTTGTTATATTAACCTTCATATATAATCTCTGCTGAGCTAGCATCTTCCCTTACCCAACCACATTCTGTTCTCTTCCATGTGCAGACTGCAAAGCAGGTGGAGCAGTAATCTGTGCTTGGCTCTAGTGCTCTGGGTGACTGAGACTACTGTCAATATTGTCACCTCTCCTTTTCCTGGGAGGAGATCTGCTACAGGAACAGAATGGTGAGAGGGTTGTACCTGATGCAGATAAAACTGCTTAGAAAATGCACATGTCTTTTCTTCTTCTTGAAGCAAACATAGGTCAGCCAATGCCTAAGAGCATTATATCCAAGTAATTGTCTAACTGTATTTTTCATCACCTTTCTTAGGTAGGGCCATCAGAGAAATCATAGCAATTAAGGGCTTGAAGGGATCTCGAAAGATCATCAAGTCCAACCCCCCTGCTCTGGGTAGGAATACTGCTGAGATCAAATGATCCTATCAAGGTGTCTGTCCAGTCTCCTCTTCAAAACTTGAAGGTTGGGGACTGCACCACCTCCTTGAGAAGTCTATTCCAGATTCTGGTCACCCTTACTGTAAAGAAGTTCTTCCTTACATCCAACCTGAAACCATCCTCTAACAGTTCATGGCCATTGTTCCTTGTCCTCCCTTGGGGCACCCTAGTGAATAGTTTTTCTCCCAGCTCCCAAAATTCACCCCTTACATACTTACAGACATCCACCAACTCCCTCCCTCAGTCTTCTCTTCCCCAGACTGAACAGTCCCAGATCCCTTAGTCTTCCTTATAAGTCTTTGTCTCCAGGCCCTGAATCATTCTTGTGGCCCTTCTCTGGACCCTCTCAAGATTCTCCATGTCTTTTTTGAAGTGCGGCACCCAGAACTGGACACTACTTTGTGTGAGAGTGTCATCTGCTAGTTTTCAGGAACAGACTATTGCAGAATTCAGGACTCCAGTCTAGGGGCTACACATCTGCCAGTTAGGTACTGCAGTATCTGTTAGATGCCTAAATCCTTTATTTCCAATAAAAAATATCACCCATAAGAATTCTTGCCTTTTGCATAAATAAATCCTTTATTGCATTTCCCCTGGTGACCATGGGATTTTGTAAACTGTACCAAGGGTGCCTGGCCCCCTCTGTTCAGCGTAGCCATCCATTTCAGACTTGTGCCAGGCTCTTTCCAGACTTACTGACTGAAAATACCTTTTGCCTTCCATATTATAAGGCTTTTACTTTTGTCAGTGAAAGGTTCTGCTAAAGGATAGTTACAATACGGGAGCTCAGAAATGTTTTGATTATGCAACTCTATCTGAGCAAGCATAAAAACTAATGATTGAAAATAGGAATAACTAGCTGTGAGTGTGTTATTAAATCTAACTGCAGGGCCTGTTCTAAAAAATTGTCATTATAAAGCAAGGACTCTCTCTCTGATGAACTAATGGATAAGATCAATGTGCTGGCTGTGGCTGAGATGTATTTTATTTGAATGGGTCTTTAAAACAGATTATACTTGAATTATTACAAATCATTAATATTCTTGATTTCCAACTGTTTTAAAGAACACTGCTTTTCCCAAGTATAATTTAACTGTCCATATTTTGTTAGTTATATTTATCTTAAAACACTAAGGAATAGTGTTTTGCCAGTTGATGCTAGAAACTTTTTTTTTATCAGTAGAACATTTTACCTTTTAAATAGGTATCTAGGCAGAAGGAAAATGTAAGGATGTATGTAAATGAATGCCTTTTGGAATGTGGAACAAGACTTTTCTTTAATTAAAGCATGACCCTGTTCTCCAGAGAAAGGGTCCAATCATGATTTTTAATCTGGATTATGAGAGGCTTTTTGTAGATTTTTTTCCCCATTGTAGCTAATGCCCTTGCAGTAAAGACCAAGGGACTTCCTTGAATATTTGTCCATAATGCTTCTGATCGGAGTGGCTGAGTACATTACCGAAAACATGAAGCCCTTATCAGGGAAGCTAACTGCGGCCTAGTTCTTCTGAAACCATATACAATTTTGAGAATGCTGAAGACTCGATATCTGGCCCTGTATATATAGTTTTAGTAGTGGGAGCTTTTTCCAAATGCTCAATGGTCAGCTTAGGCATGCCACCTCCAATAAGGTTTGGGGTTAGGCAGTCCCTCACTTTGTGCCTTTGAAAACCTCTTCCTTACTGTGTAAACTCACATACTCATGCCAAGATTCACATACTATTTTCATGAAGTCACACCTCATTATTAATATGAAGTAATTGTCCCTGAAGGCTACATTTGAGAATATATTTCTTCATTCTAAATTAAGCTGTTCTCTATTCCTATAGAGGGGTAGACTTTACAAGCTGCTGCAGTAAAATAATACTATAGATTGATGAAAATGTTGGTATGCTGTAAGCTGCTATTTGAAAAGATATGTACTCATGTAATTAAGCACTGTATGTATACTCTAAACATTGTGAGACAAGGGCATAGAGATAACAATTCACAAACTTAAAGTAGTAATTAAATAGCTACTTAATGCTTAAAACTGCAACATTAATCTCCCCTTAATGTAACACAGAATTGAAGAGATTCATTTTGTTTGAAACTAAATGGCTGTTGTACTAGTTATTCCAAGTTGTACTCATCTATTGTGCATTTGTCACAGTGAAAGATTCTGA